>NC_067398.1:340683337-341048337 GCF_016432865.1 Antechinus flavipes | reverse complement strand
GAGGTGGGGGAAAGGGAGAAAAAATTTGGAATATAAGGTTTTGCAAGGGTGAATGATAAAAATTATGCATGTGTTTTGGAAACAAAAAGCTTTAATAGAGTAAAAAAAGGTAAACATTGAAAACTATTTTTGTATATACTTTGAAAATTAAAAGCTACTATTAAAAAAAGATGAGGTGAAAGAGAAAAAAAGTGAGCTTTTTGAGAGAAAAGATTTTTTTTTCTTACTAATCATAGTGCTTAGAACAGTGCCTGCTATGTAGTAGTGTTTAATAAATGCATGTGTAATTGAATTTTTAGAACTGAGCTTTTTCATTAAAGTGATAGGGAAGGAAACCAGGGGTTGGTTGAAAAGTTAGTATATTATTAGGATAGAAAGATGTCAAGAGTAGCCAACTTTTTCTGATATTTCACAGTAAAGGGAAGCACACAACATAGTGACAAGATTAAAAAAAAAAAGATGAGTGGTTTTTCTGCTGTTGCTGCTGCTGCTGATTTATTTTTAAAGACAGGAGAAATTTGTAGGCCAGAGGGGTAGACCCAACAGAGAGACTGAAGATATATGATCATGTTCACTAGAGATATTTGTCCCCCAAAGGCTCTGTCCTGGTCTCTCTTCTCTCTATATATATTATTTAACTAGATGATCTCATTAGCTCCCATGGATGTAATTATCATCTCTATGAAGAGGATTATCAGGTTTAATAGATATCTCAAACTGGATATTTTATAACCATCTTAAACTCAGCATGTCCAAAACTGACCTTGTCTTTCCTTCCAAACCTTCCCCCTTTTACTAGGGAGGTTATCTTGGATCCTCTCATTCAGGCTTTCAATATAGGTGCTGTCTTCAACTTCTCTCTCATCCACAATATCCAATCTATTGCCAAGTTTACTCACTTTTTCCTGCCTAACACATCTCATATCTCATTTCTTCTCTCATATTTCTTCCAATCTAGTTCAGGCCCTCTTAAACTCAAGGCTAGAATATTTCAATAGTGTTCTGGTTGATCTTTCTGCCCTAACTCCTGTCACACTCCAGAACATCCTTCACTCAGCAGTTGAATTGATATTCCTAAAGCACAGATCTGACCATGCTGTGTTCCTCCCAATAAATCCTGGTTCCCTATCACCTCCAGGATCAAATATAAAATTCTCTGGCATGTAAAAGTCCTTTATAACCTGACTCCCTCCAGGCTTCTTATGCCTTACTCCCCCTACTTATTCTTTGATACAGTGCTGTACCTTTCCTTGTATCTTAAATGTTTAATACAGTGCCTAGCACATAGTCACTACCAGAGGTGCTTAATAAGTGCTTACTGACTGACAGAGAGAGGAGATGGTTTTATGGAGATAAATGATGGGCGAAGCTGAAGGTTGTGGGATAAAGGATATATAGTTGGATGGATCAGCTTTAGTAAGAAATCTTCTTCAAAGACTATAGCTTATTTTATTCTCCTATTCTTCTTTTCCAGGCTGCGTGGAAGAATGGGAGCACTGTAAAAATTATCTGCCAAGATGCTAGGTGGGAATGATATAATAGATTCAGAATATATAGCAGTATAGCCACTTTTAAAATAATATTCTTGTAACACACTTTATTTCTTTTTTTAAATTTTTTAATAGCTTTTTATTTACAAGTTATTTGTATGGGTAATTTTATAGCATTGACAATTGCCGAACCTTTTGTTCCAATTTTTCCCCTCCTTCCCTTCGCTCCCTCCCCTAGATGGCAGGATGACCAGTAGATGTTAAATATATTAAAGTATAAATTAGATACACAATAAGTATATGTGACCAAACCGTTATTTTACTGTACAAAAAAAATCGGACTCTGAAATATTGTACAATTAGTCTGTGAAGGAAATCCAAAATGCAGGCAGGCAAAAATATAGGGATTGGGAATTCAATGCAATGGTTCTTAGTCATCTCCCAGAGTTCTTTCGCTGGGCGTAGCTGGTTCAGTTCATTACTGCTCCATTGGAACTGATTTGGTTCATCTCATTGCTGAAGATGGCCAGGTCCATTGGAATTGATCATCATATAGTATTGTTGTTGAAGTATATAATGATCTCCTGGCCCTGCTCCTTTCACTCAGCATCAGTTCGTGTAAGTCTCTCCAGGCCTTTCTGAAAGCATCCTATTGGTCATTTCTTACTGAACAATAATATTCCATAATATTCATATACCACAATTTATTCAGCCATTCTCCAATTGAGGGGCATCTACTCAGTTTCCAGTTGCTGGCCACTACAAAGAGGGCTGCCCGCCCTGTTTGTAGTGGCTAGAAACTGGAAAATGAATGGATGCCCATCAATTGGAGAATGGCTGGGTAAATTGTGGTATATTAATGTTATGGAATATTATTGCTCTGTAAGGAATGACCAGCAGGATGAATACAGAGAGGCTTGGAGAGACCTACATGGACTGATGCTAAGTGAGATGAGCAGAACCAGGAGATCATTATACACTTCGACAACGATATTGTATGAGGATGTATTCTGATGGAAGTGGATTTCTCTGACAAAGAGACTTAACTGAGTTTCATTGGAGAAATGATGGACAAAAACAGCTACACCCAAAGAAGGAATACTGGGAAATGAATGTGAACTATTTGCATTTTTGATTTTCTTCCCGAGTTATTTTTACCTTCTGAATCCAATTCTCCCTGTGCAGCGGGAAAACTGTTCGGTTCTGCAAATATGTATTGTATCTAGGATATACTGCAACATATTTAACATATATAGGACTGCTTGCCATCTTGGGGGGGGGAGGAGGGAGGGAGGGGAAAAAACGAAACATAAGTGATTGCAAGGGATAATGTCATGTAAAAATTATCCTGGCATGGATTCTGTCAATACAAAGTTATTATTAAATAAAATAAAATTAAAAAAAAAAAAAAAACAAAGAGGGCTGCCCACAAACATTCTTGCACATACAGGTCCCTTTCCCTTCTTTATGATCTCTTTGGGATATAAGCCCAGTAGTAACACTGCTAGATCAAAGGATATGCACAGTTTGATAACTTTTTGAGCATAGTTCCAAATTGCTCTCCAGAATGGCTGGATGTGTTCACAATTCCACTAACAATGTATTAGTGTCTCTGTTTTCCCACATCCCCTCCAACATTCCTCATTATCTTTCCCTGTCATTCTAGCCAGTGACAGGAACACACTTTGTTTCAAAAAAAATTTTCCAGTGACATGTAAGGATAGTTTTCAATATTCATTTTTGTAGGATTTTAAGATCCAAATTTTTCCCTTCTCTCCTTTACATCCTACTCCCCAAGACAGCAAGTAATCTGACATAGGTTATATATGTACAATCATTTTAAACATATTTCCATATTTGTCACTTATAAGAAAAATCAGAACAAAAGGGAAAAAACTCAAGGGGGAAAAAGAAAAAAAAATGAAAATGTATGCTTCAATTCACAGTCATTCTTCATAATTCTTCCTCTGGATATGGATGACATTTTCTAGCTCAAGTATGACATACTTTAGTCTGAATTAAACCTATAACAATTTCCCCTGGAATCAAAGTATTAAATAAAATATCCCTTAAGCCATGAGCTATTTAATGTGACTACTTCTGAATAATAATGATGATTCCCATTTTCATATCCATATTTATATAATTTACAAAGTGTTTTCCATATATAATCTTAAATGATTTCATGACAATATCAGTTAGTAAAAGTTAGCAAAGAGTGTTTCATGGTTTACAAAACATATTACTCAAAACTCTTAAGAGTGTTAGATCATGCTAAGAGGTTGTATGCTAGTATCTTTAAAGATAATGACACCAAGGTTTGGAGGACTGTCACTTTTCCAAGGTAATGCAACCAATAAGTGACTCAAATCCAGGCCTTTTGTCTTGACATACAATTTTGTTGTTGTCCTTTTTGCTCAAAGAGAACCAAACATCACCTTGTTTGGGTCAAGGTCAACTGTGGCTGATTAGACCAATATGATCTTGGAAGACTCTATCACAGGTTGGACACAAACATGCATATGAACATTTGGTACAGAGATGTCTAAATTTACATATCTTACACTTCTGTTGAGCTATTGCAATTCTGCTGTGGTCATAGAGCATTAGCACCTTCTTTGATGGGGCCACACTATGCTGGGTGGTCTCAGGCCATTGTCTCCCAGTCAATTCTAAAGTTCTTCAGAAAAATCCTGAGAGTGTCCTCATATTGTTTGTTCTGCCCTCTATGTCTGCCATGTGTTAAGTTCTCTATCAAATAATCTTTTAAGCATATATCCATTTGGCATTTAAACAATGACCAATTACTCTGCAGTAATTGAATAATTGGCAATTTAGCTCAAGAAAGGATCTTAGTATCCAATACCTTGTCTGGACAGAGGATCTTCAGACTGTTCCTAAGCATGCCTTACGTAGATTGTCCAGTTTTCAATGAGATCATCACAACAGTTCTGTAGATCTTCAGTTTGGTAGGCATCCTAAGAAATCTTCTCTCTTACACTTTCCTTCGGAGCCTCCCAAACACTGAGCCAGCCCTGGCAATGTGTGTGTCAATCTCATCATCTAGATTAGAAAATATACTGCCAAAGTTAATAAACTTAGTTACAACATTCAAAATCTCTTCATTTGCTGTTACCAATGGTTCCATATATGGAGGATGTGGTACTGGTTGGTGGAGAACTCCTGTTTTTTTGGTCTTAATTGTCAAGTACCAACCAGATCAGACTCTTCTCAGCTTTTGAGATCAGATTAGGGTGAGATTGAGGGTGGTATGGCCTTAGATGATAAGTATACAATAAGAGCTTGGTAAATAAGCTTTTCATCCATTTATTCTTCAGAGTCTATTGTCACTATTTTGTTTTAATACAATACTTATTGGGTTGATTAATGTCCTTCATTTTCATTTTTGAGGACCACTTAAAATGGATCATTATGTTAGAGTCAAGTTACAGTGTGTCTGACTGGGGCTGATTAGACTAATATGAGCTCAGAATGCTCACAAGTCAGGCAAAAAATAGTCTATCTGAACATTTGGGAGCATTCTCTAAATTTGTGCATCTTGTGATTCTTTTGAACTATTTAATTTCCTTATGCTTGTAGAACACAGCATCTTCTTTGATGAGGGCACAACTTGCTGGGTAATACTATGTCAGTGTCTCCCATGTCTTACAGTTGATTCCAGAGTTCCTCAGAGAGACCTTGAGAGTGTTCTTGTATTGTTTCTGACCACCATGTGAGCTCTTTTGCCTTGTGTGAATTCTTCATAAAATAGTCTTTTAGGCAAACGTATGTTTGGCTTTTGAACAAGGTGGCCAGCCCATGTGAGTTGCACTAGTTGCAGTAGAGTTTGAATACTTGGTAGTTTAATTTGAGAATGACCTTAATGTCTGGAAGAGTAAATCTTCTAGGTGATCTTCAGAATCTTTCTAAGACAGTGCAAATGGAAATGATTCCGTTTCCTGGCATGGTTCTGTTAGACTCCAAGTTTCAAAAAATGGAAGGCAGACCAAAAAAATGAAGTCAGCACAACAGGTCTGTAGACCTTCATTTTGATAATCTAATATCTTTTTCTTCCACACTTTTGTAGGTTCCCAGACACTAAGCCAGTTCTGGCAATGCCCACATCAATTTCATTATCAATGTATACATCCTTTGAAAATATACTGCCTAGTTAAGTAAAGTTATCCACAGCATTCAGAACTTCATTTTGTGGAACCAATAGTTCCATGTACAGTTGGAATAGTGTTGGCTGGTGAAGCTCCTCTATTTTCTTAGTGTTAATCATTAGGCCAAAATGAATATAAGCAGCAGAGAATTGATCCATATTTTGTTGCATCTCTTCTTCAGTGGTTGCATTGAGTGTACAGTCATCTTAGAACAATCATGCATGAACTCTCCTTCTAGTAAATATGCATACATCCACTTTTCCTAGAATGCTGTTTGTTTCTTTCCCAATATCACTGACCAGTTATAGCCCAAGCTGGTAGTTACTCTTTTTCAGAATTGTAGAGGTAGTCTGAGGGATTAGGGTGCTTGGACATCATCTTCCAAGAAATCAAGGGAAACTGTCCTGATGTTCTAGAACCAGAGAGTAAAACAGAAATTGAAAGAATCCACCAATCACTCTTGAAAGAGATCCCAAAATTAAAACTCCTAGGAGTATTATAGCCAAATTCTGGAACTCCCCGGTCAAAGAGAAAATATTGCAAGCATTCAGAAAGAAACAATTCAAGTATAGTGAAGCTGCAGTCAAAATTACAAAAGATTAGCAGCTTCTACATTAAAGAACTGGAGGACTTGGAATATGATATTCTAGAGAGCAATGAAACTAGGATTACAACCAAGAATTATCTACCAGCAAAAGCTGAGTATAATCCTTCAGAAGAAAAGATGGATATTTAACAAGATGAAGGATTTCAAACATTTGTGATGAAAAGACCAAAGCTGAATGGGAAATTTGATTTTCAAATATAGATCTCAGGAAAAGCATAAAGAGGAAATCAGGAAAGAATATCATAAGGGACTTAAGATTTATCTGTTTATATTACTATATAGGAGGGTGATACTTAATAACTTTTTCATTATTATAGCAATTTGAAGGAATATGTGTATGTGTGTGTGTATATATACATATACATAAAATATATAAATACATATGTGTTTATGTATATATATACACACACACAGAATGCACAGGTGTGAACTGAATATGAAGGGATAATATTTTTTAAAATATGATGAAATTAAGAGAGGAGAAAGGGAAAGGAAGAAGTGGAATGGTGTAAATTATCTGCCATAAAAAAAGAGGAAACAAAAAACTTTTATAGTATAGGCAAAGAGGGGAAGAAAAGAGGGAGTGAGTGAACCTTACTTGCATCAGAATTGTCTCAAAGAGAAAATAATCTACATACTCAATATGGGTATAGATATCTATCTTGCTCTGCAATAAAATAGGAGGGGAATAAGATATGGGAAGGGGGGAGAGTGAAAAAAAAGAGGGCACATTGAGGGAGGAAGTGGTCAGTAGCAAAACACTTTTGAAGATGGACAGGGTGAAAGGAGAGACAATAGAATAAATGGGGGGAAATATAGTTAGCAGTAGTAATTGTAAAAAGAATTTGAAATCAAGTTTATCTGATAAGGCCTTATTTCGGAAACATAGAGGGAACTCAATCATCTTTAAAAAAAAAAAAGTCATGCTCCAATTGATAATCAAAAGATATTACCTATGCCCAAAGGGCAAATTCATGCATATTCTTTGATCTAACAGTACCACTACTAAGTATGACTATCAAAGGAGATTTTTTCAAAAGGGAAAAGGAGACATACATACAAAAATATTTATAGCAGCTCTCTTCTCAGGACCAAAAATTGGAAATTGAGGGGATGCCCGCCAGTTGGGGAATGATTGAATAAATTATGGCATGTAATTGTCATGGAGTATTATTGTTCTATGGGAAATGATGGACAGGATACTCTCAGAAAAAAATTTGAAAAGTCTTCTATGAACTCAAGCAAAAAGAAATGTTATATAGTAATAGCAATGTACTGATATGACTAGTTGTAAATGACCTTGCTATTTTCATCAGTATAATGATCCATGACTACTCTCAAGGACTTATGATAAAAAATCCTATTCATATCCAGAGGAGAAATTAATTGTGTCTGAATACAGATTGAAGCATGTTGGTTTTCTTTTTTTTTTCATTTTATTTTTCTTGAGGGTTTTTTTTATTAGGGTGGGAGAGATGTTTTCATTAACAACATGACTTATGGAAATGTTTTACATAACTTCACATGTGGTTTCTTAATGGGAGTTGGGGATAAAGGGAGAATTGGGAACTTAAAAGTTTTAAAAAACAAATGTAAAAAAAATTGTTCTAAATGTAATTGGGGAAGATATTAAATAAATAAGATTTTTATAATAATAGCACTAGTATTATTACAATTATAGCAATAAGGTTGTTGTGAGGATAAAATGCAATTTGTAAAGATTTGTAAAGCTCTTTGTGAATTTTAGAGCAATATATAAATGCTAGCTATTGGTATTGTTACATATCTTTATTGTTGTTATTATTATACGAAGAGAAAAAATACTAGACATTGGCAGGAAGAGAAGCAACAACAGATCCAGGCATTTACAGATCACGTGGCAGTGTTCTGGGTGAGGAGGCCTCTTCAGAAGGCCTGTAGCACTTTTTGCTTTGATTGAAATTTCGGAATAGAAAAATTTGGGTCTGCTTATTCTTTCTTCTATACATACTTAATGCTGGCTCAGTAGCCAATTAAAATTTTTGTAATTATGCAACCAACAGGCAATAATTAAGGAATATTCATTCTAGTAAATGGAGTTTGGGCCCTTCCATTTCATACTGACAGAAGCTTGATAAGTACCATTCTAGGCTTTCTTTAAGTGAAGGAGAATCCATTATTTCCTAGGGTAGCCTGTTCTACTTTTCATTCATTCTAATTGTTAGGAAGCTTTTCTTCTATCAAGTCCAAATCTGCCTCTTTGAAACTATAGGCATTATTCTTTGTCCTTCTCTCAGGGCAAGCAGAACAAATCTAATCTCTCTTCCATGTAATAAGTCTTTCAAATACTTAAAGCAAGCTACTGTGTCTCACCCAAAGTTTTCTGCTTTTCAGCCTAAGTATATCCAGTTTCAATCCTTGTTTGGTATGTTTTGATGTCCTTCAGCATTTTGGTTGAGATTTTTTTGGACTCTTTCCAGCTTATTGATGGTCTTATTGAAATATGGTACCCACAACTAAACCTCTAAATGTGACTGAGTACGATTTGTCATCTTTGTAGTTTCTAGACACTATGGCTCTCTGAACAAAGGGTCTCACCCTCTCAGTATAAACTCTATTAGTTATGCATATGAGAACACCATTTTGTGCTTGTGCTTTCTTGCCACACTTAAATTTTTGGACATTTTCTTCCCATTCTTCTCCTTTTCCCCTAGCTTATACATCAAGATGGAAAATATCTGTTCTCTTGTCTATTTGAAAATTTGGACATCAACCCCAGTCTATTTCCTTAAACTATGAACCTTGCCTGCATTATCCAGTTTGGTCTGACATCCAAATCAAGTCAAATGAAGAAGTGTATGTATGCTAAGTACTAGGCAATAGTCCTTGCTTTTGTGGTAGATGATTAATTGGATCCCAATTTTATGTCATCAGTGTTAATCAGCTTCATATGATTCCATAGAGGAAGTGATTATAAGTTCTGATATTAAGGCCCAGAGCTGTGAATAGCAGATTGTAAATTCATTTGTTTAATCATAGGAAGCTAACAAGAGGACCTCCACCCTTGTTTTTCCTTGTTATTGTGACCAAATCTAATATGATGGAGATGACTGAATTACAAGGAAAATCCTCCAGCTATTTTGATACTGCTCTATTCTTTTTTGTCCCTTTATTGCCCAGGATGGGGAGCTGACCCCAAGCACTGAGCACTTCACTAACAAGTGATCCTAGTTGGTGGCCTGGGGCCTGCTTTTCTACAGGATGACTTTCTATCACTAGGTAAATTAGAGGCAATCTTAGAGGGAAGGAAAAAGGATTATGGGAGACTAAGATAGGCTTCTTTCCCATGGTAGGATTTTAGCTGAGACTTGAAGGAAGAGTGGGAATTCAGGAAGTGATGGAGAAGAGGGAGAGACAGTTTCAGGCAGGGAGGGAGGATAACCAATGAAAGTGCATGAGAATAGAGCTTAGCACATTACCTAGCACACAGTAAGCCATTAATAACATAAGCTTGTTGATTTGACTTACTGACATTTCCTTCCTATCAAAATAAATCTCCAGGCAGTGATCTTTATTTAGGTTGAACTCTATTGGATCTGTTTCAGATGCCATAGCCTGACCTGTCCTAATTGTCCATGCCTCAGTACTAACACTACATCCCTCATTCTGGCTTCTCTTCTTGTGTTCACTTTGTAGCTATGAGCATCTTCTAATATAGTGCCTGACATTTAGCACTTAATAAATGCTTGTTGGTTGAATTTTTTACTTTGTTACAAGCTTCTTTTAGTTATTTCTTGTTACCTCTACAGCCATAGACTGGCTTGTTATTTATTAGTTTACCAATATTTTCCCCTCCTTTGAAACTATTTCTTTGGTTAAATTTTATGTTTAAAAAAAAAGGACACATTTCTTTTTTTTATTTTAATAGATTTTTATTTACAAGTTATATGCATGAGTAATTTTACAGCATTGACAACTGCCAAACCTTTTGTTCCAATTTTCCCCCTCCTTCCCCTCCCTCCCTCCCCTAGATGGCAGAATGACCAATACATGTTAAAAGGACACATTTCTTGTTCACATGGGACTCACACATTAATGTAGATCCACACAAAACAGATTAATAACTGAAAAGAAACCAGATACACTGTCATCTTAGTTATAGTTACCCAAGGTTTCTTATATAATTTTTTTGTTTTATTAATTGCTTTAACACATTTTCCCTCATCTGTTATATTTATTGACTTTCCCTGTTCTGCATTTTCTTGTGTTTATTAAGGTGTGACCTCTGACAAAGATATTTTTCATATTCATTGGGTTCAAAAGATTTCCAATCAGTGTAAATTTTCTAATATCAATAACTTTTGGGGCCACTCTGAAGCATTTTCCACATTCACAAATCATAGGAATTCTGGCATTAATTTGCTATATGAATTTAAACCAAAAGGCTTCCTACATTTGCTGCATTCATGGTCTCCTCCATCAATCAATTAGCAAGCATTTACTGAGTGCCTACTATGTGCCAGATCCAGGACTAGGTGCTGATGATAAAAAGTAAAAAAAAAAAAAAAATAGCATCACATCTCTAATGTCTAATAAGATTTGGCCTCCCTCCTTTCCACATTTGTGGGGCCTTTCTCTAGTGTTATGAATTCTCTGCTGCCTCATAAGCTTTGAGTCCTATTAGAGGCCTTTTCAACATAATTATTATTATTTTTGGCTAGGAATGTTCAATAAAGTTTGGACTAATCTTGATGGCTGTTGTGATACAGAAAAAGCCTCAGTTTTGGGAAACCTAATTGTTTTGTTTTGTTTTGTTTTTTCCTCTCATAGGTTTCCTCCCTTAGCTATGCTTCCTTTCTTGCTTGGTTCCTCCTCCTTTTTCTTTAATCTGCCCAGAAACTTCCATTTCTTGCAGCTAGATGGATGACTGTAACATTAAAGAGGAGGAACCAATCAGATTCATTGAGGAAGATACTGCACCTTCTCAATTAAATATTTAGTTTTCCTCTTCAACATCCCTAAACTCCCTTTTCTGAGAAATGGTGCAAGGTTGGTCACTTTACATTCCTCAGTCCAAGGATCAGCTCCATCTTGGATTCTCTTCTTCTGACAACCAAGATTCCATTCTCTATTCCCTTTGAAGTCTAGTCCCGTCCCATCCCTGTCCTACTCCTTCATACTCCTGAGTATCCCCAATCCTTTTGAATTAAATGTTCTAAATAAAAACTCTGAATACTTTCATACTTCGTGAATCATCTGAACATAGAGCCTATCTTAAGCAACCAGGTAGTGCAATGGGTGATAGATCTGGAGTCAGGAAGACTTGAATTCAAGTCCAGCCTATATACTAGCAGTGTGGCCCTAGATATGTCATTTAACCTCTACCTTCCTCTATTTCTTCAAGTATAAAATAGAGATAACACAATTTATCTTGCAGGGTTGTTATAAGGCTCAAATGAGATATTTGTAAAGTAGTTAGCCTGTAGTATGCCCTATATAAATTCTGTTCTCCTTTTCTTCTCTTTCCATTTTATAAAGAAACTGAAGTTCATTTATAGAGGTCAAATGATTTTCGACTGCTTCCAAAAATGGCCTTCTCATTTGGAGATGAGCTTTAAGGGATAAAGGAAGGGAGAAAAGCATACTTAATTTTTTTTATAGCTTTTTATTTACAAGATATATGCATGGGTAATTTTTCAGCACTGATCCTTGCAAAACCTTCTGTTCCAACTTTTCCCCTCCTTCCCCCCATCCCCTCCCCTAGATAGCAGGTAAACCAATACATGTTAAATATGTTAAAGTATATGTTAAATGCAATATATGTATACATATCCATACAGTTATTTTGCTGCACAAGAAAAAATGGACTTAGAAATAAGGTAAAAATAATCTGAGAAGGAAATCAAAGAGAAAAGCATACTTTCAACAAAGACTAAAAGACTCCCAGTCTAGCAACACTCAATTTACTATGCTACATTGCTAGCTTCTCTGGTAAGAGATGTAGTAGTTTTCCAGGGATTCATTACTGAATATAATATATGCTAATCGAGTACTGTCTGTTTACAGAAATTTAATCCTAAGGATCAAATATCCAGGTAGAGTTTTTTGATTGGCTGGAAGCTCTATTTTGGAAAAGAGTTGTATCTCAAGGTTATAATATGGGGAACAGGGTCTGACTAGATATTAAGTTGTTGTGTCCTGCTTTCTAGAGTCCCCAAGTTGGGGTGACAAAACATATTGTTGCTTTTTAGAAACCCCACGCCAGGGTGATTAAAATATCCTGTTTTCTAGAGCCCCCATGCCGGGGTGATTAAAATACATCTTTCTAGTGGAGAAGTGATGAGGCAGAACTCCTGAGGATGGTAGAAAAATGGAGTTCGTTTATTTCAAGGGCTTTTCCCATTATATAATGTAACAAAAACAATACTGTGCACATGGGATCACATGAACAACTTGCTATTATACGTACTTTGCCACCTGGTATCCTTCTTCCTCCTGCTATCACTGTGCTTCAATCTCAACACAGATTGTTACTGCCCCCTGACTTCTCAGAAAGGCTGAGAGCCCTTAGGGGAGATGGGGAGCCGAAACAGACTTTGTTAGCAGTTCCCTCTGGGCTGAAGGACCTTATATCTTACCCAGAGTTCCCCCATTGACTATGACCCTCTACATTAAGTAATAAAAGATCTCAAAGAGAGACAATTAATGCTCAAGGGCAGTTAAGAGTGTGTGTGTGGGGAACCTTTAGGACTACCTAGAAAATGGAGTTTATAATCCCAAATGTAGGTGTTTAGCAACCACACCTGCCAGTTCTGTCAGTTACCTGGTATGTTTCATCTGAGTCTAGGGATTATAATATATCAAAGTGCACCTAGGTGCACTTTTTTATTTAGAATTAGGACATGATATAAAAAATTAAGAAACATGGACTATAAACATAGAAATATCTTTTCAGGAAAATATCTCATATGCATGAATAAATGAATAAAAACTATTAAGTGCTTACTATATGCCAGACACTGTGCTAAGCTCATCATCTCAGTAACACTCTAGACGTTTCCTTTTTTGACCATTACTCTTATATATGTCTGTTGTTTCCCCTGGTTATAATGTATACTTCTTGGGAATGGGAATTGCCTGAATTTTATATTTGAATACTTAATGTTTATGAGATTGAGGAATCTTGTTTAGAGTACTTTAGTTGCCAGGATTTACTACTACTACTACTACTACTATTACTACTACTACTACTACTAATGGCATTCTCTTCTGAAAAGAATAAAAGATATTTTTTGTCTTTTTTAAAATTTAAATTTAAATTTTTTTTAGTTTCATCGTCTTCTTTTCTTTTCTTTCTTTCTTTCTTTTTTTTTTTTGGCTAAAGCATTTGGGATTGCCCAGGGTCACACAGCTAGGAAGTGTTAAGTGCCTGAGGTCAGATTTGAACTCAAGTCCTCCTGACTTTAGGACCAGTAGTCTATCCACTCTGTTACCTAGCTCCCCCCAGTGTCTTTATTTTTTAATAGTATTTTATTTTTCCAAATACATGTAAAGATAGTTTCAATATTCACAAACAAGACTTTGTGTTTTAAATTTTTTCTCCATTTTTCCTTTACATCCCTCCTCCCCAAGAGAGCAAACAATCTGATATAGATTAAACATGCAATCATTTTAAACATATTTCCAGATTTATCATGTTGTGCAAGAAAAATCAAATCAAAAGGGAAAAAAACCATAAGAAAGAAAAAGCAAACAAACAAAAAGGTGAAAATACTATGTTTCAATTCACATTCAGTCTTATAGTCAGTCTCTCTGGATGTGGATGGTGTTTTCCATCCCAAGTCTATTGGAATTCTCAATAAAATACTATTTTAAAGTATTATAAAGTATTAATGGATCATACCTTTACATCTCAGATATTTAATTAAGAATTCAGGCCAGAGGGGCAGCTAGATAGTAGAATAGATGGAGCACCAGTCCTTAAGTCAGAAGGATCTGAGTTCAAATTTGGCCTCAGATACTTAACACTTCCTGGCTGTGTGACCCTGGGCAAGTTACTTAACTCTAATTGCCTTATCAAAAAAAAAAAAAAAGAATTCAGGCAGGAAGGATGGCCAGGACAGTACATACATATAGATGTATAGTTTTTTCCCCTTTTACCTTTAAAACTAGTAATTTCATCAACAGGGCAGGTGGGTAGCATTTTGGATAGCGTATGTATCCTGGAGTCAGGAAGACCTGAGTTCAATTCTGGCCTGCAACACTTATAAGCTGTGTACTCTGGATAAATCACTTAATTGTGGCCTCAGCTTCTTCATTTGTTAAATGAGCTGGAATAAGAAAGGGCAAACAGCTCTAATGTCTTTGCCTAGAAAACCCCAAAAAAGAGTTTAAAAGAGTTGAACATGACTGAACAATAAAAATTTCACTGATAGAGATTGTGGTTGGGAGTGGGGAATAAAAGAGACTCATTTGATCAGATCAAAAAATGTCAAAAGAATAGTTGAGTTTTAAAAATTGCAATGAGAATACAAGTGGGCTGATTTCTCAAAATAAAAAATTAATAGATTTGAAGATACATCTAATAGTATCTTGTTTTTATGTTTATATGAATGTGCATATATATATATATATATACATACATACATACATACTTTGGAAACATTCAAAAATTTAGATGCAAGGTAGTTTGGGAGACACTACAGATCAGGAAAGATTTCATGTAGAAAATAATACTTACGTTCTCCGATTGACAAATGGTCAAAGGATAAGAATAGACAATTTTTGAAGAAATTAAAACAATTTCTAGTCATATGAAAAAAATGCTCTAAAAAACTATTGATTAAAGAAATGAAAATTAAGACAACTCAAGTATCACTACACACCTCTCAGATTGGGCAAGATGACAGGATAAGATAATGATAAATGTTGGAGAGAATGTGGGAAAACTGGGACACTGATACATTGCTGGTGGAGTTATGAGCTGTTCCAACCATTTTGGAGCACAATATGGAACTATACTCAAAAAGTTATCAAACTGTACATATCCTTTGATCCAGCAGTGTTTTTACTAGGATTATATTCCAAAGGGATCTTAAAGGAAAGAAAGGGACAAAAATGTTT
The DNA here is from genome assembly GCF_016432865.1 of Antechinus flavipes. Taxonomy (NCBI): domain Eukaryota; kingdom Metazoa; phylum Chordata; class Mammalia; order Dasyuromorphia; family Dasyuridae; genus Antechinus; species Antechinus flavipes. Next base: position 341,032,972 of record NC_067398.1, on the reverse strand, counting down.
GCAGCAGCTCTTTCTGTAATGGTTAGAAAGTGGAAACCAAGAGGATGCCCATCAGTTGGAGAATGGCTGAGTAAATTGGGGTATATGAATGCTATGGAATATTATTGTTCTATAAAAAATGATCAGCAGGATGATTTCAGAGAAGCCTGGAGAGACTTATATGAACTGATGCTGAGTAAGTGAGAGGAAACAAGAGAACATTGTGCATAGCAATAAGATTTTGCAGTCATCAATTCTGATGGATGTGGCTCTCTTCATGATTCAAATGAGATGATTCAAACCAGTTCCAATTGTTTAATGATGAAGAGAGCCATCTGCACCCAAAGACAGGACTATGGAAACTGAGTGTGGATCACAGCACACTTTTTGTTGTTTGATTGTATTTTGTTTTCTTTCTCATTTTTTTCCTTTGTGATCTGATTTTTTCTTGTACAGCATGATAATTGTAGAAATATGTATAGAAGAAGTACACATATAGATATATTAAGATTACTTGCTGGCTAGGGGGAAGGAGTGGGGGGAAGGGAAAGAAAAAAATTTGGATTACAAGGTTTTGCAGGGGGTGAATATTGAAAACTATGCATATGAGACTTATATGAACTGATGCTAAGTGAAATGAGCAGAACCAGGAGATTATACACTTCAACAACATCAAATGAGGATCCTTTTTTTAAAAAATTATTATAGCTTTTTATTGAAAGAACATATGCATGGGTAATTTTTTTTCAACATTGACCGTAGCAAACACTATCTTAAGTACAATATATGTGTATGTATGTATATATAATATATATATATATATAATTTTAACATATATTTTAACATATTTAACATGTATGGGACTATCTGCCATGTAGAGGAGGGGATGGAGAGAAGGAGGGGAAAAGTTGGAACAAGTTTTGCAAGGGTCAGTGTTGAAAAATTACTCATGTATACATTTTGTCAATTAAAAGCTATAATAAAAAAAAAGAAAACTATGCATATGTTTTGAAAAGAAAAAGCTTTAAAAAAAGAAAATGATGCTTAAGCTATGTCTTAAGGGTGGAGAAGGACTCTATGAAGTTTATGTGAGGAGGGGGTACATTCCAGGCATGTGGGATGTCCAGCCCCAAAACATGTTAGGAATCATGAGAAATTTTTTTCTGGATTGTAGCGTGTGAAAGGGAAAATCAGTATCCAGTGAGATTGGAAATATAGGTCAGGGGCAGGTTGTTTATAGATTTATAAAAACTAAACAGAGGAATTTATATATTACCTTAGAGGCAATAAGAAGCCACTACAGGGCTTTTTATTGTTACCCCTCACTACAGGAGGGGTAACAAATGGAAATCTCTAAGAAAAAATTATTTTGGCAGTGATATAGAGGATTCTCTGGACTAGTAGGAGACTTGAAACAGAAAGCCTACATAGGCAGCTGTGAGAGGTCTTAAGGGTCTGAACAGAAGAATTGAACTACTTCAGTTGGCATCCAATCAATGGAATTACTGTGGAAGTGGAGAGATTGGGGTCAGATGTGAAGGATGCTCTGAAGGTGGAAACTGCAATATTTGGCAACTGATTAAATATGTGAGTAAGGAGAAATAGAGCTGGGATGATATCACAGTTATAAATATGGGAGACTGGAGGAATGATGATGCCTTCCATAGAAAGAGGAAAGTCTGGAAGAGGGGAAAGTTTTGGAGGAAATGTAGTAAGTTCAGGTTGTTGCATAAATATCTTTAGATTTGTTAATTTTTTACATTTTGTTTAACAAAATCTTCATGTTTCAGGGTCTGACCAAATGCACTAATAACTCATTTGCTTCAGGAACTGAATTTTTATTTTACCCTTTAAAATTTGTGATGTTTTATGGTCTAAGTAAGGTATTATTTAATTACCATGGTTGTGATAGGGTATAGCTTCCAAGGGAAATAGAACAATATTTCTAAGTACCCCTGATCTTAGAGTGCTATTGTTCTAACAATGTCAATGTTTCTAAAGTCTTCTGGCTTTAGGATAGTCCTACAAATATTGCTGACTATCAGATACTTAATCTGGTGGTCAGTGATAAACAAGTTCCTGAGACTACTTCTCAATTCTATCTTTGGGCCATAAAATTAATTTATCAGTGACACTGAAGAACTGCATAAATTTGTCTCCTTGTTTCTGGTTCCTTGCTAAATCCTTTTGGAATTTAGTCCACTTCAACTGGTGATACAATTACAATAAACTTTGCCCCTTAACTTGGATATGGGTTTAAGCCTGCAAATTGATTTGAGAGATCTTGCAGACACTGATCTGTGACCCTAACCTTTTGGGATCTCCTTCTGAACCTCAACATATATGTGTGTATCTGTGTCTGTGTATCTTTCTGTATGTATAAACAGTAATTACAAATGCCAAGTAGACAAGCAACTTCCTTTTCTTATTTGAGAAGAAGGTGAAGAAGCACAAGATTTGGATGAATCCTAGAACTCACTGAGGCATTTGCCCAGAAATAGATGTAGCCTTACTGAAATGAATTTCCTTAGCCAGCCCTTCATTTCAAGTCAAGTCATGATGCCATGTTCATCAGGAGACTGATGTGGCTACCTGACTGATTGATTTCTGCCTTAGTCAAACGATTTAGGACTTTTTTTTAGTATAAGACAAAGTCATAAAGACAATATGAATAAAAATACACAAAACACTGCTCTGTAGCTCTCTCAATTTAGAAAACAAAGGTGTTAGACTGAAACGTTATCACTTTTCTATTTCCTCCTCTCCACAGTCTACAAATATGTAAACTAGCCTGGTGCAAGATAGAATGTTCCCAGAGATAAAGATTTGGAAGAGTCTGAATACCTAATCACTTCCCAAGGGTTGTTAAATTTGTTGTGTGAGTTTTCGTTGGATACATTGGCTAGTTACTGCCAATTAGCCAGCACAAGACAGGAAAACTGCTATTTACTAGTTCAGAATGAAACACTTCAGCATTTGTTGATGAACTTGTGTGCGTTTTTTTTTTTTTAATAGTTCAACTAGTAATATTTATACTCTTTTACCATTCAGGTAGCTATTCCTTAGATGGTGGAAAGAGGAATTGCACTTGTTACAAAAAAGGGCTCTCTAGGTAGAGAGGAAAAGTATACTTGTTGCAACAAAAGAGGATGCTTATTGTTTCTAACAAAGAGGACTAAATATCCTTTGTTAGACAAGATAAAAAAAAGGACACACTGCCTCGGGCTACCAAAAATATTTTGTAGCCTTTGGAGGTAGAAAGGAAATATGGAGAAAGTAAGCTTGTTTAAGCTGATACTGCAGTACTCCTGAAGCAAAAAGGTGAATATAAATAAAATGGAGTTGTCATTTCTTGAAATACCACTCTTAAAAATCAATTTTTAACATGTTTCTAATGTGTTGATTTTTAAGCTGTCTCTAGGATATGCAGTCTGAAATGTCCACTAGGCAATGGGTTATGGGGGATTGACATTCAGGAAGTTTTACATCTGTTGTGTGTTATTTACTTACAAATGATAGTTAAACTAAAGGGAACAAATTAAGTTACCAAGAGACAATCCCAATGGAGATTTAAACCAGACTAGACAAAATCCTTGGGCAGCACAAAATTGAGGCAGGGGTGTGATAGATGATGACCCAGACTAGAAGATTTCAGAGAGATCAGACAGGCAGCAAGAGAACTAGTCAAGCGAGGTAATGTGATTTTTCTTGTGCAACATGATGAATATGGAAATATGCTTAGAAGACTTGCATATGTTTAACCTATATTGGATTGCTTGCCCTCTAGGAGAGGGGGGAGGGAGGAAGGAAGTCGGGGGAAAGGGTACAGAGGGAGGGAGAAGAATTTGGAACACAAGTTTTTGCAAAGGTGAATGTTGAAGACTATCTTTGCATATATTGGGAAAGATAAAAAAAGCTTTTTTTAAAAAAAGGTAGTATCAGGAATACTCAAGAGACTAGGGAGCATCCAAGAGGAAAGGGTAGTCCACGATGTCAAATTAAGCATATAGGTCAAGCAGGAAGAGGATTAAGGAAAAAACCAAAATATTTGGCAATTAAGAGATAATTACTGACTGGAAAGAGCAGTTTACTGCATGAAATTTAGAAGTAAAGGGTTGCAGGATTGAGAGAAGAGTAGAGAAGGACAAATTGTAGATTTTTAAAAGACTTTGAGAATGATGAGATAGGAGATGATGATGCAGAAAGATTTGCAAAGATACAAACTAAAAGGTTGGTCTGAAACTTGTCACACTACTGCTAATTCGTGAAATTGAAGAATTCACAAGGGCCATTCTCTTTGGCAAAAGGTAGGTGTATTTAGGGGAGGAGGTTACAGATAGAATAAAAGGTATAATACAAGGAATGGTAAATTTGAAATAGGGTTGGGAGAACATAGAAAGGGTTTTTTTTTTTTTTTTAATGGAAAGGGTAAGTTCCCTAGTGCAACTTGTCATTTACCTGAAGAAAGGGAATAACCCATGAAGTTGGGGCGTGCCCTTATTGGCAGGCTAAATCAGCAAAGGGACTTAGCCTTCTAAGAGAAAAGTGGGGTCTAGAGGAGAGATATACCACATGGCATGGGGGAGAGGGAGGGGAAAGACACCACAAGACAATATTCAGGCAGACTGACCCAAAAGAGTGCAGTGGCCAAGCCCAAGTCCTGGGCTATAAGATGTTTTACAAAGAAAATTTAGCCTCAAGAATTTGACTTGGATTTCTGACTGGATTACTTCCACAGAAGGTAGGACTAAAGAACTAAATTGATCTCCATTATCAGAACTTTCTTTCTATTTGTCCCAGGGAATAATTTTTAGAATGCTTCAGTTTCTCTTTGCCTATCACATTCACCATTTGGGATCTCATCACTCAGTTCAAATCTGGCTTCACACATTTATTAGCTATGTGAACCTGAGCAAGTCACTTCGCCCCATTTGCCTTAGTTTTTTTCACCCATAAATTGAGCTAGAGAAGAAAGTGGCAAACCACTTCAGGGTCTTTGACAAGAAAATCCCAAATGGGGTCAGGAAGAGTTGGACGTGATTCAAAAATACTGAACAAAATATTGAAAATAAGATAATGAATTTTTAAAATATAACAATGAAATGACACTATTATACTAGATACTATGATACTATTAATAACTTTGTAGGGAGGTGATAGTTACATTGAACACTTTTTCTCAGAACTCATCTGGAGGATTATGTTTGAGTACCACCTAAGGACAATGATAAGCTGGAAAGAGTACAAAAGAGGATGCTACCTAACCAGGTCTGCCATATCCCTGTATATTCACATTTCCTCCCATAAATTCAGCATAAGAATCCACCCTAATGTGCTTGTGTTGAGGGAAGGGAGATTTGCTCACTTGCTTTTGTCTTTGTAAAGATACCAATAAACCAGAAGGGCAGTCCAATGGTAATAATTTGTTTTTTTTCCAGCACTAAGCCATCATTAAACTAATGTCAATAGAATTAAAATGATGACATTATCCAAATTAATTTAGCTAACTCTATACTAATCAAACTAACGAGATACTTTATAGAACTAGATATAAATACAAGTAACCTATACTTGATAATAGTCAAAAGAAATAATGAAAAGTTACAAAGAAGGTATAGTAGCATTTGCTACTATGTTTGCTATAAAGCAGTAATCATCAAAATTAATAATCAAAATCATCAAAAATCAAAAAACAACTAATAATTTGTAATTTAGGATTAGTGTTTGATCTAAGAGCTACAAATTTATAATTTAGAGCTGGAAAAGTAGCTCTAAGATAATCAAATCAACATAGATTTTAATATGGACAACTCTGGAGTTTTAGAACCAGGGGTCCTCAAATTTTTTAAATAGGGGGCCAGTTCACTGTCCCTCAGACTGTTGGAGGGCTGGGCAAAACTTTGTTTTGTGGGCCTTTAAATAAACTTCATAGCCCTGGGTGAGGGGGAATAATCGTCCTCAACTGCTGCATCTAGCCCACGGGCCGTAGTTTGAGGACCCCTGCGGGTTTAAACCATACCACACTAGCCCGGTAAATTCCCCATTTCCAATCTGTGCTGTTCTGACTTCTATTTGATTCTGGGCTCCATCAAAAAATAGGCTACTTCATAAATCACGGGCGAGATTCACTTGGAAAGCAGGTAGGAATGATAATCCATAAGAAAAGTTTATTAATAGTGTGGAAGGGTTGGTATTTCCTATTATTCTCCATGGGTGTGTGTGTTGATTACAGCGTCTAACCTGAGTGCAAATCCTACCTCAGTCACTTCTTGGGCTGTCACTTAAAGTCTGCCTGAGTTTTTGCATCCGTTAAACGAGACAATAACAAACCCACCATGCCAGAGTTAGGGGGTAGATGAAACATTAATTCCTTACAAGGGGCTTTCTTTGAAAACTTGAAACCACCAGCTATTGCGGAGTTTCGAAAGGTAGGAATGCTGTCTGCTCCTGGTTGGGGGGTTGGGTGCAGACAGAAAAAGGCAATAGGACTGCACAGCGAGTCCCGGGCACTGAAGAGGTCGGTGTGGGATGAACACCTGCCCCCAAAGCCTGGAGAAAGCCAAAGGACCACAGGCCAGGTCGGGCCCCGACATAGAACCGCGCCCACAGAGATATCTGCGGTTTGGGCAGTGCAGAGTGAAGGGTCGCCTCTCGGCAGTCGGCTGCTTCTCCTCGCCCTCCTTAGAGCCAGGCCGACAGCGACCCTAACACCACCCCTATGACGTAGCCGGCGCGGAATTGGCCCGATTCCACGGATCTTCATCCTGGGATTTCTAGGCTTCATCCCCACCGCCATCTTTCCTTAGGACTAGGAGAGAAGAGCCAAGATTAGCTTGACTAGAAGAACTCCAAAAGACAATTCCCTGAGAGGAAGAAGGACTACAGCAAGCATCTCCAGCAGCTGCTCACAGGATGTCATGAAAGCTTGTAGAAGGTGTTGCTGGACTACGATTCCCAGAAGCCTCCGGGGCCTCGGGACGTCCATTTTCCCCGGACTACGTTTCCCAAAAATCCGGGCGGCGCCATGCTCTCGGACCCTAAAGCCCGCTTCCTTTCTCTGCTGGATCTTGAGCCTTGAGTTCCCTCAGTCAATGAAGTGTTTCAGCACTGGCTGCAGCGCCCATATAGTGTAGACTTGTCTTATGTAGAGGCAGCCCCCGGCTGGAGCAATGCCTCTGGCGCATTCACGTGCCGCCCAAGCCCGTTTCTGTAGCAACCGCTTGACAGTGGTCCGCTGTCCTCAATCACCCCGGGAAATGTAGTCCGGAAGTGTAGGTGAGAACAGAGTCTGGGGCCGTGGACCAGGGTGGGGGTAGGGGTGGCATCATCCCTGGAGTGAGGAATGACTGACTGACTTACTTAAAGAGTTCAGGGAAGTCTTTACATCCGAGTTACAATTTAGGGGACTGTGATTTTGCCACTTCTGTTTTTTGCTTCTAAATGATAAGTATGGATATGGAATAGGCAATAAGTATTGATAAAGCGCCAACTGTGGGCCACTTTACAATTACCGTCTTGTTTGATCCTCACCACAAACCTGGGATATAGGTGCTATTATTATCCCCATTTTATAGTTGAGGAAACGGAGACAAATAGGTTGAGTAACTTGCCTAGGGTCACACATCCAGTGTGAGACTGGATTTGAACTCAGATCTTCTGACTCTAGACTCAAAGCTCTCCATGCATTACAACAACAACTGAGCGTTAACCACCAGAGACAGGATTTGAGCAGGCTTTTTTGAAAGCTGGTGCTCTTTCCACCTAACCAAATAAATGGTCTGAGTCCTTCTAGTTCCTCAAATCATTTTGTGTTATGTTGATATGTGATCTTTCCTATTTGGGCGTCGGTCTTATCCCTCCTCTTTAAAGTATTGCTATGAAAAAAATAAGTACTGCTGTGTTTACAATGAATAATTACAGTCTATCCTGGCTCCTCTTTGTTTGCAGAGAAGTGATCCAAAAATGCTTAGGAAATATTTGGTTAACACTTTTTAGTATTACTTTTAGTGTTTCTTTCTGTCATATTTTACAAGGAATTATCCTTCCAACTGACATTCATTGTATGGGATAAACTATGAAGAATTTGAGTAAAGACTTCTCATGGGAATATGGCCTTAAACTATGCCTTAAATGTGATCTGAGACTTTACAACAATAAGTTGAGCTATAGCTAAAAATCTGCAAGTGTTCTATTGTCTTGGGTGAACATTTCCTCTCCTGTTTCCCACCACCTCTTAATTCACATTTAAGCACTTCTTTTAAAGGCAATTATGGCTTTGGGAATTCAGTTAACAGAATTCTCTCATCCAAGAACACCTGTTTGTATAGTAGTTCTCTAGGGAAAATTTACATTAAGAATTTTTTATTAATGATAAGGTACAACTTTTAGGGGAAATATAACCATAATTTTAAGGTCCCCCAGCCTTAGAGTGCTATTGTTCTAATAATCTGTCCATCAATGATTGTAAAAATCTTCTGGCCTAGGAATACAATATTTCTTTCCTTAGATTTTAGGGAAGATGTATTAGGGAAACTGAAGCCCTCTGTCCTTACAATGCTGTTGTTCAAACAATCTATCAATGATTCTAAAGTCTTCTGGCGTTAGAATAGTCCTACAAAGTGCTATCAGATAATCTGCTGGTTCTGAGACCACTCTTCACTTCTAACTCTAGGCCATAAAATTAGCTTATCAGTGACTTGAAGAACTGGATAAATTTGTCTCCTTGATCCTGGTTCTTTGCTAAATTTTTTTGGAACTTTAGCAGTTTCAATTGGCTTTGCAATTACAATAAACTTTTCCCCTTGACTTGGTTATGGATTCAAGCCTGCAAATTCTTTTTGAGATAACTCACGGGTCTGTGACCTCATTAGGCAAGCCCCCTATTTTTTCTTCCTCAATCTTATAGCTGGGATACCCCAAACCACTGGGAGAAGACTTGTCTGGCTCATCATCGGCTCCATGCTCAGCAAATTTTCCTTGCCTGGGGATGCCCAGACTTGGAAATTCTTGCAATTTTTGGTTCCCTCTGAATCTTTGCTATCTTCCACCTTCGCTGGAATGCCAAAGGAGATGAAGTGTTAAAGAATGACTTTTGGCAAAAATGAGACAGTTCTTGTTCATGTCATTTTTGTTTGTGTCTGCATCTGTGCAGAATGTCCGTTTCATGTTTGTTCTGTGAGTTAGATTTTGTTACCTGGAAAAATTTAAAATGCAACCAGCAAAAAAAACCAAAACCAAATTTCTATGTTGTACTTAAAATGCTGGGAAAATTTACATACACACACACACACACATGTTTTGTAAATAAAAAGATTTAATATTTGTTAAAGCGTCTTATTTACAAAACACATGCATGGGTAACTTTTCAACATTGACCTTTGCAAAACTTTCAAATTTCTCCTCCCCATTCCCTCCCCTAGATGGCACGTAGTCCAATACATTAAATATGTTAAAATATATGTTAAATCCAATATATGTATACATATTTATACAGTTATCTTGCTACACAAGAAAAATCAGATCAAGGAAGAAAAAAACTGAGAAAGAAAACAAAATGCAAGCCAAAAAAACAGAGAGAGTGAGATTGCTATGTTGTGCTCCACACTCAGTTCCCATGGTCCTCTCTCTGGGTATATAGATGGCTCTCTTCATCAGTGAACAAGTGGAATTGTTTGAATCCTCTCACTGTTGAAGAGAGCCACTTCCATCGTATAGTCCTGCTGTTGCTGTATATAATAATCTCCTGGTTCTGCTCATTTCACTTAGCATCAGTTCATGTAAGTTCAGGAGTCTCTGAAATCATCCTGTTCGTCATGGGAAGTTTTCTTAACATCTTGGACTCCCCAAAACTAACTTTCCTGTGGACTGCAGCTTTGGCCAAGCTGGGAGCTACAGAAATAAAGTTAGGTAATTAAAAATAAAATAACATTTTAGCAGATTTTCAGAGTTTTGAGAGCAATGATTAATAAGTTTGGCAATTAGTCATTTTAAGATTGCAAGAAAAATTCTTGAAACATTGGGAATAATTCTAGGAATTTATCCCATTCTGAAAGAATATAAAAAGAAAAAAACAAACTAAGTAAACAGCAACTTTTTGCTAACCCTTCCTTGACTCCTGTCTTGTCTGGGGTCCCCTTCTGCTCCTTGAGAAAGCATCCTAGAAGGTATTAAGGGATTCTTTCCATTCTACTCTCTAGAGTCCTGAGTGCATCTCAGTTGTGGGAATTGCTAACAAGAGCAATATAGCCCAAGTTCCTCTGTTTGCTAACTCCTTTCATCTCAGATCAGATTAAGAAAAGAGAATGCTAAAAAACTGTTAGTCATATTCTGCCTCCTCTAGAAATAAGGGAAGCAACAATAGCTTTGAGGGACCCCACATAACCTTGCCCAAACACCTTCCCAACCCAGTTTGGCGGCCTGGGGATGGAGTTGGGGTCAGTCCCCATGGTGAGCATTCCCTGAGCCTTGGCACCTGAAACTATCATCAAAGGGAGATCCTGGCATCAGTCACTCCAGCCTTCAGCAGGTTCTGTCCAGCAACAGGCTGGTAAGAATCTGGATGCCCCTGGTAGCACCTAGCATGGCAGTGTAAGGGGAGAAAGCCAGTCAAGCTCTGCATTTGGTAAGCCCACTATTCTCTGTTTCAATTGGTGATATAATTGCTTCATATTTGATGACTTTATGGGTATATGTATGGGACCAACATACAGTGTCAGTGTTGAGATAAATGATTTCCATGTGTATGTAAAGGAATTTGGAAGCAAAATCAACTAAATTAAGACCTCCTCAGGACTAAGAAGATGGTGCATAGAAGAAAGAGAGTCCCTTTTTCTTTCTTCCCTCTTTTCCTTCCCTAACTGCAGCAAGGATACATGGATAAAGGGGTGAGAGGGAGAGAAAGAAAATATATTCATTGAAATTTGTCATTTGAGATATGATAGTAAAAGTAGTTTTAAAGAAGCGCTAATCAAATCCCACTAAAGGGATATAAAAATTGTAATCTATTTGCACTGATAGTGTTAACAGAAGATTTAGGAGTTTGGAAACTTTAGGAAAACAGAAGAGCAGTTTGCTACTACCTTAGAGTGGCAACAAACAGCCTGTTTTTGAGTTATTGAGTCAGACTTCTGAGGGCCATGTCAGTTTAAAAAAAAAAATTGGCACTTTTACCCTTTCCTAACTCACAAAAGAAAAATGATTTATGTAAATTGGAAAATAACCAAATGGCAATTCATTTTATCTAGAACATTTAATTAGAATTTAGGGAATCTCATTAACTGAAGTTAAATCAATTTAAAAATCTGTTTTATTTGAGTTTTAAGAATTGTTTCGTTTTCTCCCTAAAACTAAAGGGAAACTTATTTAAGGGAATAGAAATTACAGCTCAGATTATTTGGCTATTAGGAAAATTCTAAAATTTTTAGCTAAGTTATTTGGAGTTATAGTCATCATATTAAACCTAAAATTGGTAATTACTATTTATATGTGTGGAACAAGAGGGATGAGGTGAAAGCTTTATCACTTCATCTCCAAGTTTGAGGTGTGAAACAAGAGTCTGAGGAGGTATCAAACAGCACAGCCAATGAAAACACAATTCCCTTCTCCCCTTAATTTGTAACCTTTCCAGTTTTCTTGAAACCATCAGGGTAAGTAAAGTCATCAGCCCTGAAAAATGAACCTGTTTAGGATATTTAGTTCCTAAACAAGGAATGTATGCTACAAATCTATAAGCTTGTGTAATGACTTATTCTTTGTACTAGGATATGTTTAAATATATAAGATATGTTAAACAAAATGTGTATTAGTCCTGGCAAACTTTGTTTTTTACTTTATAAATTCTTTTTTTCTAATTGAAGCTTTTTATTTTCAAAACATATGCAAGGAGGGGCAGCTAGGTGATGCAGTAAATAGAGCACCAGCTCTGAAGTCAGGAAGACCTGAGTTCAAATCTGGCTTCAGATACTTAATACTTCCTAGCTGTCTGACCCTGGGCAAGTCACTTAATCCCAACTGCCTCAGGGAAAAAAAAAAAACAAACAAAAAAAACAAATAGAAACCATATGCAAGGATAATTTTTCAACATTGACCCTTGAAAAACCTTGTGTTCCAATTTCCCCACCCCACTCCCCTAGATGGCAAGTAATCTAATATATGTTAAACATGGTTAAAAATATGTTAAATCTAATATAGGCATATATATTTATACTATTATCTTGCTTTAGGTAATAAGAAAATCATATCAAAATAATAAAAATCAATCAAAAAGAAAAAAAAGAGAAAGAAATAAAAATCCAAGCAAACCACAACAAAAAGAGTGAAAATGCTATGTTGTGATCCATACTTAGTTTCCACGGTCCTCTCTCTGGGTGGAGATGACTCTCTCCATCACAAGATCATTGGAACTGGCTTTAGTTGTTGATAAGAGCCAAGTCCATCAGAATTAGTCATCATATAGTCTTCTTTTTGCCATGGATAATGATCTCCTGGTTCTGCTCATTACATTCAGCATCAGTTCATGTAAGTCTCTCCAGACCTCCTGAACTTATCCTGCTGGTCATTTCTTATGAAACAATAATATTCCATAACATTCATATACCACAGTTTATTCAGCCATTCCCCAGCCTCTCAGTTTCCAGTTTCTAGCCACTATAGAAAGAGCTGCCACAAACAAAAAGCCCATGTGGGTCCCTTTCCCTCCTTTAAGATCTCTTTGGGATATAATACCAATAGAAACACTTCTAGGTTAAAAGGTAGAACTGGTAAACTTAATAAAAATAATGTATCTAGCTCTAAACTGTGATTAGTAGAATTTGCTATTAGAGATAAAATCTCTATGGGACTGTAACTGATATTCTTTTGAGGTTTGAATTTCATTGCTTAATCATTGTCAGTAACCCACCATTTGAGAGAAATCCCATGTTACTCAGTGGGAGGATGCCTTTTTGAATTGTCATAGGTGGAAGTCTTACCTGGGCAAGAGTTGGGAGGACAATCTTAGCCTTTGCTTAAAGTAAGATTTTTTTGATTCAGTTTCCCAGTTCTGTTTCTTTGTTTTCCATCCGATCATTCCCGAGTTTGACTATAGGTTGGAATTGTTACTGTATGATTATTAAACAGAAATAAGGATACTTTATCCTGTGATGTGTGTGCTTTCAGGCTGAAGCCTGAAGGACCTTTTTGATGCTATTATAATCATGTCCCTGCTTTTTCCTCTTATAGCAGCAAATTTCTATAATCAGAGCAAATGGTCGGTAGAAGCCATGAGCCCAGTACAAGTATCCCAGGGGACACAATGGTTTTCTACCTTAGATCTTAAAGATGCTTTGCATAAAAATTCACAATTTCTTTTTGTCCTTGAAGGGGCAAATCTAGGAGAGTGTAACCTCACTAATTAACATGGGCAATCACTTCCATAACATGGGGTAGCTCAAGGCTCCCATGACAGCCCCCACAAACTTGGAGAGGCCCTGGCTATCCAGTATGGAGATGATATCTTGATTTGTAGCCAAATCTGAGAGGCTTCTCTGACTGTAGTACCCCTCTCCTCTCCCCCATCCTCCCCCCAGCCACTTCCCACCCAGGGCTATAGAGTTTCTTTGTCTAAAGGCCCACATCGCTTGTCAGTTGGTTAAACATTTGGGCAATGCATTAACTCCCACCTCCCTTTTGCTCACAGAAAAGGAGAAGCAGCATTCTTATCACTGCCTGAGCCTTTCTCTAAGAAACAGCTGTGTACTTTCCTGGGCATGGCTGGCTTTTATACCTAACATGGGTTATTGCCAAGCCCCTCTGTGATACTAGTCCAGGCCCTGACACAATTCCCCTCGAATGGGGGCCCTGATCAGGCCAAGGCTTTTAAGACCCTGAAAGCTAAACTGACCTCTTGCCTTGGCCTTAGCCCTACCTAAAGCCTTTCCCACTGTATATTGATGGAAGGTCGGCCAGGTTCTAGGGGTCTCGGCTCAGTCTCTGGAACCTCATCCAGACCCCTTGCTTACTTTTCAAAGAAACTGGGTGCTTCTTTGCCTCCTGCCTAATTGAAGAAGCCTCTAAGCTCACCCTAAACCAACCATTGGAGGTTCTAATCTCCCCAGGTGCAGAGTGTTTTTGCCCTCACCAGAACTTTAGAATTGGGGTAAGGAATGAAAGTGGACATCTATACAAACTCCAAATATCCCTTTTGTGTTTTGCATGCTCATGGGGCTCTGTGGGAAGAAAGGGGATTTTTTGACAGCCAAATATTCTCTCATTAAGTATGCAGGGGAACAATTAATGCAAGCTGTCTATGACGTTTCTGTTATGTTTTATAAAGGACACCAGAAGGGGGATTCACTTCTGGCCAAGGGAAACAGGCTTGCAGATTCAGCTGCCTATTTGCCCCTTTAATTCCCCAAATCTCTGAATTCTACTCCCTCTCATAGCTCCTAAAACTAAGCCCTTACTAAATACCCCCTTTCTCCTTCTGGGTACTTTTAAACACTTCAGGCCAACTTCTAATCCCTAAGCCAGCCAATGGAAACTTCTTTATCATCTATACCAAGCTACTCACTTGGGAAAAAATGCTCTCCAATTTCTCGTGAAACCTATTTTCACTGGTCACAAGTTCACAATTAAACAGGTCTGTCAGGCCTGCCCAGTTTGTGCCCAAGTAAATTCTGAAAGGCTTTTAAACCCCCCTGCTCCTGAGGCCCATCCAGAGGAGAGGTACACACCCAGCGCAGGACTGACAGATGGATTTTATACATATGTCCCTTCTTGGGGCTTCAAACTACTCTTGGTTTTCATTGCAAACTTTATAATTCTGGTAAAAGCTTTCCCTTGTAAGACTGAAAAGGCTCAAAGGTTTTTGCTAAAGGAGATCAAACACATTTAAAATGAATTATTATCACCCTTTTGCATGTCATCCACTCTACCCAATGCTTAATGCCTTTTAAACATTATGGTGCTTGCATCCTAGGCCACCTGAACACTCCTTTCACTGTATATAATGCCTCTATTCTACACATTAACCTACTCCTTTGAGGAAACAAAAGCAGGGATATTGGGGAAATGTTGTTTGGTATTCATCCTAGAAAAAGCTGTCTGGATGTGAGACATTCATACTAGCCTCATCTATCTCCCAGTCTTCCTCTGGATGAGGTTCCTGGTTACACTCCCTAGTAACCCTCATACTAACTCCACTTTGGTTCATTCTTTTTTTTTTTTTTTTTTTCTTTTCTTTTGCTCAATCTATTTATGAGATTTGTTTCCTCTAGACTCCAAGATATGAATGTCAAGCTACTCATTTACCCTGAATACCATGGGCTAACTGATTCTGATACTCAGCACCCCCGGATGCTGCTGATGCCATCTTCAAGTCATGTGCCTTCATTCCTTATTCTGTACCCCACTAGGCAAGGACAGTTCTACACCCTTATCAGCCTGAAGCAGCTCAAGATGAGATCTCTCTCCCTTTGTCCCAAATGAATTGGGGGTTCAAACTGCTTGAGAGGGGAAAATAAAACAATAATTTTGAGGTCCCCCCACCTTAGAGTGCTATTGTTTTAACAATCTGTCTGTCAATGATTGTAAAAGTCTTTTGGCCTAGGAATATAATATTTCTTTCCTTATATTTTAGGGAAGATGTATTAAAGATCCCGAGGCCCTCTGACCTTAGAGTGCTATTGTTCTAACAATGATTCTAAAGTCTTCTGGCCTTAGGTCAAAAACATTGAGTTGTTTCAATTTGCCTTTCTCTAAATCAGATCACATACATTGCTGAGTGTCAGATAATCTGCTAGTCAGTGATAACTAAGTTTTTGAGACTACTGCTCAGTTCTACCTCTGATCCATAAAATTAGCATATCAAGGACATGAAGAACTGGATAAATTTGTCTCTCTCCTCCTGGTTTTTTACTAAATTCTTTTGGAACTTAGCCTGCTTCAATTGGCGTTACAATTACAATAAACTTTTTCCCTTGATTTGGAAATGGGTTCAAGTCTGAAAATTCTTCTTCTTCTTTTTTTTTTTGCTGAGGCAATTGGGGTAAAGTGACTTTCCTAAGGTCGCACAGCCAGGAAGTGTTAAGTGTCTGGGGTCAAATTTGAACTCAGGTCCTCCTGACTTCAGGGCTGGTGCTCTATCCATTACGTCATCTAGTTGCCTCGGGTCTGCAAATTCTTTTGAGACACCTTGGACAATAGTCTGTGACCCCAATTTTTCAGGTTCCCTTATGAACCTCAACACTAATATCCTTTTGTTTCTGGGATAGGTTTCCTTATTTATGGTGTAAGCCTAAACTCTCTCAGACAATGAGGGATAAAATCAAGGGGAGGGGCTTCTGGTCTTGTTAATTTTGTGTTTTGCAGTTTGTGCTTTGCACTCCTTCTGACAGCTTGTTTGTTGGAAGTTGCCTTTTCTCACGAGATTTTAATAAACCCCTTTTTTGCCTTTTTTTTTTTTTAAATATCTTGAGAGTCTCTGATTTTAATTTGGGTAAGAGTCACTATCTCACATAGTTTGGTGGCTACTTCCAGGATATTTCCTGTTCATGAGGGGTCTCTCCCATACCAAATCCTTGGGTATGTCCTCTCGGAGAGTTTTCCATCAGTCCTTGGATTCATCTTGGGAATTCCCACTCCAATAGGGTAAATTCCTGAAGAGAGTCATTGGGAGAATGCAAAAATGGAAGTGGGCTAGCAAAGATTGAGGTTTAATTCAGCCCAGGAAATAAGTTAGCTGGGAAAAGTTTGAAATCAGTTAGGTAAGGAACAACCCAAGTACACAAGCAACTGGTGATGGCAGGGAGAGAGGGGGAGAGAGCGATTCTAAGTGGTTAGATCTATAAGAGAAGTATCTCTCTAACAAGAAGTGGTGAGCAGCCTTCATGGCTGGGATTGAGATTGGATTAAGCATTAGAATCAGTAAAAGACTCCCATTTCCCTTTGATATTGGAAAAATTCTAAATGGGTCAAATCTATGAGAATTCTTCTATTTTCCTTTGGTAAGGTTTGGTAAGATTGGGTGAGGTCCTCCATAAAAAGGACAAGATTCATACTGTGAATCTTGGGAAAGGAGCCATCTAGCTGGCTTTATGAAACACCAAAATGTACAGGGATTAAATACTGTTGTTTGGGCAGGTGCCATACTTGGGTAAACTGTTCATCCTTTGAAGGCTGAGTGTAAATTGAAAGGAGCCTTCAGAGAGAGAGACAGACAGACAGACAGAGACTGCCTGACCTGGTGTCCCTCACTGGCCTGGATTCTTCTGGGTTTTGTGCTGGTACCCCAACATGTTTGACATGCTCCCCCCATTTCTGGCATGGTGGGTGGGCTAGTCATTGGGCCATAGCTCTGCAGCTAGACACCTGGATCCAAAATTTTCCAACCCTTTCTTCCCCTAGGGTCCTAAAGTTTGCAAATTTCTTAAATGGATTAAATGGATCTTATAGATGGATTTGAAAGGGCAGTTTTCTGCTTCCTTAAATTTTGGGGCTGTGTGTGTTTAAATTGGAATTCTGATTCTGAAATTGTATGAGATAATTACTACTAACTAGTTTGTGCTAAATTGTGAATTTGTTTCTTCTGTAATATGTGTGCATTGATATTGAAGTATTGCTAGTAGAAATTTAAATCTGAATTTGATTTTAAGTTGAAAATTTTGTTTCTCTGGTAATATACCTAAAGAGATCACACATTTGTGTCTCCTAATTAGATGAATATATTTAAGCTACTATTTTGTTTGCTAATTTGCACATTGGGCAATTTGTAAAATTGTATGAGCTGAGCTTTAACATTGTCAGCCCAGCTGGATATGTGTTACAAATTTTGTGAAATTTGGTCCAAAGCTACTTAGAGTATTGATCAAGATTTGTCTTGCTTTCTCCCCTTAAAAAGAAGTAAAAGAAAGAAAATTTGGTTCTATAGCCATTATGTGTAATTGCAAAACAAATTGTATTTGAAAGGTGTGTAATATGTGTGAAGGTATTGAGGAGGTATCCCTCCTCATTTTGGAGTCTGGCTCCAAAATATTCAGGTTAGGTTTTAATGAAGTGACACCAGTGGGGTATTTTGTTTCTAAGGTTTTTAAGAACTAATGGGGAGAAATTGCAAATTAAATGGCAATTCCACATCTGCCCTTATCAGAGAAAGTAGAAAGAATTATGTGGGATAAACTGTGAAGACCTCTCATGGGAATATGGCCATGAGACTTTACAATAACGAGATGAGATATAGCTAAAGAAAAAAAAAAAGCTGCAGGTGTTCCATTGTCTTAATGAACATTTCCCCTCCTGTTTCCCACCACCTCTTCATTAGCATTTAAGTACTTCTTTTAAAGGTGATGACAGCTTTGGGAATTCAGGTAAGGAATTCTCTCATCCAAGAATGAGATTATCTGCTTGTATAGCAGTTCTCTAGGGAAATTTGAATTAAGAATTTATTATTTACTAATGTTCTTTTGTTTCTGGAATAGACTTCCATGTTTAGAGACTAAGCCTGGACTCCCCCAGACAATGGGAGAAAAGTCCAGGGGGTGAGGTGTGGGCTTCTGGTCTATTTAATTTTGTGTTTTGCAGTTTGTGCTTTACACTGCTCTACTGATACCTTGTCTGTTGGAAGTTGCCCTTTCTCTCCAGATGGTAATAAATGTCTTTTCATCTTTTTTTACCTGGAGAATCTGATTGTTTTTGTGGTCGTTATCATCTCACATGGTTTGGGGGCTCAGGAACTCCCACTCCAATCAGGTAAACTCCCAAGAGAGATGCTAGGAGAAAGCAAACACTGAAGCTGGCTAGGGAAGATAGGGGATTAATTTGGCCCAGGAGATAAACCGGCAGAAAAAATTTGAGATTGGTCAGGTAAGCTGGGCATAACTGAGGTGGGCAAGAAACTGGTGAGGGGGGGAGAGGCTAAAAAGAGGCTGACAAGCTGTGAAACTTGGTAAGGTCAGGTGAGTCCTCCAAACTAGCTCATGTTCCTAGGAAGAATTGGGATGAAGTACCAGAATGTATAGGGATTAATAAGATTGTTTTGTTTGGGCAGGCACCCCCTCCTTTGGAGGAACTATTGATCCCCTGAGGACTGGGTGAAAATTCAAAGGAGCCTTCAGTACCTGACCAAGGGACTCGTATGGCTACCCCTCCTCCATTCCACCCCTAGGTGGGGCTGAGAACGATTGCTTGATTGATTTAGGAAAGCAGTTTGTGTTTGTGTGTGTTTGTGAGCCTGGATTTTTGTCTTCTGTGTTTCTCTGTCAGCCAAATTAAGGGATCTGGCTATTTGGGATTTAAAAGTGCTTATTTTGTACATAATTTGATTTATGTAAATAACTTTTAGCTGGAAAGTGGAAAGACTAGTTGAGAAGGGGAAAGTTTTTAACTGTCAAACCAAAAAGAAAAAAAACTGACTTTTTTGTGGACCGAGAAGTGGCCAATTTGGGTCTGTAGAAATAAAATTATAGAACTTTGTAGATTTTGGGATTTTTGAGACTAAGTTTTAAGTTGCTTGGACTATCTCTCAGCCAGCTAAGTTGAGCTAGTCTATTGTATTTTTAAGGTGGCCTAATTTAAAAGCTTTCTAAAGGCCAGAACTTTATGCTTTCAGAAAAACTGCAAAAACAAACAAAAAAAAATGTGCTCTCTGGGATTTTCCTTAGAGAGGTTTGTGGAATCCAGCCTGGCTAGGGGTATCCCTTGCTGAACTGGACTCTGCTGGGGTTTGAGATGGTGCCCCATCTTTGGCATCCCCCCATTTCTAGCATGGATGATGAGCTAGTCACTGGGCCACAGGCCTACAGCCAGAGACACCTGGGTCCAAATTTCTCTGATCTTCTCTTCCCCCACTAAAGTCTGACAATTTCTTAAAACTCTATAGACAGACTTGAAAGGGCAGTTTTCTGCCACTTTAAATTTTGGGACTCTGTGTTTTTAAATTGGAATTCTGATTCTGAAATTGTATGAGATAATTACTATTAACTAGTTCGTGCTAAAATTGTGAACTTGTTTATTCTGATAATATTTTAGAAATGTGTGCATTGATATTGAAGTATTGCTACTAGAAATTTAAATCTGTATTTGATTTTAAGTTAAAAATTTTGGTTTTCTGGTAATTTACCTAAAGAAGTCATGTGTTTGTATCTCCTAATTAGATGAAATATATTTGATTTATTATGTTGCTTGCCAAATTGTATATTGGACAAATTAGTAAAACTTGTATGATTTTGTCAGCCCAGCTGGATATGTGGTATAAGTTTTGTGAAATTTGATCCAAAGTTATTTACATAGTACTGATATTCTGATCTTAAGGTTTGTCTTGCTTTCTCCTTTAACAAAGAAGTAAAAGCAAGAAAATTTGGTCTATAGGGATATGTGTAATTGCAAAACAAATTTTATCTGAAAAATGTGTGATATGTTTAAAGATAAATAAGGTATTGAGGAGGTGTCCCTCCAAAAGGAGGGAGCCTCCTTCCAAGATATTTAGGTTAGATTTTAATGAAATGATACCAGTGGGGAAATTGAGATTTAGTGAATGAATGCAAGCTCTCTCCTGGGCTCTGCTGCTTTAAAAGGGTTGAGTGGAATAATATTGGAACAAATTGTACCTAGGTATGGATTAGTAGGGAATATTGATTCTGATAAAGGGATTTATTTTACTTTTAAGGTTTTATTAGAAATATGGGGAGGGATTGCAAATTGATTGGCAATTCCATATACCTGGGCATCTGCCCTCATCAGGAAAAGTGGAAAGAATGAGTCAGATTCTTAAGAAACAGATTACTAAATTGATATTAAAGACTAAATTGCCTTGGACCAAATGTTTGCCTATTCCTCTGTTAAAGAATTAGAACTGTTTCCAGAAGTGATCTGGGACTTTCCCTATATGAGATTGGTTTATTTCATTTGGGAGGAAAAAGGGAAAGACCTTCTTTTGAATCAAAGGATAAGTTTTTAAGGAATTATATACTGCAGTGTCCTCATCCTTTTTAGCCTTTAGGAAGAAATGATTGTTGACCAAGACAACACCTTTGGAGTTTGCAATTCCAGGATAGTGGGTGCTGACTATGTCCTGGAAGAAGCAGAATGGGA
This sequence comes from Antechinus flavipes, assembly GCF_016432865.1. Lineage (NCBI taxonomy): Eukaryota > Metazoa > Chordata > Mammalia > Dasyuromorphia > Dasyuridae > Antechinus > Antechinus flavipes. The sequence continues at coordinate 341,011,930 of NC_067398.1, read as the reverse complement.
AGGACCTTACCAGACAATTATAAATGACTGAGACTGTAGTTTGGAGACTGAGAAAACAAAGCTTAAAGGACCTGTGGAGAAACCTCAAGAATGGATTGTTAAAGACAATTTATGACTTCTAAAATTGGCTTCTAAGTAAAGAATATTTTGGTGGGAGGTGTGAAATATTTGTGCTTAGAGGAATTTTCACAATATTGATATTGTACTTGTTATTTGTATTTCCAGAAAAACTTATAGTGATTCCTTGATTGGAAGTTGAATTAACATTTTTTAGGATGGAGAAATTATTAATATTAATTCTGATAGGGTTCTTTAATGTGGATATTCTATATTCTGAGTTTTAATTGATTATATTGAGTCATTTAAACATTCTTTAGGGAGATTCTGAGAATAGTGATCTGTCTTTTTCCCTTTGAATATGATTACTATCTGAACATGTGTTGATACAGATTGGTTATTGAGCATCTTAAAGCAAAATAATTTGTGTAATGTTGAATTTAAAATTCATCTATGTAGATATGAAGATAAGCTGTGAACTTTCTAGGGTGACTCTCTTACTGCTATCAATGTTAAGTAGGTATAGTCAATACTTCTTTAGGATATATGATCCTTGCGAACTAAATTCACCCAAAGCTTTGATTAATGATTAATTTGCTATTTGAGTTAAATCTCTTGGGGCTGTAGCTGATATTATATGGAGTTTTGAATTCCAGTATGATTATCTGATGTATCATCAGTAATCCACCATCTAAAAGGAATATGCCACAAGCTACTCAGAGGAATGTGATCCTGAATTGTTACAGGTGGAGGCTAGAATCTGGGCAAAAGTTGGGAGGACAACCTTGATACCTGTTTAAGGTGGGATCCTTCTGATTTGGTTTCTTATTGGTGTTCCTTTAAATAAGAACTCACCTGATTATTCCCTAGTCTGACTATAAAGTAGAATTGTTAAACTGAACTAAGGATGCTTTACTTGTCATATATATGCTTTCAAGCTGAGGCCTGAAGGACCAGTTTTTGATTATAATCATATCCTTGATTTTTATAGCAAATTTCTATAATCTGGCTAGTGTTCAGTAGAAGCTATGAGCATAAATCAACTGTAAGATTTTGTGGTTTTCCTATCTGAAAATGTGATCATTATATCCTAAATAAGTATTACCTAGCCATCTATCTGTTGCTAGATATATATGTTTGTATCTTTCTTTTAGCATTTCTGTTGTTGCTGACTTTCCTGATAGGCATCTTTCTTTGTGAAATTACCTATTCTAATTACTGGGGACACAAATGGTTGCATTATAGACATGTCTCAGATGGAAATTGGGTGTGTAGAACCCTAATTTGTATGCTGAATAGGCTCATTAAAATTAGACTCAAGGGCATGGTCAAAATAATTACTAACCAGACAAGAAAGGCACTGGATTTTTTTTTTTTTATCAGACCAAGCCACTCAGACTAGAGAAGCAGTACTCTAGCATAAAATGATATTAAACTACTTATGGGCTGGAGAAAGTAGAGTTCGTGGGAAATTAAATTTTTGCTATGTGAAAATTGATGATAATGGACAGGTAGTGAAGAAACCTGCCAAAGACTTTAGAAAACGGGCCCATGTCCTATTCCAGATCTAGTCCTCACTGAGGTGATCTATGGTGTGGGGTTTGTTACTAAATGATGGCAAGCATTCAAAGTTGGGGTTCTGTCATGTGAAGAACTCACAATGGACATTCTCTTTGGCAAAAAGTAGATTTATTTAGGGAAGCAGGTTACAGACAAAATGAAGGGATGGGTAGATATTAAATAGAGTTGGGAGAGCCATAGGAATGACAAGTTCTTCAGTGAACTCGCAATTTCCCAGTAAAAAAAGGAGCATCTCATGAGGTTGGGGCATCCCTTTAGCTGGCAGGCTAAGAAGGGACTTAGCACCCTAAAAGAGTTAGTGTAAGAAGAAGAAATGGGGGTGGGAAGCTTAGTGTAGTTAGAGGAAATAGCATGTTATGTAGAGGAAGGGAAAAGGCACCACAAGGCAGAATGCTGTGGTGGGCTGTTGCAGGGGAAAGTAGCAGCTATGAGTTTTGTAAGGAGGAAATGTGATTGGGATTTCCACAGAAAAAAGTTGAGTAACCTGGAGAGGGTGATCCAGATAGACTTGGACCTGTAGAGAGTGGGACCAATCAAACTGAAAATGGATTCTTTGGTTCCTGATGAGGATGGATCTCAGTAGAGAAAAAGGACAAATTGAACCTAGAAAGATTGGAGACTGAGAACAAATTAGTTGAGGAAATGTATCAAGAGAAGGTGAGAGAAGGTGCAGCTAGGTGGCACGTGGATAGAGCAGGAGCCCTGATGTCAGGAGGACCTCAGTTCAAATCTGGTCTCAGACACTTAACACTTCTTAGTTGTGTGACTCTGGGTAAGTCACTGAACCCCAATTGTCTCAGCAAAAAAAAAAAATAGTGTGAGAGGTCTTCAAATGTTAATAAAAAAGAGAAGTGATTGTATTGGATAAATTGAGTTGAATCATGGGAATGTGGCTTTGAACTATGTCCTAAGTGTGACTTGAAACTTTATAATAACAAGTTGAACTATAGCTAAAAAGCTACAGGTGTTCTATGGTCTTGGATAAACATTTTCTCTTCTGTTTCCCACCACCTCTTAATTCACATTTAAGTACTTTTTTTAAAGGTGGTGATGGCTTTGGGAATTCTGGTAACAGAATTCTCTCATCCAAGAATATCTTTGCAAAGCAGTTTTCTAGGGAAAATTAATTTTTTTTTTAACCAATATCCTTTTTTTTTTTTTTCTGGAATAGATTTCTGTGTTTAATGGGAGACGAGGTTAGTGGTGGGGGGCACTTCTGGTCTTTATAATCTTGTGTTTTGCAGTTTGTGCTTTACACTCCTCTACTGATACCTTGTCTGTTGGGAGTTGCCCTTTGTCACAAGATCATAATAAACCTTTTTTTTTTTTTTTTTTTTTTTTTTTTTTTTTTTTAAATCTTGAGAGTCTTTGATTTTACTTTGGGTAAGGGTCATTGTCCCACACATCATTAATTTATGTAAGTTCTTAAATAGCATTTATTATTTCTCAGCGTTAACAGTGGTTTCTTATCTTAGGAGTGGCCCTGAGGAGCAGCCCAAGAAGAGTTTTTTTGAGTTGAGATATCTCTGGCGTTCCCATTTAAAAAAAAAGTCTGCAACAAACTTATACGAGTTTAGATGGCTCTAGAATCCAGAGAGTCTGCAGCACTGAATCCCCAGAAGCCAACAGAAAAAGAGAGACTTCAAGTAATAAAGATAGAGAAAGAAGAGGATCATATATGGGGGAAGAAAGGTAACCACAAGAAGAACAGCCCTCCTAGACAAGAGATTTTCCGCCTGAGGTTCAGGCAATTTGACTATAGTGACACGCCTGGACCCCGAGAGGCTCTCAGCAAACTCTGGGAACTTTGCCATCAGTGGCTAAGACCAGAGGTACACACGAAGGAGCAGATTCTAGAGCTGCTGGTTCTAGAACAGTTCTTGACTATTTTGCCGGAGGATCTGCAGAGCTGGGTAAGAGATCGGCATCCAGAGAGTGGAGAGGAGGTGGTAACTGTGCTGGAAGATTTGGAGAAAGAACTTGGTGAACCAGAATGTCAGGTGGGAAAGAGACAGATATGATTTACTGTGGGGAAATGGATTATGTTATTAGATTAGATCTATTAGATTGTGAGCTTGAGAGCAGGGGCTATTTTTTGCCTTTGTATCCCTAGCACTTACTTTTATAGGCACATAGTGCCTATAAAATGGTAGAAGCTTAATGAATACTTGTTGATGAATTGCAAGTGTGATAAGCTCAGCAAAATAAAGTAGCAAAAGCTGAGGGCCAAGGTTAGAGCCATGGGGGAGACATTTTACATATTGAGCAATGGTTGTTAAATTACAGCTCTCTGCTTGCCTTTTTAGATCCAAGATATAAACTGTGGCTTATGCATTTTTAAATAAAGTGCTATTGTATTTTAAAATGTAAAAACTATTATTTGCTCAAAGTGCAGACTATAGTCTGATGCTCAGCTCTTAGGAAGAAACTCAAAGGACAGAGAGGAAGAGGATTGGCAAACAGAAAAATGTAAGAGGTACAATGTCTAGGACGTCAAAAAGGAGAGGAGAAGAGGAGGGAGGAAAAGAGGGAGCAGATTACTAGTGTCAGAAGTTCCAAGAGAAATCAAGGCTAACAAATTGGATATGGTCACTAGAGTGGTGAGTATAGAAATCAGAATAATAGAGAGGCTCCAATAATGAGGGAAAAGAAATAATGTAGTTTCTTCTGTCTAGAAACTTGACTCTACAGAGGAGGAAAGAAGGTGGAATGGTCACTTGAGAGAGGTAGAAATGCCAGTAGAAAGTTTTTGTTTTTAGTAGAAGGGAGGCTAAACATGGCTTGTAGGTGGGACAAAGGAGCTTGCTGAGAGAAAGGGTTATTTAATCATAGCTTATTATTTACAGGTTGCTTGAAGTTTTGCAGACTGCTTGCTTTTCATCTGTCATTTCATTTTTGTATTGATAACTCTCTAATTAGTGACTTTCCCAGATAGCTAGAAGGATCTGAATCAGGATTCCTCCTCAGATCTTCTTGATTCTATTATGGAAAGGATTATCCTGGGAACAAAATCCTGGGAAAGGCAAGATCGAGTTAGTGTTGGCAAAGAGGAAGAGCGACTGTTGTTTGGACCAAGAAGGAAGAAAAGATGGGTGATAGAGAGGTTTGAAGTGGGGGAGGAATAGAGAAGTTGAGAAGGTCTAGGTGAGGTGACTTCAGGACAAGTAGGACAATCTGTGACTGGGGAAAGGACTAGAAAATAAAATTGGGGATTTTGGGAAAGTAGGAAACATTTGAAATCTGGGGAATGTGATAGAGAGCAAATTATATTGAGGGACCCAACCTGATGTTGGTGGTGGTTTTGGATCTCCTTACCCTCTGGATACAGCATGTGATTTTGGGTCAGTATGAAGAGTGAAAGGAGCAAAGGATTATCGGGTGAAACTTAATGTCCTTGAAATAGCTGACCACTGGGGATCAAGACTGGATAGAGCAGTGAAGGTGGAGGGGACTGGTCATTGAGGTTGTGGGGAACAAGTTTGGTAGGAATGGAAAGGAGGTGAGTTTTAGAGTATGACTAGAGAAGGGAATTTGATTTGCAGGCTTTGGAGCTGGAACAGTGCCAAATGCTCAGGCATGATTCATCTAAACTGGTGGATAAATAAGAAAGTGAAAATGTATGTAATTGGGGTTCCAGAGTATTAGAAATAGAAAAGATTTTAGTTTCCCTTCTTACTTGTCCAAGTAACTTTTATCTACACATTTAAGATCCCATTATTCTATAATGCTTACAATCAAATGCAGGAGTATGTAAACATAAAAATATGAACATATGAGCATCAGAAATTACAATATATATTACTTAATTCCCAAATAAGTGGTAATCTGAAATCCAGAGTGCTTCTAGAATTATTTTGATCTTATTATTATTTTGCTCATTAGTTCTATCAAAATGCATTCTGTAAGGGGTGGAGGGATCCATAATATGCATATATGTTTTCAAATTCAGAGGACTATGAAATATCAATTAGTCTGAGAATGTTTCATGGAGGATGATTTTAAGTCCTTGAAGTAGTTCTTACAGGAGAAATATAAATATATTTATGTATATACAGGTATACACATATATGTCTATATCTACATACTCACAATCCAGGAGAAGGAATAAAATGAGCAAAGGTAGGAAGACAGATTCCTGTATATGGTATTTAGAGGATCCCTGACTAGTTTGGGGTAGAAGATTCTGATAGTTTATTTTTTTAAGAGAAAGCTATAAAGAAGGGTCTCCCATGACAGGCTAGGGAGTTTGGACTTTATCAACAGCATTGGTGAGCTGATGAAGGTTTTTTTGAACCAAAATGCAATTCTGGTGATGTTATTATATTGCTTTAGTAAGGGAATCTAAAGGCAGAAGACCATTTTAGGAAGCAACTTCTATTGTCTATTAACAAGTGTTTTAAGTGCTTTCCATATTCCAAGTTTGATGCTAGGTGATTGGGATATAAAGACAGTTCCTCTCCTAGGGATGAGGGGAATGAACAGAATCTAAATTAGAGTGGAGTCAGAGGAAATTAGAAAGGAAAAAATATATATTAGGAAGGAAAATATCTACAGAAGTTGGTGGTGAATGACTAGAAAAAAGAATTAGGTTGAAAAATCAAGGATAACTGACATTTTTAAACTGATTGATTTAATTGCCAATGTACATGAAAGTGAATGAGATCTCTGGAGAGAGAGAGAGTAGAGGGTAAAAACTGAGTCCTGGGATAACTTATTTATAAGCACATAGAAAAGAACACAGAGGAATGGTCAGAGAGAACAAGGATAGTGTGGAGTTATGGAAAGTAAAGGAAGAAAGGGTTTTAGAAAGTCGAAGATAGTTATTAGTATTAGATGGGATAAAAGGTCAAAGAAAGTGAAGACTGAGAGGGAGGGAAATTGGTAGATAATACAGTATGTTGAATTTAGAATCAGAAGCTCTGGTTTTGAATCTTTTTTTTTTTTTAATTCTTAAAGATCATTCTCTAGTCCTTAGTTTCCTCATCTATAAAACAAAAGAGTAGGCTTAGATGACTTTTAGGATTCCTTTCAGCTGTTATCTTTTATCATCACCACAGGGGAGGTGATCAGATTTTCCCAACTTTTGCTTAGTCTGTATATTCTAAATCCTATTTAATAGGGTATAATGAGAGTTTATGCTTAAGAACAATTATTCTGTGTTGTCAACATGATTTTTCATAGTTTCCAAAAGTTACAGTAACATTTTGGATATAGAAAGTCTATAGATGGTTTTATTGGGTAAGTTTTTGTAAATTATGCTAATTTTATAATTTTTTTTGAGAGGTAATTGGGGTTAAATGACTTGCTCAGGGCCACACAACTAATATTATATTAAGTTGTCTGAGGCCAGATTTGAACTTGGGTTCTACTGACTTTAGGGCCTATGCTCTATCCACTGCTCTATCTAGCTGCCTCACAATTTATTTTTTTAAATTATTAAAAAAACTTTTTGCTGAGGCAATTGGGGTTAAGTGACTTGCCCAGGGTCACATAGCCAGGAAGTATTAAGTGTCTGAAGCCAGATTTAAATTCTTGTCCTCCTGACTTCAGGGTTGGTGCTTTATCTACTGTGCTACCTAGGTGCCCCCACAATTTATTTTTAATTGGTAAAAATGGATAAATATGAACAGAAGTTTTTCACAATTGCTTGAATTTTCTTGTACATTCATATTGTTAAATAATGCATCATTAACTTTTCAAATAGCAATATAGTAAAATTAACTCAAATTTCAGAAGATATCTTATTTATCAGCAGCAAAAATGTCTCCGAAGTTAATTGTTTAATGTGCCAATTCAGCTTTTCTCCAAAAAGGAGCTGTTTGGTAATAAAAAGAAGTCCCCGAGGTTGTTTTATGATTAATCTTAATAGGGCCTCTTTGAATGTGATAAACAAGATTGTGATTCTTCCTTCACTGTCCCATCTCTCTTGTCTGTCTCTCTTGTATACACACACACACATATACTTCCTCTATTTATATGATATTTTTGTTTTCAAGGTGACTGCTTTACAAGACCAAACATCGCATTATCTTCAAGTTGCATCACGTGTGCAGAAAGAGGCAGAAGCCTGGGAGAAGATGGAACCCTTAAGAGAAGTACAGGATGCACTGAATGTCCAGCTTCAGCCTATGAATGCTCAGATCAAGTGTGGGTCTCCAGAGCCCCAGTTCCCACAAGAAAGAGGTGAGGAGCAAGGGGAAAGAAGAAAGTGAAGGGAATCTGATGAAGAGAATGGAGGTTGTTTTTCAGTCAGAACAGCATCTGGCTACTCAGTTTCTTGTCTACAATGATTAAGAAGTAGTATGATTTACAGGATTTGCTATCAAAGGATATTTATTTAAATGCTAGCTTTGCCAATTCCTATCAGTATAATTTTGGGCAAATCATGTAACTTGTCTGGATCTGGATTTTCTCTTCTATAAAGTGAGGGGATTATCTTTCAAGACCCTTCCCATTTAAAATGGATGAGTCTATGAAGCAGTGGAGAGATGTTTATATTAAAGACCAGTCATCTTAGGTGTTACGGTATTTTGTAAGTTAGGTCAGAATTGTCACCATCTTTAACTTTTCAGGGATGAGAAAAAATTATGCTCCTAATTGAGTTATCCACAGCAAATTTTGCTTTTTGTGGCTTTATTGACAACCTTAAAAGGCTATTATAAGGTCAGCTAAGTGGTGCAGTGGATAGAGCACCAGCCTCAGGAGGACCTGAGTTCAAATCTGGCCTCAGACACTTAACACTTCCTGGCTGTGTGACCCTGGGCATGTCACTTAATCTCAACCCAGCCTCAGCCAAAAAAAAAAAAAAAAGCTATTATAGTATATTTGGTTTGTGTTTGGTTGACAAGCATTTATTAAGTCCCTACTGTGTTCCATACATTGTGCTAAGTACTAAGTATGTAAAATAAGTGAAAAACAATCTGTCCTCTCAAGAAGCTCAATCTAATGGGAAAGGCAACATGCAAATAACTTTGTACAAACACAATAGTTTATATGGCATGAACTGGGATAATCAACAGAGGGAAAGCACTGGCTTCTGGTAGAAAAGGAAGGCATGGAAATCAGAAGGTAGGGTTGGGGAGGGGGGAACTATTCTAGTCATGGGAGACAGCCAGTGACAAAAATGCCAGGAGTGGGAAATTCTTGATTATATTTGAGGAAAAACAAAGAGGCTAATGTTACTGGATCACCAATCTGTGCAGGGAGGTAAGAAGACTGGAGAGAGAACATTGTACATAGAAACAATAGTTTGTTGACAATATAGTCGACTGTGAAAGACTTGGCTGCTGTTACTGTTGATCAATACAGTGATCTCTGACAATTCTAAAAAATTTGTGATAAAAAATACTGTCCACTTCCAGAGACAGAACTGATGAACTCTGAGAGCCTATTGAAGCACATTTTTTTCTTATTGCTTTTTATTTACAAAAGATATGCATGGGTAATTTTTCAACATTGACCCTTGCAAAACCTTCTGTTCCAACTTTTCCCCTCCTTCCCTCCACCCTCTCCCCTAGATGACAGGAAGTTCCATACATGTTAAATATGTTAAAATATATGTTAAATTCAACATAAGTATACATATTTACAGAGTTATCTTGCTGCACAAGAAAAATTGGATCTAGAAAGAAAGGAAAAAAACCTGAGAAGAAAAACAAAAATGCAAGCAAACAATAACAGAGTGAAAATGCTACGTTGTGGGCCACACTCAGTTCCCATAGTTGTTTCTCTGGGTGTAAATGGCTCTCTTCATTACTGAACAATTGGAACTGATTTGAATCATCTCGTTTTTTCCACTTTCTTGATTTTTCTTGCTTTTTTTTCTAACATGGCTAGTAAGGAAATATATTTTATATAACTTTCCAACTTCGCATATATAATTTGTATTATATTGCTTGCTTTCTCAACTAAAGGAAGGGATTGAATTTGGAACTGAAAATAAAAAAAAATTAAAAATAATAAACAAAAAAAAATACCAGAATGGGAGGAAGAGACCAGGTTATTAAACATTTTTAAAGCTAGATAGATAATTTTCATATTTTGTCCAAGAAGGGCCACTGGAATTTATTGAATAGATTAGTATAATAGATATATGCATTAGGAAGATTAATCTGACAACTGATTGGAAGATAGATTAGGAAGGAGAGAGGCTTGGGAGAGGGAGATCCACCAAAAGATCAGTGCAATAATTTAATTTAGGCATGAGGTGTTGAAAACTCATACCAAGGAAACAGCAATGATATTGGAGAGACAGAAGCATATACTAGCTATATCATGAAGGTAAAAAGGACAGGTCTTGATATTCTTGATAAGGAATGAACGAGTGAGGAGTCAAGGATGATCCTTGGGTTTTGAGCCAGGGAAGATGGTGCTTTAGGGCAGCAGTAATGAGATTAGAAAAAGGGAAGATCTAGGGGGAATGATAACGAGTTTAGTTTTGGGCATTTTGAGCTTAAGATGTCTGAGGGACATTGGGATGGCTAACAGGCATTTGGAGGTGAGACACTGAAGGTCAGGAAAGAGATTCGGGCTGGCTAGGTAGATCCTTGAGAATCATCAGACCAGAGATGATGATTAAGTCATCAAGAGAAATAGTGTTGAGGGAGAAAAGAAGAGGGCACAGAATAAAGCTTTGGAAGACACTTGAAGTTAGTGACGACCTGGATAAATGCCCTACAAAGAAGATTGAGAAGGAACAGTCAGATAGGAGGAAAAGTAGGAGGGAGCAGTGTGAGTAAAACCTAGAGAGGAGAGAGTGACTGATGTTATCAAGACCATAGAGTTCCAGAAGATTGAAGACAGGTCAGTCATTAATTCTGACAGTTAAAAGAACCTTTGTTACTCAGGACAGAGCAATTTCAGTTGATGAGGTCAGAAGCCAAAATGCAGAGAGTTAAAAAGAGTGCTAGAAAAGGAAGTTGAGGCATCTGTTGTAAAAGAGCATCCCAAGGAGTTTAGCTAAGAAAGGGAGGAAAAAATATAGGATAATATCTTGTGAGAAGGGACATATCAAGTGAGGTTTTTTGAGGACAGAGGATATATGGACAAGTTGGCCCAAAAAAGCACCCAGTATATGGGGAAGAATGAGGATGACTCAAGGAACAGTCTGTTACAGGGGACAAGAAAAAATGGGATCCCTTCAGCAAGTAAAGTGGTGAGCCTTGGTAAGTGGAAGAGCTGTCTCTTCATGAGAGGTAGCAGTAAATCTAAGAGCAGAAGACATTTGAGTGGTCTGAGAGGAGGAAGGAAGGCAAAAGAAGGAGGTCTTGACATTTGGCCTCAATTTTTTTCCCTTTTTAAATAATATAATAGCTTTTTATTTTTCAAAATATATGCAAAGATAGTTTTCAGCATTTACCCTTTTTATGTTTAATCAATTAAAACATTTTATTTTAATTAATTAATTAATTTTTAAAAAAAGCTTTATGTTTTTCAAAACGTATGCATGGACAATTCTTCAACATTAGCCCTTGCAAAAAAAACCCCTTTATTCCAATTCCTTCCCCTTCCCTCATGCCCTCCCCTAAATGAAGTAGTCCAATATATGTTAAACATAGTATAAATATATGTTTAATCCAATTAATGTATACATATTTATGCAATTATGCTGCACAAGAAAAAAAAAGAGAAGCAAAATAAAATGCAAACAAACAGCAACAAAAAGGGTGAAAATTCAGCATTCATCCTTGCAAAACCTTGTATTTCAAATATTTCTCCCTCCCTTCCCACCTTGTCCCTCCCCTAGACAGCAAGTGATCCCATATAAGTTAAACATATGTGATTCTTCTAAACATATTTTTCACATTTATCAAGCTACAGAAGAAAAATCAGATCAAAAAGGGAAAAAAAGTGAAAAAGGAAAAAAAAACAAGCCAAAAAATATCCCTCCCCCCCAAAAAAGGTAAAAATACTATGCTTTGATCCACATTCAGACTCCATAGTCCTTTCTGTGGATGCGGATTGCTCTCTCCATCCCAAGTCTAATGGAATTGCCTTGAATCACCTCATTGTTGAAAAGAGCCAAATCCATCACCATTGATGATCACAAAATCTTGTTGTGTACAGTGATCTCCTGGTTCTGCTTACTTCACTCAGCATCAGTTCATGTAAGTCTCTTCAGTCCTCTCTGAAATCTGCCTGTTGATCATTTCTTATAGAACAGTAATATTTCATAACATTCATTTCCATAACTTATTCAGCCATTTTCCAAGTGGATGGGCATCCACTCAGTTTCCAGTTCCTTGTCACTATGGAAAGGGATGCCACAAACAGTTTTGCACATGTGGGTCCTTTCCCTCCTTTTAAGATCTTTTTGGAGTATAAGCCCAGTAGAAACACTGCTGGGTCAAAGAGTATGGACACTTTGATAGCTGCTTTGGTCATAGTTCCAAATTCTCTCCAGAATGTCTAACTCCCTTCACAACTCCATCAACCATGTATTAGTGTCCCAGTTTTCTCACACCCCCTCCAACATTTATCATTATGTTTTCCTATCATTTTAGCCATTCTGAGAGTTGTGAAGTGGTACCTCAGGACTGTCTTGATTTCTGTTTCTCTGATCAATAATGATTTAGAACATTTTTTCATGTGACTAGAAATGGCTTTAATTTATTCATCTGAAAAATTATTTATTCATATCCTTTTTCCATTCATCAATGGGAAATGTTTTGTATTCTTATAAATTTGAGTTAATTATATATTTTAGAAATGATGGCCTCAGTTTTTCATTGAAATATCAGCCAAGATTCTCAATTGAGAGTCAGGGTCTAGGAGATATTGGAAATTTGAAGAGGGATGAAAAGTTTTAACTAAGACTGCTTGCCATCTAGGGGAGGGGGTGGAGGGAGGGAGGGAAAAAAATCGGAACAGAAACGAGTGTCAATATAAAGTAATTATTAAATTTAAAAAAAAAAGAAAAGTTTTAACTAAGATGCTGTTGTGAGTGGGATAGTGAATGGACTTAGAAAGTCTAAAAGGAATCCCTTAGTGTAGTGAGGGCCCGATTGAGATTATGTAACATAAATTTGAGGCATCTAGGTAACACAGTGCATAAAGCACTGAGCCTGGAGTCAGGAAGCCCTAAATTCAAATCCTATCTCAGATACTTGCTGCATGATCTTGGGCAAGTCACTTAATGACTGTCTTACTCCCCTGGAGAATGAAATGGCAAACTGCCTTGGGATCTTTGCCAAGAAAGCCTCTTATGAGATTATGAAGTCAGACTGATAACAGACATAAATTTGTAGTGAACCCAGGCAGCTTAATTGCATGATTTTTTCCACCTTCATTTAGCAGTGGGAGTGAAGGCAGAAGTGGATGGCAGGAGAAATCTAAAGCCAACCCTTAGACAGGTCAAGATTAGTGATAAGATGAGACTTCAGAGGATTTGAGAAAAGAGAAAAGCTGATTTGGTTCACCAGATCAAAATGAGTGAGGCATCCTGAGTTTCTCTCCTCCCACCTCCAACTTTCTTTATGCATTGTGAATCCCTTGAGAGCAGGGATTGTCTTTTATTTGTTTGTACTTGTCATCTCACCATTTAACAAAGTGTGGTCCACTCTGAAGATTCTTAAATTCTTATTGACTTGGGAGTTAGGGAGAGAAAGGGAGATGTGGGCATTAAATTTTCCCACCTACAATAAGAGACTAAGGCAGGGCTTTGAGTTAGTGGCACTTTATTAAAGAGTCCATGGTTGCCTCCAATGAAGTGGACCTCAGATCTTCCTTACTTTCCTGCCAGTGCCTTATTTTTATATCTATATCTATCTATGTATATATCTAGACAGCTATACTAAATACAGAGTAATTCCATTGATTGACATGTGACAACAAAGCTAAAATAAGCAGAATAAGATGTCAGCAGGTAACAAGTTGGGTGACACAAGGAATATCTTGACACAAGACTTCTGCTTAGGTTAGGCAGGAAGAAATGGTCTGAGTTATCTCAGTCAGTGATCTAAGTGGTCATAAGATGGTCACTACTCCTGTTGGAGAAGAGAGAATGGTCTAGAAGTACAAAAATACATTGGAGCATTTTTTACGTAGTTGAGTCACCTCTGCATACTGGGCTTGGTCACCACGACAAGTGTTAGAAACAAGCTGACTCCAGAAGTCAGGTAACAAAGAAATTTTATTGGGAGAGAAAGTCCAGAGGAACTGGTCATTTCTGGCCAGAAATAGACTCCTCTCTGATGGGAGGAGAGAGCACTAAGTCCAGGAGCAGACAAGCTTCATACTGTTAGTTCCTTGCAATTCCTTCCCCAAAGATGGAAATTGGTCAACTCCTCTTAGAGTTACATATTTCTTACATGCTACTCCTAAACATGTGCCCCTTCCTTGTCATATATCCTATGCTCTGTTAATGAGGTTCTAATTCTATTTGGGGTGTGTTGGCTTATATGAATGAAGCTTATTAAGCAAGCACAATAAAGAAAAGCCTTTTCCTGGTCCTTGAACCTGGTCAGTTTAAGCCAGTTTTTAGCCTGGATATCTTTATCAAAAGTTTGGAGCCAAGTGAGTCTCTTCTCCTGAAAGCTCATTGGACAGAGATACTTATTATCTTACATTACCTTGAGGCTTACAACATTCCATAGAACTTTAGCTTTTCAGTATTTCTCATTGTCTGATTGAATTTTAGCTGTTCTGTGGAACAACCCTAGTTTGCCTCTCACAGAAGGAAAAACAAGGATGGAAGGCCTCTGAAAACTTAGCAAGTGAACTTAGAATCTGCAGCTCACAGTTCTGAGGCCTAATAATCACTATTCTTATATAGAATGATATCAAATTGATTTATACTGATTTTATTTGTTTATTTATACTGATATTTTATACTGATTGGAATAGAGTATGCATCCAAATGCATCCATCTCAGAGAGATGGAAAGAGAATAGAAGAGGGAAGAGGAGGGGAGGAAAAGAGAAAGATTCTGACATGTTTCTAGACAAATGAAGTTCCCTGTTACAACTACATAGTTCTTTTTTTGTTATTTTATTTTCACAAAACCAATCCTTAGTTTTATTTACTAGTTTAATAGTTTTCTTACGTTCTTTTTTTTTCTTATTTTCCCCAGGTACATGTAAAACAACATTTTGCTGTATTGTTGTTCTGGTTATACATGTACATTTCTTTTTAAAATATTTCTATACGAATCAAGTTTGGAGAGAAAAGTCAGAACAAAAGGGAAAAACATGAGGGAAAAAAAAACAGAAGAAGACAAAGTGAACATCATAGTATGTGTTGATTTATATTCAGACTCCATAGTTCTCTCTTTAGATGCAAATGAGATTTATTGGGATTGCCTGAATCATTGAATTGCTGAGAAGAACCAGGTTCATCATAGTTGATCATCACAGAATCTTGCTATGTGCAATGTTTTCCTGGTTTTGCTTGTTTTACTCAGCATTATTAATTCATATAAATCTTTCCAGGCTTTTCTAAAATTGGCTTGTTCATCATTTTTTGTAGAACAATAAAATTTCATTACTTTTTTTTTCTTTTTCTTTTTTTTTGGCAGGAGGAGGGGGAAAGTTTAAGTGACTTGCCCATGTCACACAGCTAGGATGTCTTAAGTGTCTGAGGCTGGATTTGAATTTGGGTCCTCCTGACTCCAGGGCTGGTGCTCTATTTACTGTAGCAGCTAGTTGCCCCCTGTTATTTTCATATACCATAACTTATTCAACTATTTCCTAATTGATAAATGGGAAATTTAGTTGATAGATGATAAATTTTCCAAGTCTTTGCTACCACAAAAAAAGCTGTTAGAAACATTTTTGCACATGTGGATCCTTTTCCCTTTTTTATGATTTCTTTGGGACACAGTAGTGACACTACTGAATCAAAGAATATGCACAGTTTGATAGCCCCTTGGGCAGAATTCCAAATTGCTCTCCAGAATGGTTGGATCATTTCACAACTCCCACCAAAAATGCAGTAGTGTTCCCAGTTTTCCCACAGCCCTTCCAATATGTATCATTATCTTTTCCTGTCATCTTAGCCATTCTGAAAGTTGTAAAATGGTACTTCAGAGCTGTCTTGATTTGCATTTCATTTCTCTGCTCAATAGTGATTTAGAGCATTTTTTCATATGATTAAAAATAGTTTTAATTTTTTTATCTGAAAATTGTCTTTTCATATCTTTTGACCATTTATCATTTGGGGAATGACGTGTATTATAAATTTGACTTGGTTCTTTATATTTATTAGAAATGAGGCCTTTATCAGAAACACTGATTGAAATTTTTTTTCCCCAGCATTGTTTTCCTTTTAATCTTGGTTGTATTAGTTTTGTTTCTGCAAAATCTTTTTTAAAATTTAATGTAATCAGTTATCCATTTTACATTTCATAATGTCCTCTAGTTCTTCTTTGGCCATAAATTTATCTCTTTTCCAAAGATCTGATAGGTAAACTATCTCTTGACAACTACATCATTCTTAAAGAAAAAAAAAAAAACAAGCCCTACTTCAGCATTCTAGACTTGTGATCTGTTTTCCAAACTGCTCAGTTCATTCTTTCTGTCCAGATAGTTTTTAGTATACTCCAATGACAATATCAATGCTGTTTTAATCTGTCTTCGTTAAAAAAAATATTCATAATGTATATTCTGTGTTTTTGGTACAAATCTTCAAGAAATAGTTTAATTTAATATTAAATAGAATAAAACTGCTCAGTTCATTCTTTCTGTCCAGATAGTTTTTAGTATACTCCAATGACAATATCAATGCTGTTTTAATCTGTCTTTGTTAAAGAAAAATATTCATAATGTATATTCTGTGTTTTTGGTACAAATCTTCAAGAAATAGTTTAATTTAATATTAAATAGAATATCCAAGCCATTTTTGGCTTGGAAAGAGAACAATCCAAACTGGCATAGTCTCTTTTGGATTTTTGTTTTTTATGATATTATGGCCATTTTTACTTCTTCCTAAATTGTAGTTAATCTCCATGGTCTCTAATTAATCAGCAGTTTTCTATCCCTTCTTTCCTCTTCCACTTAAAGCCCTTTTGATTAGATTTATAAGAAATCAGGCATCTGTCTTCTTAGTAATTCTTGTTAGGTGTATATACCCCATCCCTGCTTATCTAGTGACAGCTGCTGAACCCCATGAGCTAACATGGATTGCAGAACTGAAGGGTTTATCATGGATGTATTCTGTGGTACAGGACTGAGATGTCCCTTTTTGCCTAGTCCCACTGGCATGGCAAACAAGCATTTGTGAAGTCCTAACAATGTGCCAGGCTGTGCCAGGCTGGGGAGAGAAATACAAATTCAAATACATTCTATGGGGTATAGGGAGTGGGGGAAGAGAATGCAGAAGCCTGGGGAGCAAGCCAAGTGACCCCACTGGAGAATGGGTCTAGGTCTAAAAAGCTTTTGGAGGAGCTTGCCAGGAGAGAAGGAAACTGGCATGGTGGAGGGACATTCCCAGGTAAGAAGGCCCCAAGGTTAGCTTGCAGCTGAGGCATGGTGGGCAGAGTCCAGAGCATCAAGAGCCAGCTGGCCTGGGCCTCTCTCTATAATGAAGGCTTTAAGAGGAGCTCAGAAGTGGAAAAAGGAAGCTAGTGTGGGAAACAAATATTCCAAGGTAAGAAGACTTTTGGGTAACTACAAATGAATGGAAGGTCCAGTCAACATATGAAAAAACTGGTCTGGTCACAACATTGCATTTTATCCTTTTTTGTTGTTTGCTTACTTGTTTTTTTTTTTTTTTTCTCATTTTCCCCCCTTTTTGATCTGATTTTTCTTGTGCTGCATGTAAATGTGTAAATGTGTTTAGAAGAATTGCACATGTTTAATCTATATTGGATTACTTGCTAACCTAGGCATAGGGAAGGTGGGGAAGGAAGGAGAAAAATATGGATCACAAAATTTTGCAAGGGCAAATGTTGAAAACCAACTTTGCATTTTTTTGAAAAGTAAAAAGTTATTATTAAAAAAGAAAAAAAAACATGAAATGGAAACTGTTTCATTATCCTTACTATCTATCTGTTCAGTCTCTTGTCTTACATCCTCTCTCCCCCTCATATTTCCCACCCTTGGAAAGTTCGTTTTCACCAAACTCCAGTTTTTTACTTCTAGTTTGTAATATTATCCTGATTCACTCATCCATATTTTCCCCCTCTTTAATGTTTCATTGATAATCTTTTTTTCATCACACTCAGTTTCTAAGTTCTTCACTCTCCACCCTCCCTTGTAACTTAAAAGTATACAGATGAGCAAAACTGACAAAATGTGGCTCATTCCATGTTTATTATTTGCAGCTCTCTGCTGAGAGATGCATGTCTTTATCAGCTATGCTCTCAAGTTAGGTCACTTTACTGCTCAGAGTTTTGAAATCCTTGAACATTATTTTTCTTTACATCTTGGTGATCATGTAAATTATTCTTTGGAGTTTGCTTCATTCTTTATGAACTGTTATTTATAAAAAGCTTCTTAAAATTTTTCTGAGTGCTTCATATTGATGATATTCTATCATTCTTCATGTGATAAGTACCCACTTCCTTCAAATTCTTTGTTATAATAACATATACATTATAAAAATATGTTATAAATATTTGGCATATGAGACCATTCCCTCTGTCTTTGGTTTCCTACATTCTCTGATTTGTTTCTTCTTATTGTTGTAGACTGGCTCATTTTTTTGTGCTATACTATCCTCTCTGCCAAATAAATACCTCTTCACTCTCTCACTTGACACCTGTGTTTTCACTCTTGCTTTCTGTTGCTATTCCCTCTAGATGGAGATGACGGTTTGTAAAAGCTCACTGAAACAGGTATAGCATTTTTTACACAGAATAAAATTTAACTTTAACTACTCTGTTTCTAAGAGGCAATGTGATTTTGTTGAAATGTTGGTGTATTTAAAATCTGGATTTAAGTCCCAGCTTCACAACCCACTAATTGTGTGACATTGATAAAGTTATTTAATCTCTCTTGGCCTGTTTCCCCATCTGTAAAAAAAGAAATTGGAATAGATTGCCTCTAAAAACCCTTCCCACTCTAAATCTGTGATTTTATTATTGAAGTTTGGAAGGGGATCCCAAAAGTTTGGGGTCATAGATCAGTGTTGCGAGGTGTCTCAAAAGAATTTGCTGCCTTGAACCTATTTCCTGGTCAAAGGGTGAAGTTTTATTGTAATTATGATGCCATTACAAGCAGACTAAATTACAAGAAAATTTTTAAAAGTCCTAAAAGAGAGGAGACAGCTTTATCCAGATTTCCATCACAAACATGCTAATTCTATGGCCCAGAAGTAGGGCCAGGACCAGGGAGTGATCTCTGTCTCCAGATTTTGTTTCTCATTAACCAGATTTATCAGTCAGGAGTGAATTGAAGAGTGGTCTATTCAGAATCAGACAAATTCTTAGATTGGGAATGTGGGAATTCTCTTAAGCAGACTCTAAAGCCAGAAGATTTAGGATTACTGACTTATTGTTAGAACAGAAGAACCCCTTCCCCCCACCCCTAAAATGAGGGGACTTCAAAATCATCATTATATTACATTATTACCTCTTATCTTTTTTTTCCTACTATGTAGAAATAAGGTTAATCATATTTTCTGCTTATGCAAAGGGTGGTTGTAATAACCACAATAGGCATTGCATATAAAAGACCTTGGAGATATGAAACTTTGTTAATATTCCTTTTAAGAAGGATCCTTTCTCCCAGCATACATGACATTTGTATTTTCTATTGATCATTTCAGATTTTGAAACTTACACCAAATGGTCCCTTCCAAAGCAGGAATTTCCTGAAGAAGTGGAGTCACAGGAGAGGATATCTGGAACCCTCCCAATAGATGTTTCCAAGAGAACCAAGATTGGAGAAGCCTTTGAATGTGAAGGCACTTTGGACACACAGCAATCCCTTTCCTGGGATGGAAATTTTATGGTAGCAACCTTCTCTTCTGGAAAAATTCCCTTAGGAGAGAATGGCCATAAATATGAGTGTCTGAGTAGTTACCGGATGAATTCAGATCTGGTTATACATACAGCAGAGAAACCCTATATATCTGCTACAAATGACCAAAACTTTAAACAGAATTCATCTTCTAATGTGCATCAAAAAGATCCAACTTTCAAGAAACCTTATGAATGTAATGAATGTGAGAAAACCTTTAAACAGAACTCTGGTCTTAGAAAACATCAAAGAATTCATATGGGAGTGAAACCCTACAAGTGTGCTCAGTGTGGGAAAGCATTTAGACAAAGCTCTGATCTTAGGAAGCATCAAAGAATTCATACAGGAGAGAAACCCTATTCATGTAGTGAATGTGGGAAAGCCTTTAGGGGAAGCTCAGACCTTATTCAGCATCAAAGAATTCACACTGGAAATAAACCTTATGAATGTAGTGAATGTGGAGAAGCTTTTAGTAGGAGCTCCCACCTTGTTCAACATAGAAGAATTCATACTGGAGAAAAACCTTATCATTGCAGGGAATGTGGGAAAGCTTTCAGTCAGATCTCTTCCCTTATTCAACATCAGAGAATTCATACTGGAGAGAAACCCTATGGATGTAATGAATGTGGGAGAGCCTTCTATCACAGCTCTAATCTTACTCAGCATCAGAGAATTCACACTGGAGAGAAGCCCTATCAATGCAGAGAATGTGGGAAAGCCTTCAGGCATACATCTGGCCTTGTGACTCATCAGAGAGTACACACCAGAGTTTAACCTTGTGCACATTTTGAATTGAGCGATCTTCCTACAACTTGCTATTACTGAATATCAGAAAATGCATCCTGCAGTCAAAATCCCAAAAAGTATTGTGAGCTCCTCAAGGACAAAGCCTATGTTTCTTACTGTGTATGGCTGTCACCTGAGTTCCATGTGCCTATGAAACCTTTCTTAACGTTTATTTTATGATTGAGTAATCTATGTTTCTTGCTATTTGGTATTTACTGTTATTTTTGCCAGTAGTTACCTTACAAGGGGGAGTGTACAGGATTTTTGCCTTTTCAGAAAGAATGGAATTCATATCCCAGGAAAATGAAGGTTGTACTTCAGAGGATCAAGACAGGCTTTGGTGGTCAGTGCCCTCTCCTCAGGATGTATAATATAAATGATAACTGAGTTCTCTGAAATGAATTTGGGACAATTTTTAAAGTCTAAGTAGATAGTTACTGGCCTAGAAGATAGTAGGATGCCAGCTATTTATGGTTCACAGTGATTTTGACCTCTATCTAGGAAGTCTTAAGAGTGTGGCTCTTGAGACAGATAAAAATAATGTTCAGCATAATAAATAGGACTGATATCAGTTATTGATTACTAACTCCTTTCTTCCCTTAGCCAGAAATTATCTTGTATCATGATCACTCAGGCTTTGAGATCTCCGTCCTGAGAACCACATCCCTCCGTCTACCTGGCCTATTGGGATCTCTTACTTCCTTACTGGACTTCTTCAGGGAAAGAGTGGTTAAGGTATTTCCCATTTTCTCTCAGGTTAATGCTGAAAAATCATGATTTAGAAGAGGAGTTTCTGGCTCAGTTCCCAAAAATAGGTACCCTGTCTATGGATATTCTAGGCTCTAGCTCTAAGAAGGCAGCTTCTTTGTTCCTAGAAATCCTAGTTGTCCATGGTACTGTGGGTTTGAATTGCGTGACTTCATTTTTTTTCTTGATTTATGACTCTATAGACTTTTCTATGCTATGGTGTTAGAAAGATTTTTTTTTTGTACCTTTTTTTGATCAGCCAGTGCCCTAAAAGCTGTTGCTTCAGAGAAGTGGGTCTTAGATATGCTGTGTGTATGGATGCATTGTGAGTACATGTTTATCTTTGTTAGATACCCAGTATTTTTTTCCTTTGTGGCCTCCTTTCTGTAGCCTACCATCAATAGTTACCCTTAGCCTTACTCCGAACAAAGCAGAACTTGCTTTGGGATGGGTGTGTGTATTACATAGCTTGAATTGTCTCCAAACATCAGAATATGTTACTGCTTTTCAATCCATCCTGTTGGGGGATGTTGCCCTGAGAATTTAGAAGAAGGTGCTGGTAACCGCATCAGGGGAGCTCAGCTTGGACAAGCTCAAAGGTAAGCCACCAATGTGGATGCATTGGAAACTGATCAGTCCTGAACTCGGCTGTGGAGCATCCCTTCCACTAACTTAGGGAAATGGCATCATGGCCATTTTGTGATGAAGTAGTCAGCAGTCTCTGGATGTAGAACTATTTCTTTTAGGTCATTTAAACAATAACATTAGCACTTGATTAGGATATGAAAATATCAAGCAGTGGGCCAAAATAAAAATACTAAAACCCTAAAAGGGTTATGACCCCATTCCTCAGTCACTATAGAATTCTTATTCTAACAATGGTGTTTTTGATAGTGGGATATAGAGTTGCTGGCAGATGGAGTATATAATCAGGACTGTGAGGCATAGGATTGAGATGGGAGGTAAGACAGTTTAATTCTAACATCTATTGATCTAGCTCCTGGGTGTAAAATGTTTTAATGTGTATTTTATTTTTATTTCCCTTTTTGGTAAATTTTTTATTCATTTTAAACTATTAAATGCAGAATGAGAAAAGAAAAAAAAGAACATTTCCATGTATTCAGCAGAACATGAGAAGATTCAATACAAAACAATAAATTTCCATTTCAAGGAAGACTAATAAACACTACATATTGTTTTTAAAGCTATCCAGTTTTTCTCTGTCTCCATGTATGTATTCTTTTGTTCTTTGTTGTGTACTTTTTGTTTTATGTTTTCTTCTTCTCCCCCACTAAAGAAAGCTTTAATTCAACATGGGTATATATAATGTATATATGCATACACATACATGGATTTATCTATAAACCTACACATATATACACATATCTGTGAGACTGTGCTATGTATATTCCATTTGTCATCTCTTTCTCTGGAGGTGGATAGCATTTTCCTTTATAGGTCCAAGCTTTCCCATGTTTTTTCTACATCAACCAGCTCATCATTTTCTACATCACAGTAGTATTTCAACATAATCAGAATTGTATTTAAGATCGTCCATCCAAGTTTTCCTTCCAATTTTCTGTATTCCTTCTGTTCTTGGTTACATTGGTTTTATTTACACAAGAAAATTTTAATTTAAAATAATGAAAATGCTCTCACTTTATAACATAGTTTAAGATCTGATACTACTGAATTTCTTGCCTTTACTTTTTTTTTGTATTTAGTATTTTATATTTTTCCCCAGTTAACATGTACAAACAATTTGAAATATTTTTTTTAGAACTTTGAGTTTCAGATTCTCTCCCTTCTTTCCTTCCAACCCTTTTTTATTGAGGAAGCAAGGAATTTGATACAGGTTATACATGTATAGTCATACAAAATATTTTCATAGTAGCTATAGTGTAAAAAGATAGACAAAAAATATGCTTCAGTCTGTATTCAGTCACTATCATTTTTCATCATAAAAGTCCTTCCGAGTTATCTCAGATAATTGTATTGCCAAGAATAGCTAAGTTGTTCACAGCTGACCATCTTACATTATTGCTATTACTTTGTACACAGTACATTTGTATTTTACATCAGCTTAAATAATTTCTTGCAGATTTTTCTGAGGGTATCTTGCTCATCATGTTCCTCTGATATTTCTTCTGACCTTTTGTTTTTTAGTTTATTAGTTTTTGACACTTATTAGATTTTTATTTCCATTTTTCTCTCCCTTCCCTTACCATCTCCAAGATGGCAATCAGTCTGATATAGGTCTTACATTAGTCATGTGGTGAAAGAAGAATCAGAACAAAAGGGAAAAACCATGAGAAGGGGGGGGGGGGAGAATGTGGAAATAATAGTATGCCTTGATCTGCATTCAGTTTCCATAGTTCTTTCTCTGGTTTCAAATGGCATTTTCTGTCATGTTGTAATTGTCTTGGATGACTTTATTTTTTCTTTCAGGTATATAGTATTTTATGCTTTTCCAAGCATACCATACATGATCTCATCTGATCCTCAGTGTAACTGTGAATCCAAGAGAGCAGGAATTGTAATTTACCTTTCACATGTGATAAAATGAAGGCATAGAAATGATGCAGTTAGTGGCAGTGCAGAGATTTGTGGGAACCCCTTCTGGTTGATGCAAGTTCAATGTGAAAGAATTCATGAACCCAAAAAGTTTGACTGGCAAAAGGGAAGTTTTATTGGCACTGAGAAGTCAGCTTTTCTAGGAAGACTGACAAGGTCCTGGCAGAGAAGACAAAAGGTTTTCACTGAGAAGAAGATCTCTTCATAGTTAGCAGGAATCCTGGCAAACAGCTATGCTAAGGAGAGAGGTTCCTTGACAAGGCATGATCCTGTTTTGGACATTCTGCAAAAATATGAGTTTAAAATTGTGTTTTTAATAGGAAATCTGAGACTGAGGTTTCAATTGAATGAGTTTCTTTCAATGTTGTCACTGCCTAGGCCTAGTCCAGGCCTAGATTTCCAATTAAATGAGACCACTTAAGTTTCAGCTATTAGGAGTGGTCCTGGACTAATCTTAATGAAATCACTTAACTGCCCTGAAGAGTGGGTCCCTGTCAGAGGAGAGTTTCAGGGCTCACCCCAAAAGTCAAGAAGGACAGTTTCAAGGAGGACGGTTTCAGGGTTCACCCCTGTCAGAAACATTCAGTGATTTATCCCCAGGCCCAAGGTTATTAGATGGTAGAAGTTGAAATTAGAACCTTAAATATAAATCTTCTGACCTCTGATCTTCTCCTTATACATGCTGAGGTCACAAGTAGATTTTCTTTTTAAAAAAATTTTATTTTGAATTTAAGAAATAAAACTAACACTAAAACTTAATTGAGTAGAAAAAAGATTATTTTTCATGGAACTGCAAATAAACTGTGCAAAAAAAACTGTACAACTAGCTATTTTTGAAAATATAATAAAGTTATTATGTAGCTTCCTTTTCCCCCTATTTTTTTCCATCTGTATTCCCACCTTAGAGATAATTACCACTAGGCAGATATGTTTGTGTGTGTGTGTGTGTGTGTGTGTGTATACACATATACATATACATATATATATATATATATGTATTCATACATATATACGTAAAAATCCTTCTATACATCTATTTATCAGTTCTTTGTATGGATACAAGTGTCCTTTGTAATTAATATAGTTGTTTTTAGTAGTCAAAATAATTTATTCACTCGGTCCTTTTTAAAAAATATTCAATAGTATTTTATTTTCCAAATACATGTATAAGATAGTTCTCAACATTTATTTTTGGCAAGACTTTGTGTTTCGAATTTTTCTCTCTCATTTTTCTCCTCCCCAAGACAGCAAATAAACTGATATAGGTTAAATATGTGCAATTTTTTAAATTAAAACTTTTTATTTTCAAAACATATACATGGATAATTTTTCATGGATCCTTGCAAAACCTCGTGTTACAGATTTTTTCTTTGCTTCCGTCCTCCCCTAGATGGCAAATAATATATGTTAAACATGT
This sequence comes from Antechinus flavipes, assembly GCF_016432865.1. Lineage (NCBI taxonomy): Eukaryota > Metazoa > Chordata > Mammalia > Dasyuromorphia > Dasyuridae > Antechinus > Antechinus flavipes. Next base: position 340,986,871 of record NC_067398.1, on the reverse strand, counting down.
TAAAAAAAAGTTAAATACAATCGATGTATACATATTTATACAATTTTTGTGCAGCACAAGAAAAATCAGACCACAAAGGGAAAAAACAAGAGAATACAAAATGTAAGCAAACAACAAAAAGAGTGGAAATACTATGTTCTGATCCACACTCAGTTCCCAGAGACCTCTCTCTCTGGGTGTAGATGACTCCCTTCATCACAAAATCTTTGGAACTAGCCTCAATCATTTTAAAAAGAGCCACATCCATCAGAATTGATCTTCCTATAATCTTCTTGTCATGCATCATTACTTAGCATCAATTCATTTAAGTCTCTCCAGATCTCTCTGAAATCATCCTGCTGATTGTTTCTTACAGAACATTAATATTCCATAACATTCATATACCATAACTTATTCAGCCATTCTTCAACTATTGGACATCCACTCATTTTCCAGGTTCCTGCCACTACAAAAGGGGCTGCCACAAATAGTTTTGCATATGTGGGTCCCTGTCCCTCCTTTAAGATCTCTCTGGGATTTAAGCCTAGTAGAGATACTGCTGGATCAAAGGGTATGCACAGTTTTATAGCCCTTTGGGCATAGTTGCAAATTATTCTCCAGAATAGTTGAATCAGTTAAAAACTCCGCCAACAATGAATCAGTGTCCCAGTTTTCCCACATCCCCTCTAATATTCGTCATTATCTTTTCCTGTCATCTCAGCCAATCTAAGAGGTGTGTAGTAGTACCTCAGATTTGTCTTAATTTGCATTTCTCTGATCAATAGTAATTTAGAGCATTTTTTATATGACTTTTTCATATGGTTTCAGTTTTTTCATCTGAAAATTGTCTGTTCATATCCTTTGACCATTTATCAATTGGAGAATGGCTTGAGTTCTTATAAATTTGAGTCAATTCTCTATATTTTAGAAATTAGGCTTTTATCAGAACCATTGTGTAATTCTTTTACACATATTTCCATATTTGTCATGGGCAAAAAAAATCAGATCAAAAGCTTTGGAAAAATACATGAGAAAGAAAAAATGAAAAGTGAAAATACTATACTTTGATCTATATTCAGTCACCATAATTCTTTCTCTGGATGCAGATGGTGTTTTCTTGGATCACTTTATTGCTGAGAAGAGTTAAGTCTATCATAGTTGATCATCACACAAGATTATGTGTTTATGTTCTGGTTCTGTTCACATCATTCAACATAAGTTCATGTAAAGCTTTCGAGTTTTTTCTGAAACCATTTTGCTTATCATTTTTTGTAGCACAATAATTTTTTTTAAGGTTTTTTTTTATTTAATGATTACTTTATAATGACAACATTATTCCTTGCACTCGTTTCTTTTCCGATTTTTTTTCCCCCTCCCTCCCTCCACCCCCTCCCCTAGATGGCAAGCAGTCCTTTATATGTTGGATATGTTGCAGTATATCCTAGACACAATATATGTTTGCAGAACCGAACAGTTCTCTTGTTGCATAGGGAGAATTGGATTCAGAAGGTATAAATAACCCGGGAAGAAAAACTAAAATGCAGATAGTTCACATTTGTTTCCCAGTGTTCGTTCTTTGGGTGTAGCTGCTTATGTCCGTCATTTATCAATTGAAACTTAGGTCTCTTTGTCAAAGAAATCCACTTCCATCAAAATATGTCCTCATACAATATCGTTGTCGAAGTGTATAATGATCTCCAGGTTCTGCTCATTTCACTTAGCATCAGTTCATGTAAGTCTCGCCAGTCCTCTCTGTATTCATCCTGCTGGTCATTTCTTACAGAACAATAATATTCCATAACATTCATATACCACAATTTACCGAGCCATTCTCCAATTGATGGGCATCCATTCATTTTCCAGTTTCTAGCCACTACAAATAGGGCTGTTTTGTAGCACAATAATATTCTATCACAATCATATGCCACAGCTTCTTTAGCCATTCTCCCTTTGATGGGAATCTCTTCAATTTTAAATTCTTAGCCACCATAAAAAGAGCTGCTATGAATATTTTTGCATATATAGTTCCCCTTTACATCTTTTTTCCTTCGTTTCTTTGAAATTCTTGACTTTTTCTTATTCTAAATGAACTTTATTATTTTTCCTAAGTAAGATACTTTTAAAATAATTTAATTGGGAGATAGCATTGAATAAAGAGATAAAATTGTAATTTTTTATTATATTGGCTTTACCTATCCCTAAACAATAAATTTTACTCTAATATGATACATATATTAACTACTAGGTGAATCCAGACTGGCCAAGGCTCTCCTCCAAAGAAATGTGATTTTTTTCCTGCAAAGAGAGTAGGTAAAATATGAGATAAGAGTAGGATTTGAGACTGAAAAAGGCAAGAAACCTATAAATCTCAAAAACACTGAGCCTAAGAGTCTGGCCCTTTAGAAATAAATCTTACCTATAATGGGTTGAGAATCCTTACTATAATATCCATGACAAACTTCTGAGGACCTTTGGTCTAATGTCTATTTCTACTTTGGTTCATCTCCAATGTTAGGAAGTTTTTACTGACATCCAATGTAAATTTGTGTGCAGATTCTAACCTTAAGACCAAACTGATGAAACCTGATCCCTCTTCCCCATGATAGGCCTTCAGATACTTAAAGACACTTATGTTATTTCAGCAGATCTTCCTGCGAATGCTCTCCAGTTTTCTTTTTTGGAAGCCCTCTTCTGGACATGCTATATTTTACCTGGGTCCTTTATTGTCTTCTTGCCTCAGCAGAGGAGGGAGTTTAGGCTGGCAAGCTTTCAGCCTTGATCTCTGACAAACCTATGCTGGTACTTAGAATTGAATATAACACTCTCCATGTGGTCCAATAGCAAAACCTTTACTCTCTTGATCCTGTTAGCAAAGCTTAGTATAGCATTGGCTTTTTGGACTGCTGTCATTGTGCTGACTTGTTGAACTTGTGGTCCACTGGAATTTCAGATTTTTGTGTGTGAGAATTAGTGCTACCCCTTCATCTTACTTGACTTGGGCGATTATGTTATCTTGACAAAGGTTGTTTTGTTAAAAACAAAAACAACAACAACAACAAAAAAACCTCCCCCAACAGGTTAGTCATCTACTGTCTACAAATTTGATAGCCGTCCCATTTATGTCTTGTTAGAAAGTATTGATGGCAATGTTTTAAGAATTTAAGACCCAGAACAGATAGCTGATGAGACAGACCAATGGGCATTAATGGATCATTAATGACTTCTCTTTGGACTGGTCAGATCCACTTGATTGTACTATTACATAGCTCATAATTTCTCCAAAAATAATGTGAGACCCATTGTTAAATGCTTTGTTCAAATCCAGCAACTCCAGTAAACTGCATCTACACCACCCCTGATCTACAAGTCTAGTTACTTTAAATGGAGGCAGTGAGTTTAGGCTGGCAAAGTTCCATTTACTCTAGATGAAGCTATTCTGGCTTTTAGTGATGTTTGCTTTTCCTTAGTGCTTGCAAACTGTCTTTCTAATAGTGTTTTAGAGTATTATTAAGAAAAAGCCAAGCTCCCAAGGTGATTTCTGCAGACTCCAATCTCATCTCTTTTTTGAAAATCAGGTAAATTTGCTCTTTTCTTGTTCCATGACACTCATTTACAATTTTACAAACAGGCAAAAATCATTGTTGTCATGCAAATTTAGGGTGAGTTCTGGTGAATGTAATTATAGGGCGTATTAAAATGTTTTATGGTACAGCCCAGCACAAAAAAGTTTGGGCAGATTTACAATAATTTAGTCAAAGATGGAATCCCTCCAAAAATTATGCCCCTCCTTTGGGCAACTTGCCATCTGATGACCCAAATAAAGGTCATGCTACCTCTGAAACCTGAGTTTATATAAGTTCTTTGGACAAAATGCTTGCTGGGGCAGCTGTCACATTGCTGGTAGGGTGACAGGGTCAGGAAACATGGACCAGTAGCAAAAGTAGGGTTTCTAAAAATTAACCAGGAAGGCCAACTCAGGGTGAAAAAGATAGAATTACAACTGTGCTGCATCAGCTAGTTTATGGAAGTTTCAGTGGCCAGTTCTAACTAGAACTTTGTGCAGTTAAGGTTTAATTTTACTAGTATTGTGTAACAGATTTCATTCTGCTGCCCATTTAATTGTACTACCCAAAATGGTAAAGAAAAAAAAAGGCAATTGCACAAAAACATTTCTAAGAATGATTGAAAAAGGGGTAGACTGCATAACAGACTACTATGAGAATAAGAAATGATTTTATAAGCAGTAAATAGCTGTCAAAGAACCATTCAAATTAAATACCATTTTTTTTTTTGCTGAGGCAATTGGGGTTCAGTGACTTGCCCAGGGTCACACAGCTAGAAGTGTTAAGTGTCTAAGGTCAGATTTGAATTCAGGTCCTCCTGACTTCAGGGCTGGTGGTGTATCTACCGCACCAATTAGCTGCTCCTTTTATTTAAGCTGAGACTAGACAGTTATATCAAAAATCATGGGAATTTGCACTAACTCTTGTATTATCCAATTAAGTTGCACTTTCTATTAAAGGTTCCCTGCTTCCTAAAATGAGTATTCAGGAATTTACAACTAAGAATCTGTCCTGGAAAAAGTAAGTTGCCTTTGAGATTTTGATATGCAGAGCTTCCCAGAAACAGAACTTCAGCAGATATATTCTTGGAAAATAAAATCACAACTATGAATGACCACAATGTAAATTCTGTGTTGGGTTAGCCAGGGCTATCATATTCAGTTTAAAAACTTCAAAGAAATGACCTTGTGTAGAATAGACAGAAGAAAAAAGGTCCAATTTGCCTTCAACCACTTATGTCAATCAGCACAAATTAGGATCTAAGCATAATTCATATTATAAATAGTAAAAATATGCTCCTGGAGTACAGAAACAGTTTCGTGTGTGTGTGTGTGTGTGTGTGTGTGTGTGTGTGTGTGTATTTAAGCTTATTATTTTTTAAAATATATGCATAGTTTTCAACATTCACCCTTGCAAAACCTTCTATTCCAAATTTTTCTCCTTCCCTTCTTCCCATCCCTTCCTTTAATCAGCATGTAATTTAATATATGTTAAACATGTGCAATTCTTCTATACATATTTCTACAATTATCATGTTGCACAAGAAAAATTAGATCAAAAAGGAAAAAACAAAAAACAAGCAAACAACAAAAAAAGGCGAAAATACTATGTTGTAATCCACATTCTTTGGTCTTGACAGCCCTCTCTCTGGATGCAAATGGCTCTCCATCACAAGTCTATTGGAATTGCTCTGAATCACCTTATTGTTGAAAAGAGGCATGTCCATCAGAATTGATCATCAGAAAATTTTGTTGTTGCTGTGTACAAAGTTCTCTTGGTTACTCACTTCACTTAGCATCAGTTCATGTAAGTCTCTCCAAGCCTCTCTGAAATCATCCTGCTAATTGTTTCTTACAGAAAAATAATATTCCATAACATTCATATACCACAACTTATTCAGCCATCCCCCAACTGATGGGTGCTCATCCAATTTCTTCTTCCTTGCCACTACCAAAAAAAATGCTCATTTGTGTTTGTATTCATGGTGACTGGCACATAGCAGGTGGTTTAATAAATGCTAGTTGAACAGAATTGTTAGTTTCTTGGTTATCTCAAGGTAGAAGGATTACTTTGGGAGGGGACAGCAAAATAAATATTGTCATTATGAAGAAAAATTCCCCAATTGTCATCATCTCAGGGGAACTTTAATGTAACACTAGTTTTTTTTTTAATTTTAATAACTTTTTATTGACAGAACCCATGCCAGAGTAATTTTTTACAGCATTATCCCTTGCATTCACTTCTGTTCTGATTTTTCCCTTCTCTCCCTCCATCCTCTCCCCCAAATAGCAAGCAGTCCTATACATGTTAAATATGTCATAGTATATCCTAGATACAATATATGTGTGCAGAACCGAACAGTTCTCTTGTTGCACAGGGAGAATTGGATTCAGAAGGTAGAAATAATCTGGGAAGAAAAACAAAAATGCAAGCAATAATGTAACACTAGTTTGAATTTGATTACCAAATACCTCTGATCCCTGATGGGGTGAGGACACGGAAGTAGCAAAGTTATTTTGTCCAATAACCTAAGGTCATACCTGCTTAGGTGTGCAAGGAGGAAAGATAAGGGAATAGGTACTCAATAACAAAAATGTTGAACAGCATTTGACATTTTCCTGGAGATTTTTCTTTCAAGGTGATAGTAAGCCATTCCTATTATTCTTTGGGTCAGGTCACTCAGCTGCTTCTGAATCCACGAAATTGCTCTTGTGTAGTCTCTTATCTTTCATTTTGTGTACATTAGTCACTTTGTTAAACACTTTACTAAAATCTACATATGTTTCCAGGATATCATTCACTTAATTTGTTGTTGTTGTAAAGCCATTTCAGTCATGTCCAACTCTTTGTGACCCGTTTTGGGGGTTTTCTTCCAGAGATAATAAAGTGGTTTGCCATTGCCTTCTCCAGTTCATTTTTCAGATGAGGAAATGGAGGCAAATGGCATTAAATGACTTGCCCAGTCACACAACTAGTAAGTGTCTGAGGCTGAATTTGGATTCAAGTATAACCAATTCCAGATATGACACTCTCCACTATACTACCCAACTGCTCCTTGTTAAAAAAGGAATTTAAGTTAGTCTAGTATATTTTACTCTTAATGAAGCCATTCTAGCTCCTAGACATTACTGCCTTCATTTCTTTTATTATTATCTTTTAATTTAAAATTTTTATAATAGCCTTTTATTTTTAAAATATATGCAAAGATAATTTTCATTATCCACCCTTGCAAAACTCTGTGTTCCAAATTTTTTTCCCTCCCTTCCCTTTCCCTCCTTCCCTAGATAGCAAGTAATCCAATATATGTTAAACATGTACAATTCTTCTAAACATATTTACATAAATATCATGCTGTGCAAGAAAAATCAGATCCAAAAGGAAAAAATGTGAGAAAGAAAATACCAGGAAACATTGTTTAAAACTAGTGCAAAGAAGAAAGGCCATGGTCTCCCAACACATCCAGGGTCATCTCCTGTGGTCCCGATCTATATCTGTCCACTGGCCCCAGGTGGCTCTGAAGGAGAGAGTGAGATGGTTGACCTTGCACAGCCTTCCCTCACTTCAATCTAACTCACCTGAATGTCACAGCATCATCTCTTTGATGTCATGGTCCTTTTCAAGAATGAAGGACAATCTCTATGAATAGGAGCTGCTTCACTGTGGACTAGGCAATAGAGGTACCGTGTTTCCCCGATAATAAGACCCCCCCCCCCCGCCCAAGTGAAACGCACGCCCCGCTCCGAGCTGCATCCAATCAGAGCTGCAGCAGTGAGCACGTCATCCTGTTCTTCCCCAGTGATTTGCTTGCTGGCGCCATTGAGAGCAGTGCCGCGGAGGAGAGCTGAAGCAGGACAACATAAAAGTGTTCATTAACATAAGCCCTCCCCTGAAAATAAGCCCTCTGGTGTTTTTCTGTCCAAAAAAATAATCAGTGTCTTACTATCAGGGAAACACGGTAGTTTCTGTTCTTCCTTCCTTCTTTCTTTTTTTTCTCCCTTTTCTCAACATCTTGGAGATCATGGGCTAGATTTATTTCTTTTCCCCCCATTTAATAGTATTTTTTCCAATTATTCAATTTTTACTTCTTTATTTTTATTTTTTAGTTAACATCTGCTTTTATAAGATTTTGGTTTTCATGTATTTTTTTCTCCCTCTCCCCTCCTTAAGATGGCAAACAATATGACTTGGGTTATATATGTACAGTCATATTAAACACATTTCTACATTAGTCTTGTGAAAGAAGAATCAGAACAAACAGGAAAAACCAAGAGAAAGAAAAAACAAAGCAAAGAAAAAAAGTGAAAATAGTGTGCTTCAATCTGCATTCTGACTCCATAGTGTTTTCTTTAGATGTGGATAATTTAGAATTGTCTTAGATCACCATATTGCTCAGAAGAGTTCTGGTTGAGATCTTGCTATGCCTACTCCCCAGCTTAAACAAAACAAACTAATTTATCTTCCTCTAGTTGGTAGAATAAAATAAAATCTCCTTGATCTTCTGCAGTTTTTCTTCAGTTGGTCTAAAAGCAGGAGGTAGAGGAGCCTAGGAGGGCTGACTATGGAGAGTATGTACAATAGGCTTAACTAGTACTAATCCTTTAGGACTCTGCTTCCAGAGGTTAAAAATGAATGGATTCTGTCTCTCTAATTCAAGGGATTTGCAGGTAATTTGAGACTATTTCTTGTTAGTTTGGTAACAACATATCTATTTAACTGGCTGCTAAGCCAGAATCGAATGTTTGAACAAAAGACTCCAAGAAACTTATTTTTCTCCTGGTGGTAATGGGGCAAGAAATGTGATAAATTTTTGGATGAAGAGAAAGGAAGCAATTGCAAAAGTAGTAATGGCTTGCTGCTTTTACAGGGAAAGACAACAACAACAAAATCCTAGCTTTAAAAATATTAGAAAGAAATGGAAGAAAATATAAGCCTTTCATAACTTTAAATGCAAATGGATTAAATAGTCTAATGAAAATGACAGATTGGATAAGAAAACAAAATCCCCCAAATCTGTTACTTAAAAGAAACATTTAAAAATAAAGATACATAATAAAAATAAGAGGAGGACAGAACAAAATTGATGAAGCATCGGATAAATTCAAGAAATCAGGAGCTGCAATTGTGCTGTTAGATAAAAGAAGAACAAAATTTGTCATAAAAAGAAATAAGTAAACTACATTATGCTAAAAGGAACTATAAAAAGTCAATAATCCTATTAAATTTACATGTTCCATGGCTTTAGTATCTAAATTCACCAAAAAATCGGAATAACAAAAATATACTGAATGACAAAGAGAGGAAGATTTTACTATTCCTCTTGGTTTTGGATCAATCTTAACAAAGATAAGCAAAAGAAAATAGGTAAAATTGGATAAATTGTTGGAGAAACTATAATTGAATGATTTATGTTGCTTTTAAAATAGGAATCCTAAAGAATATACATATTTCATGTATACATATATTGTATTTAACATAAACTTTAACATATTTAACATGTATTGGACTACCTGTCATCTAGGGGAGAAGGTAGAGGAAAGGAGAGGAAAAGTTGGAACAGAAGGCTTTGCAAGAGTCAATGTTGAAAAACTATCCATATGTTTTGTAAATAAAAAGCTATTAAAAAATATACATATTTCGCAGAACCACATGGAACTTTTACAAAAAAAACTGACCCATGTCAGGACACAGAAATATTTAAAGTCAATGTAAAATGGCACAAATAATAAATGCATCCTTTACTGACTATAATTAAATAAAGATGAGTCAGAGAGCATCAGCAAAAGGTAGAAACACAAATAGAGACTGAAGGATGGAATTCTAAATAATGAATGGAGCAAAGAACATATCCTAGAAAAACTAATCATTTAAAAGAAAATGATGAACTAGCATAACAGAAGTTCTGGAATGTAGCTACTGCATTCCTTAGGGGAAAAATTATAACCCTAAAAATGCATTACTAGGAAGTTAGAAGGTACACAAGACTTGGAGTCAGGAAGTCTTGAGTTAAAATCTGTCCTCAGGCACTTAGATGCTATGTGACCCTCAGCAAGTTATTTAATCCTGTGCTTTATCTCAAAAAGCAGCAATAGCAATAGCATCTCTGTGGTAGTGAGAATAAAGTAAAATAATATTTGTAAAATTCTTTTCAAATCTTAAACAAAATAGAAGAAGCTTTATTAATAAAATGAATAAGCCTTCTAAAAATAAGAAAGCCAAGATTGACCAATGACCAAGTCCCAAAATAAATCCAAGAGGAAACATTTAAAATGAGAGGAGACTATGTAAACTGGAAATCAAAAAAAACAATAGCAATGATAAACAAAACTAAAAACTGTTTATTTGAAAAGAATAATAAAATTGACAAGCTTTTTTGATAGCAAAAAATCAAGTCAATGAAGTAACATGATTAAAGTGAAAGCATATTAAAATTGGAAGGAAAAAAGAATTATCAGAGCTGTCTATGCATAGTAATCTGCCAATAAAACAGACACAAAAGAGAAACATACCTTAAAAATATGAAGTACTCAAAGTAACAGAACAAAAGTAGATCTTAAACTATCCAATCTCAAAAAAGGTATTAAAACTAGCGGTAAAATAATTACTGAAGGTGTGGAAAGACTCCTGATTATGATGGATTCACAGGAGAATTCTATACAACTTTTAAAGAATAATTAGTACTAATACTACAGAAATTATTCCGAAAATTTAGAAAGAAAATACTCTACCAAACTTCTTTTACAAAGCTTGCTGCTTTTCAGGGAAAGACAACTATCAAAACCAGAGATGTGTGTTGATAAGTAGCTATGTATGTAGGGAGTATGCAGCAAGAACTATAGATCACTATATGAGTAATGAATATTGATTCAGAAATTTAAGTAAAATTGTGTCAAACATAATATGGCAATTCATCCAATCGTTCATTATGGTTTAGTTAAATTTGGATTATACCAAGGATTGAAAGGATGGTTCAAAATGAGGAAGACAGTAAACATATTCAACTTTGTCTACTGTTGTTTGTTTTAGTTTTTAGATGGTCATTTGTTAAGCATTTGGACTTTGAAAGGTTTGTAGATACTTTTCATTTCTGAAACTATATACTATTTTAAGGAAGTTTTTGAACAAACATCAAGACTATAAACTAAAAAATGAGTATTTAAAACTCTTCACACTCCTCAAAACTAGACAAAGCAGTTGCAAACAATATCTAACCATCAAGACATAAACACAAAGTTCAAAATTAACCTATATGTGTCTATATATATTCCTATATAATGAATAGTATAAGAGAAGTATTCTTGCTTAGAGTAGTTGGATTCTTTGTAAATAATAAATATAATACATTTCTAGTAATTCAGTTCTATTAAGACAAATAACATAACAAAGTGCAGTATGCCTGTGGGTTATCCCTGGAAACTCAGATTTGCAGTTTTGGATTCCCAAGAAGAAGGATTATCTTGGGTTCAAGGTACTCTGAGGGCCTACTTGCCTAAAATTTTAATTCCTTAATCTCCATTTGTATGTTTACCTTGTCTATAGAAAACTAGAAGACACTATTAGCTCATAGAGTAAGAATACAACATCTCCCCCATAACCTTGAGGTGTTCTCAAAATCTACACTAGTTATTAGTTGCAATACTCCTGGAGTTTATGAGTAAACAGATTCATAGAGTTCTTATGTACAGAGTCCTTGTCATCACAGCATATTCAGAGAAAGGTAACTCTCTTTGGATTTTACTATTAAGAGACCTTACTAGCTTCTTACCCTGTGATTATCCTCAGTTCCAGTGGACTTCTCACCTTGGAATATCCTCCCAATCACATGACCCCACCCTTTCATTAATGAGTTCCTTCTGAGGTCTCCATGTTGGGGAAGAGTCCAAGCCAGTCAACCTTAATTCTCTTCCAGATTTTAGTTCTAACTCTCTGGAGACACCATATCATAGGAAGGGTACCATCCTTTCTTCTTTTGGTTCTTTTTTTAAATTTTTTATACACACACACACACACACACACACACACACACATATATATATAAAATAATATATTTTTCCCCATTAGAATATATATATTTTATATATTTTTCCCCATTAGAATATAAGGTCTTTGAGGACAGACGCTATCTTTTTGCCTACATTTGAGTTCCCAGCCCTTAGCATATATATTAAGTGCTCAGTAAATGCTTACTAGACTGAACTCATGCTTTTGATATTGCTGTTTTTTCAATTCAATTTCATTTTTTTTAAATAGCTTTTTATTTACAGTTATATGCATTGACAATTGCCAAACTTTTTGTTCCAAATTTTCCCCTCCCTTCCACCGCCTCCCCTAGATGGCAGGATGACCATAACATGTTAAATATATTAAAGTATAAATTAAATACAAAATAAGTATACACGTCCAAACCCTTATTTTGCTGTACAAAAAGAATCGGACTCTGAAATATTGTACAATTAGCCTGTGAAGGAAATCATAAATGCAGTGGGCAAAAATATAGGGATTGGGAATTTCATGTAGTGGTTCATAGTCATCTCCCAGAGTTCTTTCCCTGGGTGTAGCTGGTTCAGTTCATTACTGCTCCATTGGAACTGATTTGGTTCATCTCATTGCTGAAGATGGCCAGGTCCATCAGAATTGATCATCATATAGTATTGTTGTTGAAGTATATAATGATCTCCTAGTCCTGCTTGTTTCACTCAGCATTAGTTTGTGCAAGTCTCTCCAGGGCTTTCTGAAATCATCCTGTTGGTCATTTCTTACTTCAATTTCATTTTCACTTCTGATTTCTGTCCCTTCCCCTCTATCATGTTTCACTTATTGAGGTTTTTAAAAAATCATTTTCCAATACATATAATCATTAAAAAACACAAATTCCCATGTAAGCTATATCAAAAAAAAAAAAAAAAAAAGGAAGAAAAAAGAAAATATGCCTTAATTTGCATATTGAGTTCATCAGCTCTCTTATCTAGAGGTAGATAGAAAGTTTCATCCTGAGTCTTCTGGAATTGTGATTTGGGTCACTGTGTTGGTCTGTGGTACTAAGTCTTTCAAAGTTGATAATTTTTACAATATTGATGTTATTTTATAAATTGTTTTCCTGATTCTGTTCACTTTCTTTTGTATCAGTTCATACAAGTCTTCCAATTTTCTGAACCCATCCCTCTTCCTCATTTCTTACAGCATAACAGTAATTAATTACATTCATATACCACAATTCGTCCAGCCACTCCCCAAATGATGGGCATTTCCTCAGTTTCTAATTCTTTGGCATTGCCAAAAAAATTATTATGAATATTTTTGTAGATAAGAGTCGTTTTTTCCCTCTTTGATCTGTTGGAATTTGGAAAGAATATAACATTTTGTCCTATATTTTATATTATATACACACACACACACACACATATATATATATTTGCTTTTCTGCCTGATGCCTCTGATGAGTACTAAATGTTTTCTTCAGTACTTTCTTTCTCTCATCATTTTAAGATTACAAAAGAAAACAGGGTCAGATGTCAAAGATACTATGAAGGTTGAAACTGCAAAATGTGGAAACCTTTTGGATATTTTGGATAAAGGAGAATAAAGAGTCCAGGATAACACCAAAATTAGAAATCTGGGACATTGGAAGAAATATGAAAATTTCCACAGAAATAGGAAAGTTTGGAAGAAGGAAAGGTTTTTACAGAAAGATATTGAGTTCTGTTTCAGCCATGTTGAATTTAAGATATGTCTGGGATATGCAGTATGAATGTTCAATGAAAGCAATTGAGTCAGTTATAGTTAGAGGGTCTAATATAGAAGATGAGCAACCAAAGAGAATGAGGAATGGTCAGACAACTAAGAAGAGAGTAGTATCATGAAAACCAAGTGAGAGTAGTATCATGAAAACCAAGTGAGTAGGGAGCATCTAGGAGGATTGTTTATTTTTCCTCAATAGTATTTTATTTTTCCGAATATCTGTAAAGATAGTTTTCAATATTCATTTTTGTTTTTCTTTTTCTTTTCCTTACCTCCTCCCTCCCCAAGACAGTAAGCAATCTGATAAATAGATTATATGTGTACAATACTTTTAAACATATTTTCACATTTGTCATATATAAGAAAAATCAGACCAAAAGGGAAAAGAAAGGATGGTCCACTGTGTCAAATGCAGTAGATAGGTCAAGCAGGAAAAGACCAACAGAATTTGGCAATGAGGTGTAAAAGCCAGGGTTTCTGCAAAGGGTTGAAGAATGAAAGGAGAGGAAATGGAGAGCAAGTTGTAGACAGTTTTTTAAACTGTTGATAATTTGGTTGAAATAGATAAAAGAAGCTGATAATGCAGAAGGATTTGCATAGATGTAAATCAAAAGACTAGTCAAAATTTATCATGCTATGGCTAATTCATGAAATGTAGAAATGGCACAGATGATATCAGAAAAAGTTGAATTCAAATCAGGATATAGTGAAAGAATAATTGAGGACAATTAAAATGAGAACATATTATTTTAACACAGAAATTTTAAATACACACCTCTAACAATTTTATAATAAGATTTATAAGGGAAAAACCAAACTAATAAATAATCTCACAGTCTTGCAAGAAATCCCAAATACTGCTATAAAAACAAATAAGAAATTACTGAGTTGAATAAGAGTATCAAAAAAACTAAATCTGATAGGTGTAGAACATTCAATGGGAAAAGCTATTTTACTTCAAGCATATATGGGATATTTAGAAACTTATTACCTGCTGTGTCAAAAGAAGATATAGAGAAATATAGATGAGCAGAAATCTCATATTCTATATTTATGGATCATTATGAAATAAAGTCAGTAGTAGATCACCATGATAATCAAATTATTAACCTCTAGGGAGGTGATAGTTTCATTGTATACTCCTTTTCTCAGAACTCATTTGGAGAGTTGTTTAGTTCTAGTCCTACTGTTTAAGGACATTGTGAGGCTGGAAAGAGTTCAGAGGAGGACACAACACATTCTTGCCTGTCCTTTCTGTTTGGCTCATTCCATTTCCTCCCATAAATTTAGCAGAAGGGTCCATCCATTGTGCTAGGGTTTTCTTTATTTTTAAATAATTTTTTACATGTCTTTTGAATGTTGTGAATTGAGGACAAAAGTTTCTTTAATAAAAGTAATTTAGGAAATATTGTTTTTTTTTTTTTTTAAAGCATAGACAAGTATGGCATTTTGTTAAAGGCTTTTTCCATATCTTTTGAGATTTGAGGTAGTTTTGGTTGTTTTTGTTTTTAATATAATTGTTGTGTTCCTTAAATCCCTAGTAAAAATCCAACTTGATCATAATGAATGATTTCTTGGATAAATTGTTATAGCCTGAGGAGATTTTATTTAAAAGTTTTTAAAAAAATCTGTATTAATGATATTAGTTTAAAATTCTCCTGTATTTTCTCTTCTCATGATTTAGATATTTGTCTCATGTTTTCTTATAAAAATGAGTTTTTGACGAATATTTTGTGTAATGTGGGTCTCAATTGTTCTTTAAAGGTTTGATAATTCTATCAATTCTCCAGTGAATCCATAAATATTAGAATTTACTTTTAGCAAGTTCATTTTCCTATACTTTTTTTCTTCATGGAGACAATTGGGGTTAAGTGACTTGCCCAGAGTCACACAGCTAGTATTAAGTGTCCAACCTCAAATTTGAACTCAAGTCCTGATGATTTCAGGGCCCTGCTCTTTATCCATTGTACCATCTAGCTGCCCACATTTTTCTATTTTGCTTTTGAATTTTAAGATCTCCATTTGATTTTGTTTGAATATTTTATATATTTCAAAAGTACTCTATTTCTTTTGGGTGTATGTTAATATACAACTCTGATAAATTCTAATACTTTTTTCTTTTGGTTTTGCTGTGATTTCAACTTTTATTTTTTATTATGTTGATTTTTCTGCCCCCTTTTAAATCATATTGGCTTAAAGTTTATCAAAAAATCCAGCTTCCTTTCTAGGTTTTTTTTTTCCCTGTGTATTTTTCTTCTATTTAAAAAAAAAAATTCTTTCTTTTGTGTTTAATCCAAGATTTGTTTATTTGTTGGCTTTCTAACTTTTAAACACATTTAAGTTCTCTCTTGTTCTATTTTATTCATTTTGTTTGATTGGATATGCCTTTTTCGCAGAGGACTGCTTTACATGCATCTCAGAAATTTTGTTATGTTATTTCATCATTATGAAATGAACTATTGTTTCTATGATTTATTTTTTGATTCTCAGTATTGATAATTGCCTCTCTTTTTCTACATGACTAATCAGCTTTATTTTTCAATAATATATTTCATTGATGATATCCTTTATTCAATGAATAACTAAAATATTTGGAAGAACATTCATTGCTACTATTTGAAATGTGTCAATGCAATTAAAATGACTATACTAGCCAAATTAAATTACAGATTTCATGCTGTACCAATCAAAGTACAACGGACACAAATTATAGAATTAGATAAAATAAAAGAATTCATTTGTAGCATCAAAAAATCTATAATTTTAAAGGAAACATTGTGGGGGAGGGAAGGCAGGAAGAAAAGGATAATGGCATTTCTGGGCCTCAAATCTTAATATAAAATAATCATCAAAACTATTTGGTTTAGTTTAAACAATCGATATTTAGATGGAGGGAAATTAAATAAGGAAAAGTGAGAAACGATTATATTGTTAGTGTTTGTTAGATGCAAGAACCCAAATTTCTTAAGAGCAATAATTTCCGAGCTGAAATGAACAATAAAAATCATCAAATCAATATCAACCTTATGGGTAATAACCTGGTTTTAATTCCTGGGAAATTCTGGGGCTCTAGAATTTGAAGTCACGCTACATCACTAGTAGAATATTGGAATTAAAAAATAGTTCTACTTTTCAAGAAGTTTAGGGTCATTAAAGATGCCTAGAAGGCAACTAGGCGACTCGGTGTTTAAAGAACTGGCCCTGCCAGCTGAAAGACCAAAGTTCAAATTCGATATCAAACTTGTTGTCCATTAGGGCAACAAGAAGGTAATGAAGAAGAAGGTAATGGGAAATCATACCAGTATTTTTTTCAGAGAAAACTCCACGGACAGTTTGGGCCATGGGGTCGAGAAATTCAGAAACGACTGAACTACCGAAAAAGAAGCCTGGTAAATTTCCCATTCCCAATCTGTGCTGCTCTACCTTATTTTTGATTCTGGGTTCCGTTAAATAACAAAATCATAGCGAGATTCACTTGGAAAGCAGGTAGGAAAGAAAATCCAGAAGAAAAGTAAACAGTGTGGAAGGGCTGGTATTCCCCAATAACTCTCCGTGGGGTGGGTGGGAGGTGAGCAGTACTGCTCCTACAGTCAGGAAAATCTGAGTGCAAATCCAGCCTCAGTCACTTCTTGGGCTGTTACTTAAACTCTGCCGGAGTTTTCGCATCCGTTAAATGAGGTAATAACAACCCATCCACGCCAGGGTTGCGAGATATATGAGACACTAACTAAAGGGCCTTTCTTTGCAAACTTGAAACCACCAGCTATTGTTATTGCTGAGTTTCGAAACATAATCCATAGTAACCGATAGGAAAGCTGAGTGAGGGGTTGAGTGCAGACAGAAAAAGACGAATGGGACTGCACAGCGAGCCACAGGCACTGAAGAGGTCGGTGTGGATGAACACCTGCTCCCAAATCCTAGAGAAAGCCGAAGGACCGCAGGCCAGGCCGGGCCCCACAATGAACCGGACCTTTTCTCCCGCGCCCAAAGGGAGTCCCGCGGCTTGGGCAAAGCGGAGCGAGGGTCGCCTCCCGGCAATCGGCTACATCTCCCCCGCCTCCCCCCGAACCAGGCCGACCCCGACTCCCCCTCAGTGACGTCACCGGAGCGGGACCGGCCCGATTTTCCGGCGCCAAACTCCATCCTGGGGTTCCTCGGCCTCATCCCCACCGCCATCTTCCGGAGGCCAGAAGGTAAGGAGGCGGGAGGGTGAAGGGCCCGCCCTCTTCTAGGTGGAGAAGCCAGAACTCGTTTAATAAGCAGAGCTCCGGGAGGACAATTCCCTGAGAGGGAGGATTTGAGCAAGCATTTCTAGCAGCTGCTCATAGGATGTCATGGAAGCTTTTACTTGTTGTCGCTGGACTACGATTCCCAGAGGCCTCCGGGTCTCGGGACGTCCATTTCCCTGGATATGTTTCCCAGAAATCCGGGCGGCGCCGTTCTCTGGGACTCAGGAGCCAGCTGCCTTTCTTTGCTGGATCCTGAGCCTTGAGCTCGCTTATTCAGTGAAGCGTTTGGATAGTAGCATTGGTTGCAGCGCCTGTATAGTGTAGATCTATGCTCTCTTGTGTAGAGGCAGCCCGGAGCCCGAGCATGGCCTCTGGGGGAATCACGTGCAGCCCAAGCCCGTTTCTATAGCAACCGCTTGACAGTGGTCGGTCTGTTTCAATCACCCAGAGAAGGGCGGAAACCTGGCTTGGAGGTTTCGGGAAATGTAGTCTGGTGCTGGGAGGATCGCTATGGTTAGCTGAGGGTCGGGGTTGAAGTGTTTCTGCAATGGGAAGGAACTAAACCACTAAAAGAGATCCGAGACGATGTGATTGCAAGTCCCGGTGTCAACTGAAAGCCCTTTGTGTATGAAGTCTCTGAATTTGGCGCTTTTGTTTCCTGGCCTCAGAATGGAATTGAGGGCGTGTTGAGATAGGAAAAGATAAATTACTGGGGACTAGGTGCAAGTCGGGGGGCGAGGTCGACTGTTGGGATTTTTGCACTTGCTTGCGGGCATTACAGCGATCACCTGAAGTGTGACCTCAGTGAGGTCCGGTGACCACTAGGGGGCCCACAAATTCATGATTATTTTTATTTTCCCCCAAAAGAAAATATCCAAAATTGCTTAGGAATTACTTGTTTAACTTTTGTCAGAGATGCGTTCAATGAATTTACCTTTTGGCTGACTTTCAGTAAGTTGTTTAAGGTCTCCTAATAGTACTCTTAATTTAATAACTCATTGTTGACTGGTTTCTTATATCTAGCCGTGTTCTGTAAGAGCAGCCAAAGGGGACCGTCTCAGGCACAGACCCTTAGGTGTTTTAAAGCTTTGCACAATCTCAAATGGCTCTAGAATCCAGAGAGGCTAAAACCCTCGATCCTCAGAATCCCATATGGAAAGAGAGACTTCAAGTCGTCAAAGTAAAGGTGGAGGAAGAAGAGGATTACATATGGGAGAAGAAATGTAACTACAAGAGGAACAGCCCTTCTACCCAGGAGATCTTCCGGCTAAGGTTCAGGCAGTTTGGCTACAGTAACATACCTGGACCCCGAGAGATTCTCAGCAAACTCCGGGAACTTTGCCATCAGTGGCTAAGACCAGATGTACACACGAAAGTGCAGATTCTAGAACTGCTGGTTCTAGAACAGTTCTTGACTATTTTGCCGGAGGATCTGCAGAGCTGGGTGAGAGATCGGCATCCAGAGAGTGGAGAGGAGGTGGTAACTGTGCTGGAAGATTTGGAGAGAGAGCTTGGTGAACCAGGACGTCAGGTGGGAAAGAGGCAGGTGTGATGACTTACAGTGGGAAAATGGGTTATGTTGTCTTCTCTATTAGATTGTAAACTCCTTGAAAACAGGGAACGGTTTTTGCCTTTCCTTGTATCCCCAGCACTTTGTGCCTGGTACATAGTAGGTGATTAATAAATGCTTATTGACTTAATTTGTTGATTAAGGGAAAAGTAATGAGAAGAAAGTGCTGTGTTCAAATCTTTAGTGTAACTTTAAGTGGCTCAGAGTCTTAGCTTTCCTTTGTTCTCCTGTTACTAACTGCTTTTGACCATATGAAACTACCAGAAATGAAGCAATTCTCTCCTTGTAGGGAGATGTGGGATATAGGAAACATGTTTATGGATTCATTCAGATTTTTATTGACTTGCCTACTCTGTTTAGGGCATTACTAATTATGTGAATGCTGCAAAAAAGCATAAGACAATTCTTGCTTCTTGTATTATCTAAAAATCAATGCAATGGTACTAGACTCAGTTCAGTGAACATTTATATGCCTGAGTTTTGTAACTTCTTTGAGTATTGAGAATCTGATCGGGAAGATAAGACAGTAACTATAATCCCAGTTAAATGCAATAAAGATATATAGGAGAGGTACAGATTATTATGAGAGTTCAGAAAAGGATACATTTGCTTTTGGTTGATAGTGGTGGAGGGACTTGATGCCAAGAAAAGTTCTTGAAAGAGATGTCTCTGTTACTATACTATACTAAACCACAGTTTAAGAAGCTGGGTGAGGGTCATAAAAGTATAATTTATTATCAGTAAGTGTTTGGTTTGTATACCTGTTTTACATGCATATATACCTGGGGTTATGTCAAAGAGGTTACAAGTGGAAAAAGTTTAAGAAGCCTTTCTAGCAAATAATTGTAGACCAAAAGAGAATGAGAGAGATAGTAAAAGGAACCCTCTGCTTCCATGGAGACCAGAATTGCAGTTGCGAGTGGGGATAATAATACCAAAGGAAAGAAAAGTAGTAAGAGAAGGAGATCAAAGATAGAGCTTTTCAGAACATCTACCTCTAGAGGATAGCAAGAGAAAGAAAAAAAATCAAAGAAGAGAGGAAGAGGATTGGGAAACAGAAAACTGTAAGAGTACGGTGTATGGGAAGCCAAGTAGGGGAGAAGAAAAAGAGGAAAGAGGGAGGGAGCAGGATATAGTGTCACAAGCTGCAGAGAGATCAAGGCTGACAAATTAGAAATGGTCACTAGTATAGAATAGAGAAACCAAAATAGTAGGGAAGATTGGGTAATGAGGGAAAAGATATAATGAATATAGTTTATCCTTTTTAGAAACTTGACACTGAAGAGGAAAAAAGGTGGAGTGGTCATTTGAAAGAGGTAGCAATGTCAGTAGAAAGTTTTTGTTTTTAGGATAAGGGAGGCTAAACATGGCTTGTAGATGGGAGGAAGAAGCTTGCTGAGAGAAAGGGGTACTTAATAATCATAGCTATTATTTACAGATTGCTTGAAGTTTTGCTAAGTGCTCTCTTTTCGCTTGTCATCTCATTAATGACTTTCTTAGATAGCTATAAGTGTCTGAAGCCGGATTCCTCCTCCTATCTTCTTGATTCATTATGGGAACGATTATCATGGGAACAAAATCCTGGGAAAGGCAAGAGAGAATGGGATCAAAATGATAAGTAGAGTTAGTCTTGGCAAAGAGGAAGGCCAACTGTTTGTTTGGGTCAAGAGGAAAGAAAAGATAAGTGATAGAGAGGTTTTGAAGTGGGAGAGGAAGAGAGAAGTTGAGGAGGTTTAGATCAGATGACTTCAGTTTTCTCAGGATAAGTAGGAAATAAGATTATGTATAGTTGGTGAAAGGGCTAAAAAATAAAGTTTGAGATTTTGGGAAAGTAGAAAACATTTGAAATCTGGGGAATGTGATAGAACAAGTTGTAATGAGGGACCCAACCTGATGTTGGCAGTTGTTTTCGACCTTCTTAACCTCTGGGTATATAATCTTATTTCCTACTTATATATGGGATATATATTTATATATAAGTTTCTCATATTGTAACACGAATACTTTAGAGTAGATAATTTTTAAGGTTCCCTTGTCACAACAGGAAAGGAAGTAATCAGATTTCTTTTGACTACCTGTTCTATACTTTAAATCTTCTCTTAATATTTTATATTTAGGATTTATGCATGTTCTGAAACAGCATGATTTTTCAGTTTTTAAAAGTTAAGGTAATATTATCATTATAGTTAGAGTTATTAATGTAAAGGGTAAAAGCAAGCCCATAATTTATTTTTAATTGGTTAAAATGGATAAATATAAATAGGAATATTTTTATAATTGTTTTAAGATTTCTCATACATTCACAGTACTCAACATTAAATCATTAATTTGTTTAAATAATCACATGAAATTTCATGAGATTTCCTGTGTATCAATAACAAAATTTCCTGTGGAAATTCTTTTATGTACCAAGTAAGCCATTTTCCTGAAGGGCAGGAGACTATTCATTCTTAATAAAAAGTGCCTCCTGTGTTGTTATAAGATTTATCTTAATACAGCTAATTTGAATCCGACAAACAAGATTCTTGTTCTTCCTCTCCTGTCTTGTATCCCTGTAGGAATATGTTTTCTTTCTATATTTTATGTTTTAGCTTCCACGATGATTCTTTCACAAAGCCAAACATATCTCACTATCTTCAGGTTGCATCAAATGCACAGACAAAGGGAGGTACCTGGGAAAAGATGGTACCTTTGAAAGCAGCCGAGGATGCACTGAATGTCCACCTTCAGCCTTTGAATGCCGAGATCAAGTGTGGGTCTCCAGAGCCTCAGTTCCCACAAGAAGGAGGTGAGGAGCAAGACTGAATTTCAGAAGAAGGAGAAGAAGGGAGAGCAGAGGTGGTGAAGGGAGAGGGAGTTATTTTTAAATGTGTTAGAACAGGGTCTAGCTCCTGAGTTTCTGGTCTTCAGTGATTAAGAGATAGTGTGACGCTAATGCATTATTGGTGGAGTTGTGAATTGATTCAGCCATTCTGGAGAGCAGTTTGGAACTGTGCCCAAGGGGCCATAAAACTCTGCATATCCTTTGAATTATCAGTGTAACTACTGGATCTGTATCCATCCCAAAGAGATCATAAAAGAGGGGAAAGGATCCACATGTGGAAAAATGTTTGTAGCAGCTAATTTTCTTTTTTTTTTTTTTTAATTTAAATTTTATTTTATTTAATAATAACTTTGTATTGACAGAATCCATGCCAGGGTAATTTTTTACAACATTATCCCTTGCACTCGCTTATGTTTCATTTTTTTCCCCTCCCTCCCTCCATCCCCCCCCCAAGTTGGCAAGCAGTCCTATATATGTTTAATATGTTGCAGTATATCCTAGATACAATACATATTTGCAGAACCGAACAGTTCTCCTGTTGCACAGGGAGAATTGGATTCAGAAGGTAAAAAATAACTCGGGAAGAAAATCAAAAATGCAAATAGTTCACATTCATTTCCCAGTGTTCCTTCTTTGGGTGTAGCTGCTTCTGTCCATCATTTATCCATTGAAACTCAGTTAGGTCTCTTTGTCATAGAAATCCACTTCCATCAGAATACATCCTCATACAATATCATTGTCTAAGTGTATAATGATCTCCTGGTTCTGCTCATCTCACTTAGCATCAGTCCATGTAGGTCTCTCCAAGCCTCTCTGTATTCATCCTGCTGGTCATTCCTTACAGAGCAATAATATTCCATAACATTCATATACCACAATTTACCGAGCCATTCTCCAATTGATGGGCATCCATTCATTTTCCAGTTTCTAGCTGGAAACTACAAACATTTTGGTACATACAGGTTCCTTTCCCTTCTTTAGTATTTTTTTGGGATATAAGCCCAATAGAAACACTGCTGGATCAAAGGGTATGCACAGTTTGATAACTTTTTGGGCATAATTCCAGATTGCTCTCCAGAATGGTTGGATTCGTTCACAACTCCACCAATAATGCATCAGTGTACCCGTTTTCCCGCATCCCCTCCAACATTCATCATTATTTTTTTCTGTCATCTTAGCCAATCTGACAGGTGTGTAGTGATATCTCAGAGTTGTCTTAATTTGCATTTCTCTGATCAATAGTGATTTGGAACACCCTTTCATGTGAGTGGTAATAGTTTCAATTTCATCATCTGAAAATTGTCTGTTCATATCCTTTGACCATTTATCAATTGGAGAATGGCTTGATTTTTTATAAATTTGAGTCAGTTCTCTATATATTTTGGAAATGAGGCCTTTATCAGAACCTTTAATTGTAAAGATGTTTTCCCAGTTTGTTGCTTCCCTACTAATCTTGTTTGCATTCGTTCTGTTTGTACAAAGGCTTTTTAATTTGATATAATCAAAATTTTCAATTTTGTGATCAGTAATGGTCTCTAGTTCATCTTTGGTCACAAATTTCTTTCTCCTCCACAAGTCTGAGAGATAAACTATCCTATGTTCCTCTCATTTATTTATAATCTCGTTCTTTATGCCTAGGTCATGGACCCATTTTGATCTTATCTTGGTATATGGTGTTAAGTGTGGGTCCTTGCCTAATTTCTGCCATACTAATTTCCAGTTATCCCAGCAGTTTTTATCAAATAATGAAATCTTATCCCAAAAGTTAGAATCTTTGGGTTTGTCAAACACTAGATTGCTATAGTTGACTATTCTGTCTTGTGAACCTAACCTTTTCCACTGATCAACTAATCTATTTCTTAGCCAATACCAAATGGTTTTGGTGACTGAGCAGCTAATTTTCTAGTGGCAAAAATTGGAAATTGAATGGATGCCCATCAATTGGGAAATGGCTGGATAACATGTATATGAATGTAATGGAATATTATTGTTCTGTAGGAAATGATCAGCAGGCTGATTCCTAAAAAGCCTGGAAAGACTTCTAAGAACTAAAGCTGAGTGAAGTGAGCAAAACCAGGAGAATATTGTATATAGTAATAGCAAGATTATATGATGATCAGCTGTGATAGACTTAGCTCTTCTCAGCAATATAGTGATCTAAGACAATTCCACTAAACTTAGGATAGAAAATGTCATTTGAATCCAGAGAGTAAACTATGGAGACTGAGTATGGATTAAGGCATATTATTTTCATCTTTTTTCCCCTTCCTTTGCTTTTATTTTCTCATGGTTTTTCTCTTTTGTTTTGATTTTTCTTTTATACCAATATAGGTATAGGTTATATTTGGAATGATTGGGCATGCATAACCTATATTGGATTGCTTGTGGTTTTGGAGAGAGGCAAGGGGAGAAGGAGGGAGAAGAAAGTTTTGAAACTTGAAATCTTGCAGAGATGAATGTTGAAAGCTGAATTTGCATGTAATTGAAAAAATAAAAATACTACTGAAATAAAAAAAAAAGAGAGATAGTGTGATGTACCGGATTTTGTATTAAAGGACATTAGTTGAAGTTCTTGCTTTGCTAGTTCTAATCAGTGTGATTTGGGGCTAGTAATGTAACTTGTCCAGGGGCTGGTTTTATTAATCTTCCCAATTTCAGGACCAGAGCAACACAAATTTCTCATGTCAAAAAAAATATCTCATTCTGTGCTCTGAATACTTTATTTTTCTATTAAAAGGTGGATAGCACATTTCATCATTAGTCCTCTGGAATCTTGGTTGGTCATTATGCTGATCAGAGCTCCTAATTCTTTCAGAGTTGTCTTTACTATATTGTATTGTTGTCTTTGTATAAATTATGTTCCTGGTTCTTTTCATTTCCTGCTGCCTCAGTTCATGCAATTCTTGCTGAGTTTCTCTGAAACCATTCCCATCACCATTTGCTTATAGCACCATGGTTTTTGATCACACAGTTTATGGATACTCCCTCATAATTCCCATACTTTGTTACCTCAAAAAGAGCTATAAATATATCCTTAGGGTTTTACTTAAAACCAATCTTCCCTTAGTCTACTCTCCTCTATTTCTCCTTTCTTCCATTTCCCTTCTATTTCCCTTCTGATATATGTATTTCTATATCCAATTCTCTGTGTGTGTGTATGTGTACATGCGCATGCATGTGTTCTTTCATTCTTTGACCACCTTCAGATTAAGGGTGAAGTTCAAGTGTTAGCTGCCTATCAAGTATCAGATATTTATTAGTGAACCCCAATTAAGGAGATAATTTTCTTTGAATTTCTCCCTCCCACTCACTTATTCTCTGCCCCTTCCTTTCCTTTCTTCTTGGCTTATCAAGACATAACAAAATTATTCCAAAGTTTTATTCAAATTAGATTCCACTCTAATTCCAATTCCCTATATGATCCCGATGATGATAGGGTTCAGAGGAATCACTTAATCTCTTCATATTAGAATATCAACAGTTTCTCCTTGTTAAATCCTTTATCATTGTTTATTTATATTTACCTTTTTATACTTCCCTTAACTCCTGTTGGAATTTTGGAGTTTCTGCTCAGCTCTGTCTTTTCATTAGGAATACTTAAAAGTCCTCTCTTTGAGTAAAGGTATGTTATTTCTCCTGTAGTATTGTACTGAGTTTTATTAAGTTATTTTTGGCTACAAGCCAAAGGTGTGGTTAATGAAGTGTGTGTGTGTGTGTGTGTGTGTGTGTATTCTCTCCCTCCTCCCTTATACATAGATGTATCTTTTGAAATGTCATACTTTAAGCTTTCCATTTGTTAGTAGTGCTGCTAAATAGTGGATAGTGCGTGATCCTGATTATGATTTCTTGGTACTTTTTTTCTTTCTGGCTATCTGCAATATTTTTTATTTGATCTGGAAACTCTGGATTTTGGCTGTAATTTCAAATTTTCATGTTGGAATTTTTTTTAGCAAATGAACAGTAGATTCCTTCTATTTCCACTTTACCTTTTGGCTCTAAAAGATCTGGGGGGTTTTCTTTCAAGATTTCTTGAAATAGAATGTCTAGGCTCTTTTTTTATCCTGCCATTCAGTACTTGAATGATTCTTTTTTTTTTTTTTAATTAAAGCTTTTTATTTACAAAGCATATTCATGGGTAATTTTTCCAACATTGACCCTTCTATAACCTTCTGTGACAAATTTTCCCCTCCTTCCCCTTACCCCCTTTCCTAGCTGGCAGGTAGTCCAATACATGTTAAATATATTGAAATACATGTTAGATCCAATATATATATACATATTTATACAGTTATCTTGTTGCACAAGAAGAATCAGATCAAGAAGGAAGAAAAAGAAAAATTGAGAAAGAAAACACAATTCAAGCAAATAACAGAGAAAGTGAGAATGCTATGTTGTGTTCCACACTCTGTTTCCAAAGGTCTTTCTCTGTGTGTAGATGGCTCTCTTCATCACTGAACAAGTAGAACTGGTTTGAATGATCTCATCGTTGAAGAGAGCCATGTCCCTCAGCATTGATTGTTATATAGCCTTGTTATTGCCATGTGATCTCCTGGTTCTGCTCATTTCATTTAGCAGATGAACAGTAGATTCCTTCTATTTCTACTTTGTAAGTCTCTCCAGGCCTCTCTGAAATCATCCTGCTGATTGTTTTCTACTGAACAATAATATTCCATAACATTCATATACCATAACTTATTCAACCATTCTCCAATTGATGGGCATCCACTCAGTTTCTAGTTTCTGGCCACTTCAGAAAGAGCTGCCATAAACATTTTTGCACATGTGGGTCCCTTTCCCTCCTTTAAGGTCTCTTTGGGATATAATCAAAGTAATAACACTGCTGGATCAAAGGGTATGCACAATTTGATAACCCTTTGGGCATTGTTCCAAATTGCTCTCCAGAATGGTTGGATCATTTCACAACTCCACCAACAATGTATTAGTGTCTCAGTTTTCATCCTCTCCACCATTTATCATCTTTTCCTGCTATCTTAGCCAAACTGAGAGGTGTGTAGTGAGTGGTACCTCAGACATGTTTTAATGTGATTCCTTCTTTCAGCCAGTTTTATTGAGAGTAAGGTTAACTCCCTCCCTTTACCCTTCCCCATCTTGCTCTCCACTGTAAAAACTTTTTCCTTGCTCTTTTATATGAGATAATTTATCCCATTCCACCTTTCCCTTTCTCCTAATGCATTCCTTTTTTCACTCCTTAATTCTTTTAGATATTATCCCTTCATATACAACTCACACCTGTGCCCTTTGCCTACATATACTCCTAAGTTACCGAATAATAACAAAATTCTTATGAATCATCTTCCCGTATATCTATACAAACAATCCACTCTCATTAAGTTTCTTATGATTACTCTTTCCTGTTTACCTTTTTTATGCTTATCTTGAGTCTTATATTTGAAAGTCAAATTTTCTTTTCAGCTCTTGTCTTTTCATCAAGAATGTTTGAAAGTCTTTTATTTCATTGAATTTCTGTTTATTTCCATGAAGGATTGATTATACCCACTTTTGCTGGGTAAGTGATTCTTGGTTGTAATCCTAACTTCTTTACTGTCCAGAATATCAAATTCTAAACCCTTTGAACCTTTAAACTAATTCTCATGTTATCCTGACTGTGGATGTATGCTTTTTAAATTGCTTCTTCTCAGATGCTTGTAATATTTTTTCCTTGACCTGGAAATTGTGGAATTTGGCTATAATATTCCTGGAGTTTTCATTTGGGGATTTCTTTCAGGAGGTAATAGGTAGATTCTTTCCATTTCTATTTTACCCTCTTGTTCTAGAATATCAGGGAAATTTTCCTTGACAATTTCCTGAAAGATGATGTTTAGATGCCTTTTTTGATCATGGCTTTCAAGCAATCCAATAATTTTAAAACTATCTCTTCTGAATCTATTTTCCAAGTCATTTGTTTTTCCAAATTCACATTATCTTCTCTTTTTTTTCATTCCTTTGGTTTGTTTTATTATTTCTTGATTTCTAACTTCTACTTGCTCAATTCTAATTTCTAAGGAATTTTTTTTTCACTGAACTTTTGGTTTTCCTTTTCCATTTGGCCAATTCTATATTTTAAGGAGTTTTTTTTTTTAATTCAGTGAATTTCTGTGCTCCTTTTTCCATTTGATCAATTCTGCCTTAAAGGGAATTCTCACTAGCCTTTTGTACTACTTTTACTATTTGGCCTATTCTGCTTTTTAAGGTATTTTTTTCTTCAGTATTTTTTTCTGTTTCCTTTACCAAGCTGTTGACTCATTTTTCATGATTTTCTTGCATAACTCATTTCTTTTCCCAGTTTTTCTTCTATCTCTTTTACTTGATTTCCTTTTTGAACTCTTCCATGGCCTGAGATCAATTCACATTTTTCTTCAGGCTTTGGATGCTGGAGCTTTTTTTTTTTTTTTTAAATGGGTAGTTTTATCTATCTATCTATCTATCTATCTATCTATCTATCTGTCTGTCTATCTATCTATAGCTTTTTATTGACAAAACATATGTATGGGCAATTTTTCAACATTTACCCTTGCAAAACCTTCTGTTAGATGTTGGAGCTTTGACTTTGTTATCTTCTAAGTGTGTGTTTTGATCTTCCTTATCACCATGATAACTTTGTAAAATCAGAATTTTTTTCTGTTGTATTTTTATGTTTCCAGTCTATTTCTTGACTTGTAACTCTTTGTTAAAGTGTGAATCTGCTTCTAGAGTGGAGGATATACTGTTCCAAGCTTCAGGGGGTTTGTGTAGCTGTTTTCAGAGATAATTCTGGATACCTATAAATTCAGTGCTTTTAAGGTGGTATGATCTATGAAGAGGTGTATTTATTATTCTCCTACTCTGTGCTCTGATCTTTGAGTGACCACAGGCACTCTCTTCTGCCCTGGAACTGTGAGGAGAGTCTTTACTGTGAGGCTTCCTGCTCCATTGCAGCCTCAAGCTCTGGTGTGCTAGGGGTGCTTCTTATCTTGGCACTATCCCCCAGGACTGCTATATTGATCTGAGCATAAGCAAATCGACAGGATCTAGCCCCCAATGCCAGTAAAGAGGCCCCTGTGTCTCCTTCTGATCATTTGTTCAACCCTCTTACTGTCTCTGGACTGTCTGTGTCTTTTGTCTATAGAGTTCTGGAAGCAACAGCTGCTGTTGCTGATTCAGTGGCTCCCAAGACCAGTTTCTGGTTTACTGGGGCTGGGTCTATGCTGGACTGTGCTTCACTCTCACCCAAGTGCAGTAGATCTTTCCTGCTGGTCTTTGAACTGTCTTGAGCTGGATAATTATTTCACTCTATCTTTTTGTGGGTTCTGCTGCTCCAGGAATTGTTCTTATGGCATTATTTAAAGATGTTTTGAGGCATTTTTGGAAAAAATCAGGACAGTTGCAGCCTTTTCTTTGCCATCTTGGTTCCATTCCCCTACCCCCCTTGATAATTTCTTTATGCACTATAATATTTTAATATTTTCATATACCACAATTTATTCAGTCATTCTTCAGGTTATGAATGTTCACTTCCTCCAAGTTTTTTGTTATAATAAAAAAGTTCTGTTATATTTTTGTGTATAAAATTATTTCCTCTATCTTGGCTTCTTACTTACTCTCCAATTTGTCTCTTCCTTTATTTTTTGATTGTAGACTTTTTTTTTGGCTACCTTGTCTTCTCTGCAAGATAACTCTTGCCTACCCCTCTCTCTTGACACCTGTATTTTCACCTTTGTTTCCTTTTACTGTTTAACTTCAGATTGGGATTCTGTTCGCGAAAGCCTATTGAAACATGTATGCATATTTTGAACAACATACAACTTAATTTTGATTATTCTGTTTCCTAAGAGGCAAAATGGCTTCATTGAAATGGTGATATATTTAAAATAAATCTGGATTTTCGTCCCTGCTTCACAACCTACTCATAGTGTGTGAACTTAGTCAAGTAATTGAATTGCTCTTTAGCCTCAGTTTCCTCATCTGTAAAAGAGGGTGGAGATGGATTGCCTCTAAAGACCCTTCCCACTTGAAATCTATAGTCATCTCTTATCCTTAAGTTTCCTAACATGTAGAAATAAAGATGGTCATACTTCCTGCATATTGAAAGGGTTGTTGTTATAACTACAATAGATTTTATATATATATATATATATATATATAGCTTCTGAGATATGAACTTTTGTCAATATTTCTTTTAAGAAGTTTCTTTTCTCCCAGTTTACACAACATTTGTATTTTCTGTTGATCATTTCAGATTTTGAGACTGGTACCAAGTTGTCACTTCCAAAGCAAGAACTTTCTGAAGAAGGGGAGTCACAGGAGATGATATCAGGAAGACTTCCAATGGATGTTTCCAAGGGAACCAAGATGGGAGAAGCCTATAAATGTGAAGGCACTTTAGTTAAGCAGCAGGGAAACAAAATGGAGGAAGAAGATGAATCCCTTTCCCAGGATGGAAATTTTATGGTAGTGACTATGCCTTCTGAAAAAATTTCCTTAGGAGAGAATGGCCATAAATATGAAGAATGTTTGTGTAGTTGTCATTTGAACTCAAATCTAGTTACACAACATAGAATTCCGACAGAAGAGAAGACTCATATATCTAATACAAACAACCAAAACTCTAGACAGAATTTGTCTTCTAGTGTACATCAAATAGATGAGACTGTCAAGAAACCTTATGAATGTAATGAATGTGAGAAAACATTCAAGCAAAACTCAGAACTTCGAAAACATCAGGGAATTCATATAGGAGTGAAGCCTCACAAATGTACTCAGTGTGAGAAAGCATTCAGCCGCCGTTCATATCTTAGGAAACATCAAAAAATTCACACTGGAGTGAAACCCTATTCATGTAGTGAATGTGGGAAAGCTTTCAGGGTGAGCTCAGACCTTATTCAGCATCAAAGAATTCACACTGGAGACAAACCCTATCATTGTAGAGAATGTGGGAAAGCCTTCAATCAGAACTCTTCCCTTATTCAACATCAGCGAATTCATACTGGAGAGAAACCTTATGAGTGTAATGAATGTGGGAGAGCTTTCAATCAACGCTCAGCTCTTACTCAACATCAGAGAATTCATACTGGAGAGAAGCCCTATGAATGTAAAGAATGTGGAAAACCCTTCAGGCATTGGTCTGGCCTTATGACACATCGAAGAGTACACACCAAACTTTGACCCTGTGCATATGGCAGATTTTCAGACAACTTTGTAACTGTTATTAAATTTCAGAAAATATATCCTGGGATCATAACCTTATAAAGTAATTGTGAGCTCTTCAGGGGCAGAGCCTGTGCTTGTCTTATTTTTGTATGGCTCTCTTCTTATTTTCATATGCCTATGAGACATTCATTAAGGTTTAGTTTCTGATAGACTAATATGTATTATCAAGGGGTAGGGAGTGTAAACATTGTTCATTGCTTCTTTTACTTTTTAGGAAACTCAAGGAATTTGAAATAAGTCAAAATGTAATCTCTCAAGCCGAAGCTTAATCACTCCAAGAAATTAGAAATTAGAGCAAATTTATATGATTCCTTTATCTATTCTTTACGATTTCCTATATTTGTCATCATTTGTCATTAATAGGAAGGTATCATGAATATTGTCTTTGGATTGTCCTTCTGTAGCTGATTATTCCAACTTATCTCTGATCTCCACTGGCATCTCTCTGAGGAGAGATTTCAAAAAAAAAATTTTCCACGGTAAAAAAGCAGTATGACAGTGATGAGGGAGTTATATTGGATTGTCAGTTTTATTGACATATATTGGGCAAAATAAGTTCCTATTAATTTTTCCCCATTGATTGTGAATTTATGTTTTCCTTTTTTGATAATGGTAATTTTGTTTTTTAAATCTTAATTATTTAATAGTTTATCTGTTTCCTTTTTTTTTTTTTTTTTCTGTTCACAGTTTTACTTATTAGTTGATAGGGGGTTTTGCTTTCAATTTTTTTCTCCTTTTTGATTTTAAGATTTCTACCATGGTTGTTAATTAGGAGGTGTGTTAAATTTGTTGGTTTTCTAGTTATTTTTTCTTGCATGCCTTATTTGTTGATCTGCTTTCTTTTTTATTGCTGAAAATATTTAAGACATAACATTTCCTTTAAGTCCTGCTTTGGCCACATCCCTCAAATTTATTATGTTCTTTTCTTATTATCTTATTTTGCTTCTATGATTCATTCTTTGATTCATCTATTCTTTACATTTGAGTTACTTCTAATTAATTTTTATTTTTGCTCGTTTATAGGATATGATTTTTATTGTTTTGTCATACAAGTTGAATTTAATATTTTTGATTATATGCATTTTTATCTGTTTTTTATGTTCTTAATACATGGTCAATTTTTGGGAAAGTGCCATACATAGCTCAAAAATAGGAATACTCTTTTCTATTCCAGATTGATATTTTCCAAAGGTGTTTTATCTCTGATTTTTCTAAAGTGATATTTAGATCTTTCATTTCTTTAAAAAAATTTTTTTTTAGTCAGAGTTATGAGATGGTGGAAATTGAACTCCTCCACTATTATAGTTTAATTTCTTTCTCCTTATTAATTAATTTAATTTTTCTTTAAAATTTAGATCTTGTGGTATATGATGTATATGTGTTGGGTATTAATATAAATTTGTCTGTGGTACCTTTCAGTATAATGTAGCTTTCCTTTTTTATCTTTTTTAAAAATTGGGTCTGTTTTTGTTGTTGTTTTATCTGATATCATGATTGCTACCCCTGCCTTTTTTACTTCAAGTGAAGGAAAATAAATTTCTCCAGCCTCTCACTTTAACTTTCTATATATCTTCATGTCTCAAGTGTGTTTCTTATAAACAACATTTTATTGGATTCTGTTTTGTAATCATTCTGCTATACTTGCTCCTTTTAAGGGTGTTTATTCCATTCCTAACTGTGATTATTAGTTGCATATTTCTCTCCACCTTATTTTCTTATACTTTATTTCTTGTTTTTTTTTTTTGCCTCCTTTTTTTTTGAATGTTGAGTCTCCTAAATCTGATGTCTTTTTTTAAAAAAAGTTTTTTTCTTCTTCTGACTAATGAGCCCAATAGCCTAATATTTGATACAGCCAATGAATCCAGTTATTGGTTTCAGAATTCACTATTTGACAAAAATAGTTGTAAAAATTGGAGAGCATTGGAGTGGCCGAGACCAGGAATAGATCAATATCACATAACATATAGCAACAAAATACAAGTAAGTATATGATTTAGACAACTAAATGTCTAAACTAAAGAAATTATACACACATGTACAAAAATGTAGAATTTCTTTTTGTAGTGGTGAGGAATTGGAAATTGAGTAGATACCCAATTGGGGAATGGCTGAATAAGTTATATATATGAATGTAATAAAATATTATTGTTCTATAAGAAATATTGAGCAAGCTGATTTTAGAAAAATCTGGAAAGCTTACATGAACTGATGTGAGTGACGTAGACAGAACCAGGAGAACATTGTGCACAGTAACAGCAAGGTTATGTGATGATCTACTATGAGAGACTCAGCTCTTTTCAGCCATGTGGTGATCAAGAAAAGAGCACAAAAAACCTAAAGCCGAAGACATTGCCTCTGACCCTTAGGAGCAGAGCCTGACCTTAACAAAATTAAAAAACAAGAAAAAATATGCTGCTAAAAAAAAAATCCAACAGAGGAAGAACCTGACCAGAGATAATTACTGTGGTAACCATCAGGGTTCAAACTCAGAAGACAATAAAATCAAAACAGCTACTTGTAAAACTTCAACCCATAATATAAAATGGCCACAAGCCCCCCAAAAAATTCTTGAAGAATTTAAAAAGGATTTAAAAAATCAAATAAGAGAGGTAGAGGAAAAACTGGAAAAAATAAGTCATGAAAGAAAATTATGAAAAGAAAGTCAGCTAATGGCTAAGTTATGGCATATAATTGTGATAAAATACCATTGTTCTATAAGAAATAATGAGCAGAAAAATGTTTTAGAAAATTTTAGAAAAAACAGACTTGGGGCAGTTAGGTGGGACAGTGGTTAAAGCACCAGCCCTGAAGTCAGGAGGTCAAATGTGACCTCAGACACTTAAGATTTCCTAGCAGTGTGACCTTGGGCAAGTCACTTAGCCCTAATTGCCTCAGCCAAAAAAATCCAAAAAACATAGACATGCGTGATATACTAGTGAATCACTAGATTGCTGTATATTATAACAGCAATATTTAGGGAGTAACTGTGAATGACTAAGCTATTCTGAGTAATATGATCATTCAAATCAATCTTGAAGGATGTATTAAGGAAAATATTATCCACATCCAGAGAAGCAATTGATAACATAGAAGTATGTTACATGGTTCCACATTTACATCTGTATCATATATTGTCCATCTGTAATATGAGATGAAGACAACTTGGAACTCAAATGGTCATCTGTAAAAAACAAAAGCAAAGAGTAAAAGATAAAAAAAAATGATATCCTAGAAAAATGAGTGCTATACTTCAGGGGATCAAGACAGAGATTTGGGTGGTCAGTATCTTCTTAAGATATCTATATGTATCTATATGTTTATATAGAATATAGGTAGGTGAGTATTCTGAAATGAATTGGGGGGCAACTTCTTTTAAAGAGGTTCAAATTGAACAGAAATTTCAGTCACTGCCTTGGAGAAATGTAGAATAACATTATACAGATGTTTCAGAATGATTTTGATTTCTATCTGATAAGGATCTGGGCCTTAAGCCAGGTACAAAGGCTATTCAGCATAATAGTCCTGATCCAAGTTATTGATTTCTCTGCCCCTTCTTCTCTTAGCCTGAAGTTATCTTGAATGATAACCAAATTCAGGCCTTGAGGTCCCTATCCTGAGAACCACATCCCTCAGATAACTTGGCCTAATGGGATATCTGGCTTCCTTTACCACATTCTTTAGAGAGAGGATGAATGAGGTACTTCCTATGTTCTTTCAGATCAGTATTGAGTAAGTAGGATTTGGAAAAGGATTAGTTTTCTCAATTCCTGGAGTGGGTACTTAGTTTATGGACACTATGGACAAAGTGAGCCCTTCTGGCTCCTAAGAAGATTGTCTCCTCTGTCTCTGGAAATTCCTGTTTTCCATAGTGCTGTGGATTTGACCTGAGTAACTTGATTTTTCTTCTGATTTGTAGTTATATAGACTTTTTCTTTTTAAAAAAAATTATTTTTAATACACATTACTTTATAAAAACAGAAAAAAAAAAAAGGATGGAACATAGCATGTGTTGATTTACATTGTCTCCATAGTCCTTTTTTTGGATGCAGATGGCATTTTCTGTCCAAAGTCTATGGGGATTGCTTTGGATCATTGAACCACTGAGAAAAGAACCAAGTCTTTCATAATTGATTATTGAACATTCTTACTGTTACTGTGTACTATGTATTCCTGGTTCTGTTTCCCTCAGCATCAATTTTTGTAAATCTTTCCAGGCCTTTCTAAAATGAGTTTGTTCATCATTTTTTATTATGTAGACTTTTTCAACTAAAGTGGTGGAAAGGGATTTTACTTTGCATCTTCTCTTTTTACCCTGAAAGCCACTGTCACTGGGTAGTGAATGGATAGTTATGCTGTAGGTATGTATATATTGTGAACACATGTTTATCCATGTTGGTCACTTGGTATTTTTATTTTTCTGTATCCTGTTTTACAGCTTACTTGGATCCTTTTTCTGAGCAAAGTGGGAAGATCTTATATTGGGCCAAAATGGTCAAAAAAATCATTTTTGAAATTTGAATTAATTCTCAACATCAGAATCTGTTATTGCTGTTCAGCATATGCTACTACACAACATGTTAGGGGGATGTGATGCTGAGAATTGGGAGGAGAGTGCCCAGCCATACCTGTGGGGCTCCATTTGGAAATGCTACCTACCTCACAAGCCACCAG
The DNA here is from genome assembly GCF_016432865.1 of Antechinus flavipes. Classification (NCBI taxonomy): domain Eukaryota; kingdom Metazoa; phylum Chordata; class Mammalia; order Dasyuromorphia; family Dasyuridae; genus Antechinus; species Antechinus flavipes. Next base: position 340,951,093 of record NC_067398.1, on the reverse strand, counting down.
CATTGTTGCAATAGCGTCTAGTCTGGCTTCACTTCCTTTAAGGCCTAACTAGGATTTCACCCTGTAGAGGAAGCCTGCCCCAACCTCTCTTAACTCTAGTGCCTTCTCTCTTGATTTTATCTTCTATTTGTCCAGCAGATAACGGGCTTTGTATATATTTGCTTGCACATGTCTCCTCCATAGTTGTGAGCTCCTCCTCACAGGGACTGAATTTTGTCTCCTTTTTTTTCCCCAGGGCTTTGACGATGACTGGCACATACTAAGCACTTAATAAATGTTTATTGGTTGATTGCTTTAGGGTGGAATTGTAGCAAATGAGTTAAAATCAGATGGGTCAAAATGGTTTATGATACAGCAAAGCTCAGCAAAGGAGAATTTGGGCAGATGGATAGCACTCTCAAGATTGGAGTTACACATGGTTTCCCTCAATCCTGCCATTTCCATCTATACTGGAGCAGCTGTAGTAGTGGGTAGTGGTTCAGACAAACAGGAGGAATGGGCTCTGGCTAACAGTATAGCTCTCAGGGGACCTGGGTTTATGTAGGGTTTTCAGACAAAGTTCCTGCTGTGATGATTGTCACATTTGCTGGTAGGGTGAAGGGGTCAGAGAACATGGAACAGCAACTAATGTAGGATTTCTAAAAATTAACCAGGAAAGCCAACTTGGAGGAGGAAAATAAAATTCTAGCTATGCTGTATCAGCAAACATTGCAGAGTTTCAGCAGCCAGTTCTAACTAGAATTGTATGTAGTTAAACTTTAACCTTACTGAGCATTGTGTAACCTGTGCCATGCTTGGGAGATTAGGGCCATGGTTTGCTGGCTATTCTTTCAAAAAATGTGAAGAAATTGCATAATAAAGTTTCTCAGTATTATTGGGACAGACTACTTTATCACTAAAGTCCTTGGATGCCAAGAAGAGCTTATCCCAGATTCATCTCACAAAACCATTCTTCTTAATTATAGGGATACCATAATAAAATTTTATAAGCAAATAAGTAGAAAAAAATTGTCATCTATCTAGGAACAGTAATCTTTGTGATTGCATTTCTGTACTTAGCAGAAAAATAAAAAATGATTTTTCTATTTCCATAATTCCCTTAAAAATAGTATTCATGGCACCAAACTCTGAGTTGTTCAAATAAGTTTCCATAAACAAGTAATTTGTGTATTATGATTTGCCCCATTTGTAAGGAATTGAGCTACTCGAGGACAGAATTCTTTAATTTTTTTCCTTTGTATCCTTAGTGCTATATAGTAATATACTACTTGTTGAATAAGATTAGAAAACAGTCCATGTTTCCACCCTTCCTGTTTTGTTTTTTGGTTTGTCAATCCACCTTTTTGTAATTTGATAAAGCATATTCATGGCTTGGATTTTTGAATCTAATAGAACTGGGGAAAATTTCTAGATTGAAATAATTAAAAATGATGCTATTAATGCTGGAGAGAACACATACTTCTAGAATATATTAAAGTGGCCCTTAAAAATCAAACACAACAATAACCTTATCCACCTTGAGCCAATCTAGGGTGGATTGCAAAAGTAGGAGGACATTGGTATGTCCTCTCTCTGGCCTGATAATGGAGAGGAGACAAAAAGTTTGTCACTCTAAATGAATTAGAAGATATTTGATAGTTTGTTAGCAAATCTTCCCAAATTAACATTTGGGCTAAAGGCATTTGAGACCAAGAACAGTCTGCTGAAGAACAATATAAGACAATGTCACACAATGTCATTAAAAAGGAAAAACACTGATGATAGTTGTCTCTTTCAATATTAGATACTTTAATATCATCACATCTGTTGGGCTGGATACCATCTCTTAAAAGGTTCAGTCCAAAAATGTCCCTCTGACATTAATATCAAACAAAGCTCCAATGACTTCTAGCAGCATGTTAGTCTATAAGATATAATCTATAGTAGAAACTTTAATTTTCTCCAATATATATCTCAATTCCTCTAATTGTTTCTTCAGGCAAGTCAAATTAAAAAACCTTTATAAAAAGCTTTATTATGTGCCAGGCATTATGCTAAGTCTTGGGGGATACAAAGAAAGGCCAAAGCATTCCTAAATAAATTCTTGACTCTGGAATCTAACACTCTATAATTTGGAGGTAATTTTTCAAGGAAAAAGCTCTAGCAGTAAGAGAGAGTGGGAAGGGCTTTCTGTAGGTTAGATTTTAGCTGAGTTTTGAAGGAAATCAGAGGCAGGAGGCCTGGTAGGCAGTCAGAGAAAATGCATGATGTAAGGATATGGAGGATCTTTTTGAAGGAACAGAAAGGAAATCAACTTGACCATAAATGTCTTTTTTGGTAAAATCTTCAGACTTTACTAGAGGCTGATTCTGTCTCTTACAATAAACAATTATTTGGGGCCTCACCTTTCCACAGTGATTGGACAGGACCTCTTACATGTTGACTCAGATTCTGTTAGGCTTTCTTTAGCTGTAGAAATCTTAAAATGATGCTTCTGTTTACACATAATTCCAGATGCTTTAATATATACAGAGGTGGTATGTATGTGTATGTATAGCTGCAGTAGTTTTTAGTTTTAATCAATGTTATTTGCTTGAAGTATAGAAAAAACAATATTACCCTGTAGGCACTGTTGGCCCAGGACTTAAAGAACTGCTTATTTGTTCATTGTACAATCCATATTTCAGCTTCTTCAAAATGTTCTCTTGATGCTGCTGCTGTTGCCTCTAGGCTCTGCCAGGACTGGCTCCTATTGCTCTATATCTTGGGCTACAGTTCTATATGCTCACACTATCCCTCGCCATCCTTTAGGAGGCTAATGGGTCTCACCTAGGGATTGTTTGGCATTGGCTTCTTGTCCAATGATACTCACTTTTTGAAGGTACACTTAGTCTATCTAGGCAATAAACCCTATTTTGTTTTTTTTAACCCTCCCCCACAGATGATGTAAACACCAATAGAATTAACAACAGTGAATACTGCTGATGGTTTTTTGCATCCTAAGGAAATGACATGGTTCCCCTTCTGCCTTCACTTATTGCTTTCCAGATTCTTAACTTTCTTCTGATCTATAATCATAGTTTTACCTTGGTTTTCCAGTCCCAGAGGCCACACCCCTACATAAAAATAAACACCAGTATGGAGCATGATCATCCTCAAACTTCTGGAGGACAGGGGTTACATTTGCTCTTTTTTTGTACCCCAGAGCTTAGACCAGTGCCTTGGACTTAGTTAAGTGTTTAAGAGATGTTGATTGATTAGACACTAAGAATTTGTCATTGAAAGGACCTCTTCCTTAGCCAAATGGTAGGTGAAGATAAATTTGGAGTGAGGAAAAAGAAAAAAAGAATAAGAAGGTAAGGTCACGCCAGTATATTTTATTTCAAAGCTTTATAGCAAAGGCATTTTAATTCATCTACTATAAGGTGTTCCCTTCCCTCTGGCAAAACCCCAATGTTTTCATATTGATGTATTGTTGAGGTTTATGGTGGAGTGAAAAGTGAGATAACAGGGAAAGGACAAGTGGAAGTGCAATCTATTATTTAAAGGAATTTTGAGACCACTAGCCTTAGCTTAGTTGCCAAATGTGTATTAGCTAGCACTGTTTGCCTCTTAGATTGCTCCAACCCTCCTTAAACAACTTCACTTTTTCTTGTTTGACTTCTTCCGTTCAGAAACATGCTTTGAGCATTGCAATGTTTTTCTGCAACAAATACATTGCATGAATTTTAATTCCTCAGACACTGCTGAGAAATATCTCCAATATGAGATTCCCTTTTGTAGTTCTGTGAGGTCTGGGACCTCTCACCCAAACTCCATGAATCCTACAAGGTATTGATACAGGACCAGGTAATCAATGACTACTTGGTAAATATTTGTCATTTAGGAAATACTTGGTAATAGTGATCCTTTCTCTCAGCTTATTTCTCTTAGCCCTGCTGTCTGAAATCTTAGAATTCTGTTGTTTCAGGTTCTTGCTTTTTGATTTTTATTAGATCTCAGGCTTGGGTTCCTTGAGTCAGTAAGATTTTTTTGGAGTGGGGTGGGATGTAGGTTGGGGAAAGTGTGGAATGGCATGATCCATTCCTAGTGGGGGGGAGGAGATTTTTGTTTTGGAAATGACTTCATGAGGATTCTAAATTGTTGGCTTTGAAAAGTAATTTAAAGAAATTGCAATCCTTTCATTTTTTATAGCCGAAGAAGCTTCTAATCAGGGTAAAAGTTTTGCCTAAAATAATCCAGTTATTAGAACGTTACTGAGACCAATAATTCTAGGAATTCTGTAAAAGAATTTAGTGCTCTTTCCCCTATACTGTTATGTTTGGCAGTTTTACGGGGTGAAATTTGATAGCATAGTACAAGTATACACAAAGAAAATTAGGAATAGAACTGTGGGAATGAAAAACTGACAGATAAGTCTTTTCCTTTTCCTCATGCTTCTCCATTCCTTTTTTTGTAAAAGTAATAAGGAAACTATAGCTTGGGATAGTGGTGGAGGAAGGGAGATTTATATAGAGCCTTTTAGTGCTTTTATACGATGTATTAGCATATTGAATAGAATTTAAAATTAAACATTTCGAAGAACTTGTGTTCTCATAGTTTAGGATATCCTTTGTCTTCTTTGGGGTACATATAAATCTTATAGATCTGGGGCTAAACACTGAGAGTTTCTTCATCTCTGTCATCCATCTCTTCTTGCTTTTTGTTATTATGCTCCAAAGAACTATAGGAGATACCTTGTTTATGTTCTTATTTTGCTACTGGACCATGTACTTTGTTTTGAGTGAGCTTTATAAAAGGCGTCCTCAGTTGATCGAGAGAAAGATGGGATGCTACTTTTATGAGTCCAGATAAATAACTCCAATCACCATTAGGGTTGGGGAGAAGCTCACCATTGTGGTTCATTTTATTTTCATTTTTCTTATGACTTCCAGTAATGTGATCAACAAGATCTTCAGGACCTCTCTGACCTCTCCAACATAAGCATTTATGCCAAAGGATAAGCTAATTGCAACTGTCCCAATGCGCTAAGAGAGCAAGAATTAATAGAAAAAAGCTACATAATACATCAGCATCCCCTTCTCCAGCAGCCCTCACATTCTTTAAGATGTGTAGAATAAGACTCACAGCCGTGTGGTCAGAGATCACCTTAGTAATGCCCTCAGTGCTTGTGAAGCCCCTGTTCTCATCACAGCCTTCTCTGGCAACAAGCACTTGAACTGAACTCTGCCCTCTCTCTACTCTGAGTGGAGGTGAGGAGAAGTAGAAGGTTACCCTGTCTGGGGAGCAGCATGCTGGGCTGCAACAATGCTGGGCTGCAACAATGCCCCGCTGTAGCAATGCCAGCCAGAGACCTAGGGAACAGTGGAAACTGGGATAGGATACCAACAAGTGTGTGGGGTTTCACTCAGCTTAAAGAAAAGGAGCCAATTCTATTCTTTAAAAGTTACTTGGGGACAAAGACATGCTAGTGGAAACAGAGATTTCAGGTCAAACCCTTGAAGGATGTGCCATCAATGGGGAAGAAATCAGAAAATTATCAATATAAGAATATAAAAAGTTCTGAAATTAGAAAAGATCTTAGGAGGAAAAACATTTCATTATTTTCATTCATTCATTCATTAATTTTTAAGCAAAAGCTAATAAACCAACAGGGAAGCTATGAATAACAGAAAGAAAGATGTCCTTGGGGACAACTAAATGAGTCTTAATATTTTTCAATGAATATTGTAACACATAGGTGAATGAATCAACATGAAATGAGGCAGGGGAATTTGTGAATTTCTAAGAAAGCACAGAACCAAAGTAGGATGTTCAAATGGTTCAAGAGAGAAATATGAATCATGAAGTCAGTTTATGTGCTGTGTAGTAGAAGCAATTAGCAGATTAGAAAACAATTGTACATTGGCATGTCTCAGAGAAACAAAGGAGAGAACAACTGGGAATGAAAATACACACAAATGAAAGACAAGCTAGAAGAAAAACAAAATAAGTTTTTAAAAAGCAACTCAAATCTATAGAATAAAACAATAATTTAAAAATTTATTGATAAATATCTTTTTGGAGAGAAAAAAGTCAGCACACTTAATTGGTATGTTGAAAAAGTTTGAAAACATGTACAATGTGTAACATTTGTGTACCTGCTGCTTCCACAAAAGAATAAGTTGAGGATGTCTTTTCCTGTCTCTTCATTTAAGCCCCACTTGATCTTTATAATTTTGTTATATTGACTTTTGACTTTTTGGTCTGTCATTCTCTTTACATTGTTGTAGTTACTGTGTACATTATCTTCTTGGCTCTACTTATTTTGATCTGCATTAGTTCATGTAGATCTTTCCATGATTCTTTGTATTCATCACGTATCTCATTTCTTATGCACAGCAATATACTCATGTACCACAATTTGTTGGTTATTTCTAAACTGATGAGTATCTACTTTGTTTCTGGTTCTTATCACAAAAAGTGCTACTATAAATATGTGGGAACTTTTTTCCTTATCAGTGACTTCCTTAGGGTATAAGTTTAGTAATTGAGTCTCTGGTTCCAAGGGTATGGGCGTTCTAGTTATTTTATTGACATAATTCCAAATTGCTTCCCAAAATGGTCAAACCATTTCACAATTCCTCCAATACTAATTGCCACTTTTTGGTCAACTTTGCTAATTTGCAGGGTATGAGGTGAAGCCTCAGAGTTGTTTTGATTTGCAAATCTCTTATTAGTGATTTAGAACATTTTTTCATGTGGTAGTAAATAATTTGCAATTCTTTTGAGTGCTGTTTGTTGATATCCTTTGACCATTTATCTATTGGACAATGATTTCCCTAATATAATAAATTATATATTAATTGCTTATATATCTTGGATACCAAATCCTTATCAGAAAAACATGATACAAAGATATTTTTTCCTCTATTTGATCACTTCCCTTCTTCTAAATGCATTAATGTTTTCTGTACAGAAGTTTATAGATGAACAGTTTCCTTTTCTGCTGTATTATATTTATTCAATTACTTTAAAGTAACCCTGTGCCCACTGGTTCTATTTCCCCTCATCACCGATTGATTTTTCTTGTTTGATGCTCTCTCTTCCTTTCCTCAACTTTAGCCCATTCTAGTCCTTAGTTTTTAAATTTCATTTTTGTGTCTCTTTCCAAAAAACATTTTTCTCACTCTCTTCATCATCCATTTTCTCTTTTTATTTACTCTAGACTCTCATTGTCTGATTCATGATGCCTCTATCTAAGCTATTTTCTCTATTCTCCATGCAGTCAAAGCTTCCAAGATAGCTATTTTAGACTTTCTGTCACTGCTTGGTAGGGATTACCCCATTCAATTCTCTTTTCCATTGTGCTAATTATTGCAGGTGTCAGAGACGATATTGCCTTATGGAAAAGCTCCTCCAGTCTTCCTGATTATATAGCCCATTACTAATCTATAGCCTTTCTTGACCTTTATTTCCTATATATGTTTGGAAATCTTTGTATATCCCTGCTCTCCTACACCTCCAGAAGCTAAGTGCCTTCATCCATTCAAACTCCCTGCCTCCCAGAACAAGTGAACTTTTCAAGCACCAATCTCTCCAGACCTCATGCAGCACAAAGTACTGATTTCCATTTATCATCTCTCTTCATTCATAGACACATTCATCAATTGAATCTCCCTCACCTCCAAATAAGTCCTCTTTCCTTTCTTCCTTTTAACCTTTTCCCCCTTTTTCTCACTCACTCCCTTTGTAGTCTCTTTTGTTTCTGAGACTACAGAGTTCCCTTTTCCTCATTGCTAGACTTTGATGTGATACTAATACAACACTCACTCTTCTCTCTTCCCTTGTTCCATCTCTGCCCTGACCTAAATGTATTTTCCCATGTTTTAATGTAGGCCCATAAAAAATCATTGATTCATTTGTAGGTGGGGTGTTGCTAGGTTTTGTTCATAATATCCCTTGTTCTCCTCTTCACTGTTACCTCTCTACCACACGTCCATCTTCAACTGTGTTTCCTTTTGTGCATTTAGGAAGAAGTCTCTTTGGTCTTTTTGCCATCCTACTCTTGCTATTACTGTTCTTGCTGGCACATTTATTTGTTCCTCTTATATTTCTATTGTTTGGGGGTGTCTGAAAGGCAAATCATCTCTTCAGTTGTTTTCTTTCTAAAAATGTTTCAAATTTTTTTTACTACTGAATGTCCATCTTGTGTCCTATGTTTTTTTACGCAGGATTATACTTAACTTTCCTAGATTACCTTTGTAACCCCAACTCTTTTGCTTTATGAAATATAGTATTCTAAGACCTATGACCCTTCAATGTAATAGCTGCTAGGGCTTGTGTAATCCTTATTGTGGCTCCATGATATTTAATTTTTTTTCCTTTTTATTTCCAATATTTTGTTTTTAACCTAGGGGCTTTGAAACTTAGCTATTATATTTCTGTAAATTTTTCTTCAAGAATTTCTTTCAGATTGAGATCAGTGGATTTTTTTCCCCTATTTTCCCTTTGCCTTCTTGTTTTAGAACTTGGGGGAAATTTTCCTTGATAATTTCTTGTAATATTGTGTCAAGATATTTTTTAATCATAATTTTCAGATAATCCAACTATTCTCATATTATTTTTACTCACTCTATTCTGTAGATCAGTTGTTTTTTAAATTTTCTTGATCTCTCTCATTTGATTTTTAAAGTTCTTTTAAAATTTCCCCAAGAACTCTTTTTGTGATTGGGACCATTTATTTCATTGAAAAAGGAGTGACTTTTTAAGCTCCGTTATCTTTCTCTAAATATGAACCCAGGGCTGCTTTATCTCCATACTATCTATGGTTGGATTCTTTCTCCTTTGCTTATTCATTTTATTTTTTAAAATTTTATTTGTTTTTAGCAGCTATTAGTGTAATACTTCAAGCCTCAGGTCCTTTTTACTGTTGTTTTTTGAGGTCTGTCTTGGGGCCCAATCTTGTGCTCTCCTGTCCATTCCTAAACCATGGCTAGGGTTCCTAGCCATACTGTCCCACAAGTGAACTTGCTTCCTATGATCTTTCCAGTGGCTTCAAACAATAGCGGCCCAGAATTGAAATCAGAGATTCTGCTCTCCTACAAATGCCCACAGCCAACAGGGTTCCTGCCCCTCATTACTGCATCTACCAGGTGGAAATAACAAGGAAAAAAAAATTTAAATATCTTGGAGCTACAATAAGGATTACACAAGATCTAGCAGTTATTACATTCAAGGACCATAGGTTGAAGATTCAATTTCTTCTTTTGTTATCATTAGTTTTGCTGTGCAGGACATACATTCTACTTTTATAATTCTCATTTCTTTTTTAAACAACTCAGGAATAGTGTGTTATAGCTTCACATTCTCTTCAAATTCTACAGGGTCTGTAGTCTCATCAAGGGTGGGATTATTTTATTTTGCACCTTGTATGCACAGAAATGCCTGCACTCATTTACTAGCTTGGGACCCCACATTTTCTTCTGTTGTTATTGTATTTCTTGCTGATTTATCGGTTTATGTTCAAGGTCTTTGAATTTCCTTCTTCCTGAAATGTTTGGTATTTCTAGTCTTTCCCTTATTTTCCCTATCACTCTCTTTCTGACTCCTTCCTCTCTGATTGTGGTTTCCTTTGGGGTTGGATCTCAAACCATTATCAATGAAGGAGAAGAGAGACAAATCTTCTTAGCCTTGCTTCATGTCACAAAATGAATAAGGGAAAAGATGATAATGAACTCTCAAGGGTTGAGTTCTTTCCCGGTAATGATCTCTCTTCTTAAGTATCCTCCACAATTGAATTTCTAGCAGGGTTGGCTCCTCCCTCTTTCAACTCTCAGACCTTTTTGTTTTATCCACATCAATTAGTGGTAGGAGAAATGGGTACTGGGCATAGGTCCATAGTTTTGGCTAATCCTAAACCCTATTCCTCACCCTTCTGCAAAAGATCAAGGTCTTATTTTTATAAAGATAAGGTGTCACACCAAATCTTCCAGGGTCTCATTCTTTAATCTCATTGTCTCTCAAAAAAAAAAAAAAAAAAAGAAAGAAAAAAGAAAAAAAAACCCTGCAGTGTATTTAAAACTGCATGAAAAAATGGTCCCAATTACCAGTAATAAGAGAAATGAAAATCAAAACAATCCTTCATAGGCTCACTAATATGTTGTTGATGGAACTGTGAAATATTTCAATTATTTTGGAAAATAATCTGGAATTATACCAATAAAATAACTAATGGAACCAGAAATATTATTAATGGGCTTATCCCCCAAGGAAGCTATTGACAAGAAAAAAGTCTCTATATACTGTAAAATCTTTATCATAGCACCTTTTGTGAGAGCCAGGAGTTAGAAATAAAGTAGATACTCATCAGTTCAGGAATAATTATAAACAAATTATGGAACATAAATGAATGGAATACTACTCTGCTCGAGAAATGATGTGTCTAATTAACATGGAAAGAACTACATGAACAGATGTAGAAGTCAGAAGAGCTAAAAAAGACATTATACACAATGACTACAACAATGTAAATGAAAATAACACCAAAAAATCAAAAGTGTGACCTGGAGGTGGGCAGACAACAACTGCCAGGATTTTGATTGGGTAGTTGATATGAATAGCATGAACCCCAAAGGGGGAGGCTGGAATGATAGAGCTAGGAGGAGAACCTGGAAATGGCAATGGGGAGCAAGAAATATTCTTTGTCATCTCTACTAGTGAGTCAAGGGTAAGTGAAGATGCATCCAGTACTGGAAGGTTGAATATATTTGAGAAGCATATGATCTGCTTCTCTTTTAATTTTTGTGATACAGTTTTTAATATTAAAGTCACATATTTATTTAAATAATATTGTGGAATACAGTGTTGATCTAAACCTCATTTCTGCCAGACTGCTTTCCATTTTTCCCAGTAGTTTTTATCAGATAGAATTCTTTCGTAAGTAATTTGTTTTCCACTTTACTGAACCCTGATTATTAAGTACCATTGTTTCCCTTCTCTAATCTGTTTTACTGATCTATCTCCCTATCTTTTAACCCAAGGGCAAGAAAAAATCAATATAATCCTAAAGAAAACAACAGAAAAAAGGAAGGAATGAAGGACTAGCCGCCCTTTCAAACCTCCAGTTTTATTGCAGGACAATAATCATCAAAACTAAAAAATGTTTAAGTAGATGAGTGGAACAAACAAGATGAGGAAAAGATCCCAAAAATTAGGCCTAATTGTAAATCTAGGTTACAGTATTTGTTAGACTCAAGAACACAAATTTACATTATATTACATTTATGTTAATTTGGAGCTTGGAAGGTACCTTTGAAATCAAGTCAATATTAATCTTACCACTGATAAATCATTCTTTATTCGTGGTAAACTCTGGGGTTCCAAAATTTGAAGCGGGACCGCAACACTAATAAAACTAAGCTAAACTAAAAGATGGCCTTTCATTTCAAGACGTTTGATGTCATTAAAGAAGCCCGATAAATTTTCCCTATCTATGGGGCTCTAATATCTGTACAATTCTGGGCTCCATCAAGTAACAATACAGCGAAATCTATTTGGAAAGCAGGTGGGAAAGAATCCATAAAAAAAAGTAAACAGTGTGGAAAAGCTGGTATTCCCCAATAACTCTCCGTGGGGTGAGGAGCAGTACAGCGCCCACAGTCGGGAGAGTCTGAGTGCAGATCCAGCCCCAGTCACTTCTTGGGCTGTCATTTTTTTTTTTTAATTTTTATTTAATATTTACTTTATATTGACAGAATCCATGCCAGGGTAATTTTTTTAACAACATTATCCCTTGCACTCGTTTCTGTTCCGATTTTTCCCCTCCCTCCCTCCCTTCCCTCCCCTAGATGGCAAGCAGTCCTATATATGTTGGATATGTTGCAGTATATCCTAGATACAATATATGTTTGCAGAACCGAACAGTTCTCTTGTTGCACAGGGAGAATTGGATTCAGAAGGTATAAATAACCCGGGAAGAAAAACAAAAATGCAGATAGTTCACATTCGTTTCCCAGTGTTCTTTCTTTGGGTGTAGCTGCTTCTGTCCATCATTTATCAATTGAAACTCAGTTAGGTCTCTTTGTCAAAGAAATCCCCTTCCATCAAAATATGTCCTCATACAATATCGTTGTCGAAGTGTATAATGATCTCCTGGTTCTGCTCATTTCACTTAGCATCAGTTCATGTAAGTCTCGTTGGGCTGTCATTTTAGCATCCGTTAAATGGGGCAATAGCAGTCCTTCCACGGTAGGAATGCGGGATATATGAGACACTGTTTACAAGGGATTTTCTTGGCAAACCTGAACCACCTGCTATTGTTATTGCTGAGTTTCGAAACGTAATAGGTAAGAAAGCTGTCTGCTCCTGAGTGTGTGTGTGTGTGGGGTTGGGTGCAGACAAAAAAGAACGGGATTACAGCGATACCCGGGCACTGAAGAGGTCGGTGTGGGATGACCACCAGCCCCCAAAGCCTGTAGAAAGACGGAGGACCGGCAGGCCTGGTCGGGTCCCAACAATGAACCGGACCTTTGCTCCCGCGCCTACGGGACTTGGGCAGAGCGGAACGGAGGGTCGTTTCCCGCCAGTTGGCTGCCTCTCCTCCGCCTTGCTCAGAGCCAGGCCGACCCCGATGGTCCCCGTTTTCCCATCTCCGCCCCACTCCCCTTGCTACAACTCCGTGATGACGTCACCGGCGCGGGACCTGCCCGATTTCCCGGCGCCAAACTCCATCCTGGAATTTCTAGACTTCATCCCCACCGCCATCTTCCCTAAGGGCAAGAAGGTAAAGAGGAGAGAGGAGAAGGTTCGAAAAGAGAAAAAGGTAGAAGGGGCCCGAATATCTAGGTTAAAGAGCAAACTCAATTAAACATTTAAGAGTCCTGCCAGTCGGATTCCGTTAAAGGGAGAAAGACATGAGCGCGCTTCTCCTGCTGTTGAGCAGGATGTCACGGAAGAGTGTACAAGTTGTCTTTGGACTACAATTCCCAGAGGCCACCAGGACCTAAGGGACGTCCATTTTCCGGACTGCATTTCCCAAAAATCCGAGCGGCGAAGTTCTCGAGAGACCTAACACCAACTTCCTTTCTTTGCTGGACTCTGTGCTTTTAGCTCCCTCACCCATCGAAGCCAGAGGACAGCCTTGCCTCCTGCACGCTTATGTAGACTGATCTTTTAAATTTAACCCCAGGCCTTTGCGGAGAAGACACTTGTTTCTTTTTCGGAGTCACGTGTCCTTCAACCCTGTCTCTATAGCAACCGCTTGACAGTGGTCCGTCGGCCTCAATCACCCCGGAAAGGGCGGAAACCCGGCCCGGAGGTTCCGGGAAATGTAATCTGGAAGTGGAGGTGCGGACAGGGTCGGACGGAGGGCGGAGGGGCGGGGTTGGGGAATAACTAACTCGCTTCTGCCTCAGGCGGGGAAGGAGAGACCTAAGAGATTGTGTTGATGGCTGCAAGTCCTTGCGTCACTTGAGAATCCTCACACCTTAGGCCTATAATTTTGGCAGTTGAGTTTTTTGTTCTCTGGCGTTGGAATAGGAGGAAAGGGTGATGGAGTTGTGGTGAGGGAGGTTGGGGAGACTTGGCGGGGTGCGGTTGGGTGAAGAGATTTTGCATTCCTGGGGGGCGGGAGAAGAGTCTGGGTGTGTGCGCATGCTCTATGGCATTACTCGGACTCTGGGGTCCCACTTTAGTGCTCTCTCGCGCCTCCAGGGGGCGTGTGAACTCTGTTAATTTCTATTTTCCCAGCTATCTGAAATTTTCTTAGGAATCATTTGGTTAATTCGTTAGTGTTTTTTTTTTTTTTTCCTTTCTGTCACATTTTAGGTTCATTGAATGAATTTTCAGAATGACCCTCTTTAACTTGTGTAAATCCTCTAATAGAATTGTTTATTTCAATAATTCATTGTTAACTTTGTTTTTTTATACTTTAGGGGTGTCCTTGAAGAGCATCCTTAGGAGAACATCTTTGAGGAGTAGACCCTTGTGGAGTTTTGTTTTTCTTTACTTGAACGAACTCAAATGGCTGTGGAATCTAGAGAGGCTGTAGCCCTAGATCCCCAGAATCCAACAGTAAAAGAGAGATTTCAGGTAGTAAACATGGAAGAAGAAGAGGATTATCTATGGGGGGAGAAAGGTAGCCACCAAAGGAACAGCCCTTCCACCCAGGAGATGTTCCGCCTGAGATTCAGACAGTTTGGCTATTATGACACACCTGGACCCCGAGAGGCTCTGAACAAACTCTGGGAACTTTGCCATCAGTGGCTAAGACCAGAGATACACACAAAGGAGCAGATTCTAGAGCTGCTGGTCCTAGAACAGTTCCTGACTATTTTGCCGGAGGATCTGCAGACCTGGGTGAGAGATCAGCATCCAGAGAGTGGAGAGGAGGTGGTAATTGTGCTGGAAGATTTGGAGAGAGAACTTCTTGAACCAGGACAACAGGTAGGAAGGGTCAAGTGTAATTTATCATGGGAAAAGAGGGTTCTTTTTGTCTCCTCTGTTAGAGAGATTTTTGAGAGCAGTCGGTGCTATTTTGTTTTGCTTTTTGCCTGCCTCTGTTGTTGTGCCACAGTTCCCTTTTATTGTTCTGCCTCAGGATTGTGCTTAGTACCGTGCTGTGTACATGATAGGCATGCAATAAATGTTGATTTGATTTGTTGACAGAGGGAATAGTTAGGAAAAGAAAGTGAGTAAATTCCAGTCTCTCATTGCCAGCTGCTCAATTGCTCTTGGAAGATATGAGATGTAAGAATTTCCTCCTAATGGTAGGGAATTATAGAGAACATGTTTGCAGAATTATTCAATAAATATTTTTTGAGTTATATATAGTTATATCAGTGTAATTGTGAAGACTACAAAAAAGATATGATGTGAGGCCAGATTTGAATTCAGAAAACTAACTCCCTCTATCTACTGCCCCCAGTATCAGGAAGATCTGAGTTCAATATGACCTCAGACATTTAGTAGCTGTGTCACCCTGGGTAAGTCACTTACTCCTGTTTGCCTCAATTTCCTCATCTGTGAAATGAGCTGGAGAAGGAAATGGCAAACCATTGTATATCTTTGCCAAGAAAATCCCAGATGGAGTCAAGAAGAGTCAGATGTGGCTGAAATCACTGAACAACAAAGAGGTACAAAATGTTATGAAGAGTTCAGAAGAGGAAGTGCTTGCTTCCGGCTGGTGGTGGTGGAGGGGTTCAATATTTAGAAAGATTTTTGGGAGTAAGGGGGAGGTAGCCCTTGAGCTATAAACTGGAAAAGGGTGATTGGAAGAAATTCAAAAGATAGATAGTAGGAAGTTAGTATATTCCAGGTGTGAGTACGAAAGAAGTAATTGATGGTCAGAACAAGCATTTAGGGCAAGGAAGTGGTCGTTTAATGTTAGAATAGGTCAGAGACTACTGGAAGCTTTTTTATGCCAGAGAATAAGATGAATAGAGCTGTTGTTAAGATTCTTCGGAAAGAAATGTCTTTGGGGGTGAGAAGAATTTATTTGTTTGGTTGGGGACTTTTGAGCTTGGGAAGCCCCAGGTCATTCATTAGAAATATCTATTAAGTGATTGCAGGCCAGGAGAGAGGCAGGAGATATATATAACTATATTAGTCCTGGTGAACCAATTCAAGTATTTAGGGAATGATCGACTAGTTTGGAATGGAGGATTGCTATAAGCTAATAGTTTGAGATGAGACTAGAAACGGGAACAGGATCTATCTAACAAGGCAGGTTAAGGAATTTGAATTTTTTTTCAGGATTATTGGAAGAGCAGTGAAGGATACTTGTGGTTTTTAATTTGTTTTTGAATAAAAATATGTAATAAAAATAGTTTTAATAAGGTTATTTTGGTTGTGTATTGACTTTTTTTGTTAAAAAGGTCTGGATTGCAGGGAGATCATTTTAGGAAGCAATATCAGTAGTCAGTCAATGAACATTAATTAAACATTTTCTTTCTGTGAGGAACTGTGTAAAGTGATGTGGATAGACAAAATCAATTGAACTTGTTGAATGACTAGATATGGAATATTAGGGAGAAAATAAAGGACGACTGAGTTTTTTGACCTGGTTGACTTAATTCACAAGTTTACCTAAAAGAGAATGAGAAATCTGTGGAAAAGTATAGAAAATGAAGAGTAGCGAGCAAAGAACTGAATATTAGGAAAGGCCTATTTATAAGCATATAGAAAAGAACCATAAAAGTATATAGAGGAGTCAGCAGTGATAGAGGAGAGCAAGGATAGTGTGAAGTTATGGAAACCAAAGAGAAGGGATCAAATGAGATACTGAAAATGTAGATTGAAAATAAGCATGGAGTGGGAGGGAGACTGGTAGAGTATAAAGTGTGCTGAATTTGAATTGAGAGGACTTTGGCATGAATCATGCTTTTATTCTTATTAGAGCAAGCCTTTTAACTTCTCTGGGCCTCAGTTTTCTATAAAATGAAAGGTTGGATCAGATAAATCTTAAGATTCCTTTCAGCTCTAAATCTGTTATTTTCCAACACAATAACAAAAGAGATAATCAGATTTCCCAACTTATTCAACTAGCATGTTTTATACTCAAAATCCTTCCTAACATTTTACAGTTAGGCTTTGTGCTTAAGAACAGTTCTTTTATGTATAACTTGTATCTGATTGCTTACTGAAGAGGAAGCGGGGAGGGAGAGAGCGATAGAATTTGGAACTTAAAACTAAGAAAAATGTTCAAAAATATTTTAAAATTAAAAATTTTTAATAATTAAATATTGGGGAGAAGATAAAATATATTTAGAAAAAGAACAACGGTTTTGTGATAACAGCTTCTCATAATTTCCAAAAGTTTAAATAATATTGTGGATTTAGTAGGTTTTTAAATGGCCCCACATTTATTTTTAATTGGCAAAAATGGATAAATATTAATAGGGATTTATTCACAACTGTTTGCCATTTTCTTGTACATTCATCTTACTAAACACTAAATCATCTATTGTTCAAATATCCACATCATGGTAACATTAGCACAAATTTCATGAGATTTCCTGTGTATCAGTAACAAAATTTCCAGTGATTTATTCTTTCATGTGCCAACTCAGCCATTTTCCTGAAAGGCAGCAGATTATTTATTTATTAAGAAAAAGTGTCTCCTGGGCTGTTTTATAATTTTTGTTAATATAGCCAGTTGGAATATGACAAACAAGACTCTGGTTCTTCCTCCATTTTTCGGTATCTTTGAAGCAATGTGCTTTCTTTCTATGTTTTCTTTTTAGCTTCCATGATAATTCTTTTACAAAGCCAAATATATCTCATTATCTTTAGGTTGCATCAAGTACTCAGAAAGAGGCAGGGCCCTGGGAGAAGATGGCATCCTTAAGAGCAGCACAGGATGCACTGAATGTCCAGCTTCAGCCTATGAATGCCCAGATCAAGTGTGGGTCTCCAGAGGCCCAGTTCCCACAAGAAAGAGGTGAGGATTAAGATTGAATATCATAAGGGGAAGAAGAGAGAGCAGAGGTGGTGATGGGAGAGGGAGTTATTTTTAAATGGGTTAGAAGAGAGTCTGGCTCATGAGTTTCTTGCCTTCACTAATTAAAAGAGGTAGTGTGATGTATAGAATTTGAGATCAAAGGACATCATTGAAATGCTACTTGTCAATTCCAATCAGTGTGATTTGAGGCAAGTCATATAACTTATTTAGGCCTCAGTTTTTTTAATCTAAAGTGAGGAATTGGTTTAGATGGCCTTTCAAATCCCTTTTTATTTAAAGCCTATGATTCCATGAAAAGATTTTTATTTTAAAGACCAGTCATCTCAGGACTGTATGATTTTAATATGAGAAGAAAGCAACTAATAGACAAGGAAACATTGAGTATAAATAGTGGGGATGAGCTGCTGGAAAAGAAAGGATGGAATGAAATCACTTGTTCACATAGCGGGGTTTGCCTTGACAAGAAGAAGTACCTGCTTCTCTTGAGAGAATGAGGTGAAGGGAGCAATTGTAGGGGAAAGTGGATGCCCTTGTGGACTAGCTTGATTTAGGGAAATAGGCTCTTTGTAGAGAGGGTGATAAGTGGTGGTGGGGTAAGGACAGATGATAGTGAATTGATTAAGGGGAAATAGAAAAGAATTGACTTGCTGCAATGAGAGTTTAGTTGAGATTATGGAACATAAATTTTTAATGGACCTTCACAATTTAACTTTTTTCCACCCATTATTCAGGAACATTTGAATAATAGTGAAGTTATGATGGGAACAATTCAAGGATGAGCTAGATTAAATGGAGAGAAGAGTGCCTGGTATTTGTCAAGATATGGAAGGAGGGAGAGTGGTTTTGTTCATCCTTCCTTTTTGAAGAAGACCAATGACTTAGTGAGTGATATCTTGACTTTTGAGTGAATTGAATTTAAGTGAGGCAGAATTGCACAAAGTTGCCTCATTTTTCCTGTCAAAGTCCAGTGGCAGAACAAAAGTCAGAGATAAATAGTGATGATCCAGGATGCAGTGCTCCATAGCACTTGCTTCAGCCACTTTCATGGGTTTTGAGGGATTGTTAGTTACCCTCAACCTAATTTAGCCCACCTGCCTTGATAGTTTACCACATTGTGACCACAACACACGCTATAGCTTCTTAGAGCCATAGGTGAGAGCTGGGTAAAAGTGGATGCCAGAGGTGATGTGCAGCCCTGAAAAGGCCCAGCAAGCATTCACACTAGCGGTGCAAAAGTTCTGTGGAGTAGTAGCTACCTGGGAACTGCCCATCACCTGGTGCTAATTAAAGTATTTATCTTTTAGCCCTACCTCTAGATTTATTGGCCTTCAGTTAAAGGAGGAAGGAACTAATTCCCAGGAGGATATTATGATCATTGGGCTGAGGAATTCTCTAACACATCCAATAAATACAATCATCATTACTGATCTTGAAGACTCTAGGAGAGGCTCATTCTCTAGTGCCTACAAACAAGTCTCCCTTATCTTAAAACAATAAAAAAGCAACAAAAAAAACAAACCCTCAGTTGATCCTTCTATCCCTGGTAATTACCATCCTGTATTTCTTCTGACTAGCTGAACTCCTCAAAAAGGCTATCTACAATAGGTGCCTCTCCTTTCATCTTACTTCCTTACCTGGTTAAAATTTGGCTTTCATCCTTATCAGTCCATTGAAACTGTTCTTTCCCAATTATTAATGATCTCTTAGTTGCCAATTCCACTGTCCTTTTCTCAATCCTCATCCTTATTGACCTCTCTTTGGCCTTTGACACTGTTGAACATTTTCTGGTCCTTCATAATCTTCTCTCTAGATTTTTGAGACATTATTCTCTCCTGATTCTCTTATTTTTCTGACTTTCTTCTCAGTCTTCATTGCTGGATCCTCTTTCAAGTAAAATTTCTAACCATAGGTTCTATTCATAGTTCTCTTTTCTTCTTGATGAGCTAAGCAACTTGCATGGATTTAATTACCATCTTTGTGCTCAAGGTTCCTATATCTGCCTATCCTTCCCCATATTTTCTGCTGACTTCAATCTTTCCTCTCCCATTGTCTTTCAGATGTCTCAAACTGTATGTACAGTAGACATCTTAAGCTCATTATGTTCAAAATGGAACTCTTCATTTTTCCCCCTAAACCTTCCCTTACTTTACCTTCCCTATTATCGTAGACAGCAATAGCATCCTTCCAATCCCTTAGACTTACAACCTAGAGTTTCTTCTCTTCACTACATCACGACGTACATCTGTTTTCTTGCCAGTGCCTGTCAGTTTAATGTTTGTAATATCTTTCAATGTGTCTCCTCTCTAACACTGCTACCACTCTAGTGTAGGCCCTTATCATCTTATACCTGGATAATTGCAATAGCCTATCAGTGGATCTTATACCTTACTATGTATCTGATCTAGTGACAGAGTTTCCTGGTTCTTCCAGGAATAAGAAAGAGAAACCATTCAAATACCATGAAGTGATGGACCTAAAGGTATTTTGGAAATATTAAAAGCACAGTTCACATATCTCTCTGTTTCATTAAATCTTGCCTTAATGATGAAAATGATACCACAATTAATAATTCTAGTTAATATTTATATTCTTAGCTTTTTGAATAAAAATTCTATGTAAATTTTTGAAAGCATAATTCAGTAGAAACTCATTAGAGTAGAGATACATAGCTTGAAAGGACCTCAGATACTACCTAGTATAGGGGTTCTTAATATTTTTTGTGCCGTGAACTCTTTTGACTATAGGCCCTTTCTCTGAATAATACCCAAGAAATACTTAGGATTACAAAGGAAACCAGTGACATTAAAATATGGTTATCAAAAAGTTGATTTTTAAGTTCATGAACCCCAAATTAAGAACCCCTGATATAATCCTACCCTCTCATTTTACAAATGAGGACTCTGAAGTCTCAAGAAGTTAATTTACTAGCTCAAGGTCACTACACAGGTAGTAACAAAATTAATCTTTGAACCCTGGGCCTCTGATTCTAGACTCAAGGCTTGTTCTGCTGCCCTGTAATCTCTTAAAATGATAATTTCCATCTAGATAATGTTGCTTATATGAATACTGGTTCTAATCATAAAGCCATTACCAATGGATGCATCACCCTAGACTTGCTAGCAGCTTAGGTTAATTGTAAGCAAAGTAACCAAAAGTCAGATAACAGTCTAGGAGGACTGGCCTGTGAAACTTAAGCCTACCAATAGGCACCCTCCATCTTTTCTAGCATTCTTCTTCTTTCCAAATTCTAGGACCCACAAGACCAAGTTTTCCACTGTTTCTGGTTCATTCCTCCTGAGAATGGCCAGACTGCTTTCTCACAGAGGAAGGGGCTGTAGAATGCCTACTGCTCACAGTAATTCACTGTGGTCCAAAATAGCCTCATCCTCAAACTACTGAATTAGTATAACCCAAGGGGATCTGAAAGCTCCTTTCCTTCATGGGAAAATGAATTTGAGTTCAGAGGGGCAAATTTCCAGTCTTCCTCTCCCATTAGCAAATCTGTTGCAGAAGAACACCATCCTTTGTTTTGGAAGGAATTCTGCCTTCTTTTGGGGAACTGCTGTCAAAATAAAACATTCTTCTCGCAGAGAGATGCTGATGGCATTTGTTAAACAAAGATCAAAAGGACCTTGCCACCAAATTTTACCTGTGGTGGCACAGAAAGGAAAAGTCCTGCTCCCTGAATTAATACAAGTTTAGACTAAAGTGAAAGAGCTCATAGTTTTACTCTGTAATGTCCAGGTCAGACTATACTGGATGGAGTATTGTGTTTATTTCTGGATATCATATTTTAAGAAGACCATTTATAAAATTGAGCAAGTCTAAAAAAGTGCTGAAGAATCAAGATTCTGAATAGACTCACAAGCATGCCACAGGAGAAATCAGTTAAAGGAAACTTTAGTCTGGAGAGAAGGAGACTTAGGAGGCCATGGACACTAATTTTCTAATATTTGAAGACTTCTTATATGAAAGAGGGATTAGGTTAATTCAGTCAAATAGGTGAAAGTTGTAGAAAGGCTAAATTTTTAGGCTGATTATGAGAGAAGAAATTCCTAATGAGGATTGCTATCCAGTTTTGGAATGAGCTACCTCAGAGGAGAGTAAGATAGTTGTTAATGGGGTACTTTAAGAAGGGATTGGGCAAACATTTGTTGGAGAGAATTTAATTTAATTCAACAAACTTTGGTCATATTTACAAAATGGTCCTGTGCTTAAAATAAAACAATACCATCCCTTATGAAGCTTGGATTCTACTGAGAGCATCCAATATGAAACCCAAAAAGTAAATACAAAAAATGAGGAAAGTACTGGAGATATCAGGAAGGGCTTAGTGTTGGGAGTAGACTTGAAGGAAGTTGCAGATTTTAGTATGTGAAAAGGAAGAGTCATTTCAGGCCTGGAGGATAGCCTGGGCAAAGCCATAAAAAAGGGAGGTAGAATACAGGGATTGCATTTTTTCAGAAGGAAATTGTACTAGATGATCCTCAGTCATCTGGCCTCTCCATATCGACTAGTCCGTGTTCTGTGACTTGGAGGGGTATAAACCAAATGCTTTGGGAATAGGAGAAATGATTTCTAAGATATTGAATTGGTGAGGCATCATGGAGGAGAAAACATTTGAGATGAGTCTTGAAGGATGGGTGCTAACAGATCAAGATAGAGATTCAAGGGAGGACTAAATGGATTTTAGGTGACAGGACGATCCTTGCTTTAGCCAATTCAGAACTGTACCTGCTTGGTACAGAAGGAGAGTGTAGCCACTGCAGGAGTGACATTCTGAGTATTTCTTCTCCTTACACTGAATCTCTCTTTTGATGATAATACACAAATGTTCTCTCTCTTCCTTCTTAAAGCCCTTTTGATTAGATTTATAGGAAATTAGGCATATATTCCCCCTACTTTCTTGCCTTAATATTTTATTTTTTTCCAATGGCATGTAAGAACAATTTTTACATCCTTTTAAAAAAAATTCAGTTTTAAATTCTCTCCCTTTTTTGACTTTTCTCTTATTGAGAAAGCAAACAATTTGATATAGGTTATACATGTGCAGTCAAGTAAAACATTTACATATTAATCATGTTGTGAAAGAAAATAGATAAAACAAACCTGAAGAAAATTAAAGCATGCTGACTAGAAAGATAGAACCTGTATTGAATTGCTTGCATTCTCAGTGGGGGGAAGATGGGAAGGAAGAAAGGAGAGAATCTGGAACTCAAAATTTTAAAAACAAATATTAAAAATTGTTTTTATATATACCTTAAAAAAAAAGAAAAATAAAGCCTTAAAAAAGCATCTGCATTAGGTGTCATTAGTTCTTTCTCTATAGGTGGCATTTTTCTGCATAAGTCCTTTGCATTACTTTTGGAGTTATATTATTGAGAATAGCTAAACCATTCATGATTGATTGTCATACAATGTTGCTGTTACTGTTCAGTATTCTTGTTCTGCTCCCTTCACTTTGTATCTGTTCATGTAAGTCTTTCCAGGTTTTTCTGAAACCATTCTTTGTCTAAATAGGTAATTCACTCTGCTGTCCACTTCGATTTTATGAGTGAGTTCATCCCATTCACAGTTATGATTATTATGTATTTTCCTCTCCTAATTTTAACTTTTTAAAAAATATATATTTTATTTTCCTCCAATTACAAAAACAAATTTCAACATTTGCTTTTAAAATTTTGAATTCCAAATTCTCTCCCTCTCACTCCACCCCCTCCTTGAGAAAGCAAGCAATTTGGTATAGGTTATTCATGTGTAGTCATGCAAAATATATTACCATATTAGTCATCATGTTGTAAATCAATCTCCCCTCCCCGCCAAGAAAAATAAAGTAAACAGAAGACTTCATCAGTGATGGATAGCATTTTTCATCAGAAATTCTTCAGAGTTGTATTAAATCATTGTATTGCTAAGAATAACTGAGTCATTCATAGTTAAAATATCTTACAATACGTGTACTCACTTCACTCTGCTTCAGTTCATGTCAATCCAGGTTTTTCTGAGAGCATCTCGCTCCTCATTTCTTATAGCTCAATAGTATTGCATCACAATCATATGCCACATTCCCCAATTGATAAGCCTTTGGACTTCCAAATTGCTCTGTAAAATGGTTGAATTAGTTCACAACTCCACTAATAGTGCACTATTGTTTCATTTTTCCCATATCCACTCCAACATTTATCATTTTCATTTTCTATCTTATTAGCCACTCTAATAGGTGTGAGATAGCATTTCATTGTTTAATTTGCATTTCTGCAATAAATAATGATTTAGAGCAGGGCTTTTTGAACTTTTTCCACTCTCTACCCACTTCTTCCCCTTTTTGCCTGAGAAATTTTTATGCAATCTTCGCTATGTAGATTTTATATATAATTTATTTATAAACATTTATTTTATATAAAATAGGTATACAAATCAAATATTTACTGATAACAAATCATACTTTCACAACTCCCACATTCAATTATAACACCCATCTGGAGTCATGACCCATAGTTTAAGGAGCATTGATTTATAACATTTTCCCATATTTTTATATATAGCTTTGATTACTTCATCTGAAACTTCACTGTTCATATCTTTTGATCCTTTATCATTTGGGGGATGGTTCTTATTTTTATATTTTTGACTTGTTTATATATTTGCAAAATGAAGCCTTTCTCAGAGAAACTTATTTTAAAAATTATTTCACAGTCATGATTGCTAACTATATTCCCTCTATTTCCTCCATATATTTTATTCTCTCTCATTCACCTTGTCCTTCCTCAAAAATGTTTTGCTTCTGACTTCTTTCTCCCTGTCTACTTTTTCTTCTATCAGCACCGCTCCACTCCTCTATCAGTAAAAGAGGAAGCCTCTGAGGATCTATCCCATTCTAAGTCCATGATTTTGCCGTGTCTCTCTCTTATTCTTAGTTTCCTAATATGTAAAAATAAAGATAATTATACTTCCTTCTTATTAAATTAATTCTAATAAATGCAACAGTTAATGTATATAAAGGCCTGGGAAAGATGCAGACCCTAATTAGTATTCCTTTAAGGAGGTTTCTATTTCCCAGCACATGTGACATTTGTGTTTTTTCTTGATCATTTCAGATTTTGAGACTAGTACCAAGTGGTCATTTCTAAAACAGGAACTTTCTGAAGAAGTAGAATCAAAGGAGAAGATACCTGCAAGATTCCCAATGGATATTTCCAAGGGATCCAAGATTAGAGAAACATATAAATGTGAAAGCACTTTAGATGAACAGCAAGAAAACAAAATGGAGAAAGTAGATGAATCCTTTTCCCAGGATGGAATTATGTTAGTGACTATTCCTTCTGAAAAAACTCCTTTAGGAGAGAATGGTGATGAATATGATGGAAGTCTAAGTAGTTGCCATTTGAGCTCAGACCTACTTATACAACATAGAGGAGAGAAACCCCATATATCTAATACAAATGACCAAAATTCTAGCCAGAATTTGTCTTCTAGTGTACATCAAAGAGATCAAACTATCAAGAAACCTTTTGAATGCAATGAATGTGAGAAAACCTTCAAGCAGAACTCAGAACTTCGAAAACATCAGAAATGTCATATGGGAGTTAAACCTCACAAATGTACTCAGTGTGGGAAAGCATTTGGCCGGGGTTCTGATCTTAGGAAACATCAAAGAATTCATACAGGAGAGAAACCCTATTCATGTAGTGAATGTGGGAAAGCCTTCCGGGGGAGCTCAGACCTTATTCAGCATCAAAGAATTCACACTGGAGACAAACCCTATCATTGTAGAGAATGTGGGAAAGCCTTCAATCAGACCTCTTCCCTTATTCAACATCAGAGAATTCATACTGGAGAGAAACCGTATGAGTGTAATGAATGTGGGAGAGCTTTCAATCAAAGCTCAGCTCTTACTCAACATCAGAGAATTCATACTGGAGAGAAGCCCTATTCATGTAAAGAATGTGGGAAACCCTTCAGGCATTGGTCTGGCCTTATGACACATCGAAGAGTACACACCAAACTTTGACCCTGTGCATATTCTGAATATGACAGATCTTTAGACAACTTGTAACTTTTGTTAAGTCTTGGAAAAATATACTGGGATCATAATCCCATAAATTAATTATGAGTTCCTCAAGGGCAGGACCTATATTTGTCTAATTGTGTTCGGTCCTTGCCTGAGTGCCATGTGCCTATGAGAAATAAGGTTTATTTTGTGATAGCTTAATCTAAGTAATGAATGGAGGAAACATTATTTACCTCCACCCTTTACTTTTTAGGAAACTCAAGGAATGTGAAATAAATGGGAATGTAATGTCTTGAGCTAGAGTTTAGTCACTCCAAGAAACTATGGATTGGATACAGCTGATTTGCTTTGCTTCTTTAGCCACTGTTAAGTAATTCCCGTATTTGTAGTCTTTTGTCATTGACATCAGGGTGATTTGGATAGTTTCAGTGACTCTTCCCTTGGGTGTGATCATCCCTTACCTCCTTTCCTACTTCCAGTGGCATCTATGTTTGAGGAACAGAACTATACATGAGAGTGATTCTAACATTCTTTTTCCCATGGGAATAAATACAAATAGTCTCCATGTTTCTGACGAGATCTGACAAAGAGGAAGAGCTATTAGTGTGCCAGGAAAGAAAGGAAATAGACACACACACAGCTTATTAATATTTGGCATGTAAGGTATTTACTGTTATTTTTGTAAATAGTTATCTTTTAGGAGGGGAGGGTATATGATTTTTGCTATTTCACAGGTGGAGCTGATATGCCAAGAAAATGAGAGTTGTCCTTAAGGGGATTAGGAAAGATTTGGATGCCCAGAGTCCCTTCCTTGGGCTGTTCAGTGTAAGAAGGTCAGTCCTTTGAGATGAATTGAAGACAGCATCTTTTTAAGATGGTTCAGACAGAAAGCTATTGGATCAGAGAACTGTAGAGGAACAACTGTAGAGTTTCACAATATTTTTAACTCTTGTTTGAGAAGAGGGGACTGGACCTTGAGTCAGATAGAAAAAATGTTCAATTTACTAAATAGTTCTAATCTCAGTTATTAATACCCCCATCTCTCCCCTTATCTTAGCCAGAAATTATATTGAAACTTAATTAAACTCAGGCTTTGAAATCCTTTTGTCCTGAGGAGCACATCCTTTTGTCTTTCTGGCCTAGTGGGACAACTTGCTTCCTTTCTACTTTCTTCAGGGAGAGGGTGTTTGAGGCATTTTCTGTTTTCTTTCAGGTCAGTACTGAAAGACCAGAATTTGGAAGAGGAGTCACTGGCTTATTTCCTGGAATAGGTACTTAGTCTATAAAAATGTTGGGCCCTCCCCTGAGAAGGTAGAGAAGGTTGCATCCAGCTCCCTGCTATAGGAAGTCCCATTTTTCCTTGTTGCAATGGGTTTGGCTTGAGTAGCTTTTCACTTTTCACATTGTAGACCACAGTATTGGAAAGGGGTTGTACTGTGTGCCTCTTCTTTGATAAGTCAGTGCCCCGAAAGCTATTTTTACTGAGGAAAGGAGTGTGGGTATGCTGTATGCATGTATGTATTGTAAACACGTGTTTTTGCTGACCGATATTTTTGTTCTTTCCACTGCCTACCATAAAAGCTTATCCTTATTCCTGCAATGGAAGGTCTTCCCTTGAGATCTAATTTTTTAAAACATGAGTTGTCATCCTGGCATAATCCTGCCATTGTTCAATCCTTCCTGCTACATGTCGGTAAAGTTAGGAGGTTATGGCCTTGTGAATTGAGAGATGGACAATTTGGTAACCACACTAGTGGAGCTCAACTTGCTCAGTGATGATTGGAGCTCATGTTTGCAATGGCAACTGATAAATCCTGGACTTTCAGTAGGGGAGTGGGGGAATGGACATAAGGAAAGCATCCCTCTATTATCAGGGAAGTACATCATATTACTGTGATGGAATGATTAGCAGTTTCTGGATTTAGAAATATTTCTTAGATCAATTAGTCCACATCATTAGTACCTGTTCAGGACATAAAAATATCGAGCATACGACCAAAGGAAAAAGGAGGTGGTTATGGCCAAATCCTGAGTTGCTATGGAATTAGGAACCACCATAGTGTTTTTGCTGGGGAGGAGTTAGTGGCATTTGGAGTCTACCCGGAGAGCTAAGGTTTGGGATTTAGGATTGGTGGGTAGGCTGTCCTATATTTAGCTCTATTAATCTAGTTCTTGGATGTAAAGAGTTATGAAGCATCTTTTAGAAACTGAATCAACTGGGCTTTCTCCCAACACATGTGATTTTCTTTGAGGAAAACAGGTGAGATATAAATAAGAGAGTGGGAGCTATAAGGAATCCATAAATCTTAGAGAAATCATAGAATCACTGAACCTAAAAGTCAGATTCCTCAGAAATTAGTCCCATCCTTACTTAATTGAGAATTCTCACTGCAATAGAGGACCTCTCATGAGAGAAAACTCATTCATTACCTTTGGAGGTAACTCCTTCTACTTTTGCACTTCCCAAAATTATTACTGACATAAAATGTAAATTTCTCTGCAGATCTTCCTTAGTTTTGGTTTTGCCCCTGAGACTAAGTCGATTAAATCTAATCCTCCTTTCATCTCATAGGCCTTTAGATACTTGAAGACAGTTATCTTATACTATAACAGAATCTCCTTAGTACTCCAGTTTTCTGTTTTGGGTGCCCTCCTCAGTTTGGGCCACATTGTATCTTCAAAACCTGTTGTGACTACTTGGTTCAGTAGAGGAGCTTGGGCTGGCATAACTCCATTCTTGATCTTTGATAAA
The DNA here is from genome assembly GCF_016432865.1 of Antechinus flavipes. Classification (NCBI taxonomy): domain Eukaryota; kingdom Metazoa; phylum Chordata; class Mammalia; order Dasyuromorphia; family Dasyuridae; genus Antechinus; species Antechinus flavipes. The sequence goes on along the minus strand of NC_067398.1, from coordinate 340,922,911 downwards.
GTTATGCTGGTACCTAGAGTTGAACATAATGCTCTAGATGTGGTCCGGTCATATTTGAAGGCATTAGAACCTTTACTCTCTTGATCGGCACTCATCTTGTTAGTAAAGCTTGCTTTTTAGACTGCTGTCACTGTGCTGACAGTTACTGCACTTGTGGCCCACTGGAATCTCAGATTTTTGTGTATGTGAACTGATGCTTCCCTGTCATGTACTTGAGAAATTGATGGTTTTGAACAAAGTGTAGACCTTTACTTTGACCCGTATGAAGTCTCATCTTATTTGACTTGGACTATTATGTTATCTTGTCAAAGGTCTTTTTGTAAACTTAAGTTTGTCTCTCAACCGGTTAAATGTTTTTCTGAACCTTTTGCCAACTACAAATTTGCCAAATATGCCTTCTTTGCCGCCTTTTAAGCTACTGACAAAATGTTGAGCTTAGGGTCAAGGACAGATAGCTGGGACAGTCCTTTCAGATTGATCTTCCATTGGTGACTATTTTTTGGATCTGTTCAGTAACCATACTATTACATAGTCCATACCTCTCCATCTTGTTCTGAAAGATAACATGAGAACCTTTGCTAACTGCTTTGTTCAAATCTAGCAATTCTAACAAATTGCATCTACATCATTCTCCTGATCTGCCAGTCTAATTACTTTCAGTAGAAGTAGTGAAGTTAGGCTGGCAAAATTCTATTATTTATTCTTGATAAAGCTATGCTGCCTTTTAGTACTCTCTAGTTGTCAGTGTTTGTGAATTATCTCTTTAATAGTGTCTTGGCATATTGTTAGGAAAAAAATTCAAACTATTTGTCCTGTTTTTGCAGACTTCAGTCTCATCTCCTTTTTTGAAAATCAGAAGCATTTGCTCTTGTCTTATGACACTTATTTACAACTTTACAAATAGGTGCAGAACTGGAGAAGAATGGAGCTTAAGTAATTCAAAAATCATTGTCATGGAAATTTAGGGTAGAGTTGTGGTAAATGGATTAAAAAAAGATCCCTCAAAGTGGTTTATGATGCTGCAAAGTTCAGCAGAAAAGCCTTCAGTCAGGACTAGAGTCCCCTGGGGGCTGGCTGGTTCCCTCACTTCCATCTTGAACTACAGTAGGGTTACGTGGTGGGTGATTGCCCAGACAAGCAGAGGGATTTGGGCCATGTTCAAAGTCATCGCACATTTAGGATGCTGGATTTACATGGAATTTCTAGACAAATACTTGCTTTGGCTGTGTTACATTGCTGATAAGGTGTTAGGGTTAGGGAACATGGGTTCTAAAAATTAACTAGGAAGGCCACTCAGGATGAGGAAGGTGGAATTCTATCTGTGTTGTATCAGCAAGTTTGTGGGAGAGCTTCTGTAACTAGTTCTAACTAGAAGTGCGTGCAGTTAAGGTTTAACTTTACCCAGCAATGTGTAACAATTGACATATATGGGAGAGTGGGGCCATAGAATCTGCTGATCTTTCAATTGTAGTCTTCAAAATTATGAAGAAAATAGGTATGAAAATTTCTTAGAATTCTTGGATGTCAAATAAACTGCATTTCACCACAATCCACTGGATTCTAACAAGAACCAGTTCCAGACAAAACTTAGATAGACCTATTGTAAATTATAGAACTACAGGAGTAATATGACAAGCAAATAAATAGAAAAAACTCACCTTCAAGAAACACCAGTTTGAATTGCACAGTTTTTACCTAAGATGAGAAAAGACAGAGTTTCATTATGATTTTTTAAAAAAATAAAGGAAATTGGACTTCATCCCAAGATTTATTGTACTCTTTTGTTAAATTTCATATACTATTTAATATTTTCCTCTAAAAATGGACATTTGGAGCTCTCACAGCTATTATAAGAATTTCTGCAGGAGAAAGCCTTCTTTATGGATTTTTGATATATACACCAACCCAGAAACAAAACTTCAACAGGTAAATCTTAAAAAACCCTTTATAGCTATGAATGATTAATTGATAACAATGTAAATTCTGTCTTGGGTTTAACAGATGTGTATGGTCTATAATTATCTCAGAGTGTGGGGAGATTACTTTGGGAGGGGACATCAAAATAAACATACTTATGAAAAATTTCCCAGCTGTGTCTCTGTTATAATTGTTTTTTACAGCATTGTACTTTTTCATAACATTCCAATACCACAATTTGTTTAGCTATTCCTTAGTAGACAGACATGTATTGTTTTCACTTCTTTGGCAGTCATTCAGCTGTCGCTAGGTATCTATTAAGAATTTGCCAGACACTGTGCAAAGTCCTTGCTCTCAAGGATCCTCACAATCTAATGGGGGAGACAACATGCAAAATTTTATGTACAAAAAAAGATAGATACAGAATAAATTGGGCATAGTTAGTTTCGGGAAGTCACTCGCATTAAGGAGGGTTGGGAAAGGATTCTTTTAGAAAGTGGGATTTTACCCAGGACTTGAAGGTATCTAAGGAAGCTAAAAGGGGTAGATGGAGAGCAGTAACATTCCAGGCAAGGAAGATGGAAGATACTCTTCCAACATGGACTGTTCCCATCTTTTTGTTATTTTCCTTGCTGTTTGTGATGTGAAATCTCAGTCATTTTGATTTGCATATCTTTTTTTTAGTGACTGGGAGAATTATTCTTTATAGTTCATAGTTTCCTATTCTTATTCTGAGAATAATTCTTGGTTCACTTTTCAATAATTCTTTTTGGGCTTTGACCCCTTTATACATCAAAATTGAGGGCTTCCAAAGAAACTTAATTTTACGTATTGATATTTACTATGTGAGGAATTTAAATATTTCAGTATTATGAAAATAGTTTTGACTTCATGGACCCTCTGAAAGAATGTTAAGAACCCCAAAGTTCCCTGGACTACACTTTGAAAACCACTGATTGATCTTTTGAGGAATATCTTTTTGATCTTATATATTTCTGTTGGTTGCTTATGAATCTTGCAATACTTACCAGAAAAATTCATTAGAAAGATTTTTTTCCCTAAGTTGTTATCCATTATTAATCTTGCTCATGCAGAACTTAACACACACACAAATGTTATCTGTTTCTGTAATTGAGAGAGGTATGAAACAAAAAGGATTGTAGTAACCTTTTCTTTCATCATTTTTAGGTACATATCTGATCATGTTAATCCCCTACTAATCAAAAAAAAAAAAAACAAAATTTTTGTGTGTCTCTTGTTGGTCAGGTAAAAGACCATCTCCTTGACCTTCTGAAGTCTTGTTTTCATACATTTAAAAGGGGGACTGGTCGGCGAGAGTCTCCTCTTAAAGAATATGTTCTATGTGCCTTGCCTGGTATTAACCCTATAGCAACCTTCTTCCAAACAAGAATAACTATATGATTCAGAAGATTTGCAGATGTCCTCTGAATGATTGTTTTCCCCCTGTTTATGGATCATAAAGCTTTGCATCTCATTATTTAACCAGTTCTGAATCTACCTAATTGTTTTGTCATCTAGTCCACACTGTTGTATAGTAACCAGAAGGAGCTCTGAGAAATTAACAAATAATTTGTTGAAATCTAGATAAACCGTTCACAAGACTTCCCTTATCGACTCTTTCCAAAAAAGGTTACTCTGTTTAAATTTAGGATGATTTGTTTTTGATGATGGATTCTTGAATGTCCCCGCTTCCTTTCCCAACTTAGAAGATATTGCTTTAATTTTTTTACTCTAGAAGGTTTGTCAGTTTGTAATGAACACTGGTTTCTAGTAAGAAGAGTCAACTTTTTTTCCTTCTTTAAAAACCTGCTTGCTTCTAAGTCCTGAGATCCCTCTGCTCTTCCTCATAGTTTTTTTAAAGATTGCTAACAGCAGCCCAGCAATCACATCCACAAATCCTTTCTGTATCCTAGGATGTAGTTCATGCAGGCTGTGTTTGATTCTTAGAATTTATAAACCTAAATGGAGAGCAGCCAAATCTTGCTCTTAGAAAAGTAGAGTCTTTTAACTTTTAACTTTTGTTCCTCATGCCTCTTTTCCCTGTTGTTTTTGTTTTTGTTTTGTCTTCATGAACCTTTGCTTTATGTCCTAGACTTAAGTCAGAGATTTATTTGAGGACCTTAGCATTGATAGCCAGGAGTTTCAAGGAAACAACAGGGACAGGGCTGAATCTGTAAAGGGGTTTTCCCTCCAGGAAACAAAACATTTCAGACTCTGCATCATCCTTTCTTTTGTTTCTGCAGAGGAAAAAAGGAAAAAAAATACCAAAACAACCTTCTGCCTTCTCTCAAGATCCTAGTTTCCCATTCTAGGGTTTGCTCCAGAACCCCAGAAAGGGGATTCCAACTTTGTGCAAAGATGAAGGCCTTGCTGGAAGCTGAATTCTATACAGATCCCTAATAAAGCTAAGAACTTGCTGCTGTCTTTTTGGCCCTCCTTACCAGGGATTTGGGGGGAGGAACTGGAACCTCCTTAAAGGCAAAGGTCATGTATTATGTTCTTCTCCCCCTCCCATACACTCTTTCTCTCTGTTTCTTTCTCTCTCTTCTTTCTGTTTCTCTCTTAATGAGGAAATATGTGAAGTATACATGCAGTTCACCCCTGAAGTACATAACTGTGCTTAAATTTACACACACACACGCACACACACACACACACACACACACACACCCCACACACAAAACATCCATGTATATGAAACTAATAAAAATAAAACCATTTGTCGTACTTATCCAAGGTGAACAAATTCCTGCTTAAAACTTTGTCTTTGGATCAGTCTCTCCAAAGCTCTAAGATCTAATCTTGTCTGGAAAATACGTAGGGACCTTGCTTGAACTGGAATTCCCTCAGCATTTTGCCAGTTTGGTATCAAGTTTGACCACCACTCTGTTTGGGGACTTTGGATCTTCTTGCTAGGGCAGATGCTGTCCACACTAATTCCCCAAACCAAGCATTCTAGGATAACCTTTCATTCTAATAATTCTAGAATTCTAAGGATTGTCTGCTTTTTCCAGTCAATAGTATTCTCATATATCCCAATTCTTACCATCCAAGAATCCTTGGATCCTACCATCCAGTTGGGCCTTCAACTTGCTTAGAACTCTGAGCTCTATAAAACTCCATCAATTTGAATCAGTCTCCACCTCACTTGTACCCAAAGTAATATTCTACCGATGTCCCCACCCTCAAACAGATTTCTACCATATTAGCATTTAAAACTGTGTGACAAGGTAGGGTTAGGAGACAAGTGATGTGGATAATTGTTGTGGGTCCCAATTGGTCAAAGCCATAATACTGGGGTGAAAGCTATTCTAAAGGGGAGGTGAAAGTTTTTTTTCACACACTGCCTAGGAAATAACTTTGTGTCTGGGAACTTATTCAAACTGAGCAGCTCATGGCCTTGTGAGGTTCCAGTTGAGTTGAAAATCATTACAAGGATTCAGTAACCAGGTGCAAGCTATAGCAAGCTGGACACCGTGACCGATAGCATGCTCTTCACTGCATCCATCACATAGCTTTGGGTATCTAGGCACTCATTCAAGGGTACTGGCATGAAGCCCAAGCTCTGGGACCCAGGGCCAAAATTAGAACTGCTTGTTAAGTATAACACAAATCTCTAATGACATATGTAATGACTCTTTGCAGCAAATTCTCCTTTTGTTTGATTTCTATAATTACCATGGGACTTTTGGGGTTCTTTGTGGGGATCCTCTGAATATTCTAGTTGCTGGCCCAGACTGCATTGCGGGGATCTGAGATCTAATGAAATGTCTGGCAGCTTATCCCGGACAGCCCCTATGTAAGTAACTTATGATTATTTTTTTTTATTAAAGCTTTTTATTTACAAAGCATATGCATTATTCATATCATGCCTTCTAAATGTAGCTGTTCTCCAAGGCTCTCTTTTCTGGTCTCTCCCCTCCCCTCTTCTGCTCCCTCTCTTTGTCTCTGTAACTCATCAGATGCATTGGGTTTAATGATCATCTCTATGCTAATGATTTGTACACTCAACACATACACATAGATACGTATATACCTATATATATGTGTGTGTGTGTGCGTCTGTATCTCCATCATCTCTTTCTCTGCCTCTGCCTCTGTCTCTCTGTCTCTCACTGTCTTTCTCCCTCTTCTTCTTTCCCTCCTTCCCTCCCTCTCTCTCCTTTTTTCTTCCTCCTGTTTCCCTCCACTCTATCCCTTGTCTTTCCCTTCACCTTCTGTCTTCTGTCACAAATAATTACTTATCACTTATTTCAAACTAGATGTGCCAAAGACATTTTCAATTTGACATGTCCAAAACTAAACTCATTCCCCGTATGCTCCCCCATTTACGAACTTTTCATCTTTCCCAGGTTTATAATTTCAGCATCATCCTGGATTCCTCACTCTCTTTCATCCCACAAATCCAGTCACTCGATCTTACTATTTCTGTCTTCATAGCATCTCCCCCACTCACCTAGCCACTACCTTAGTTCAGAGCCTCCTCACCTCTCACCTGCCTATTTAGCTTACTGCCTCAAATCTCTCTCCTTCTAGTTCACCTTACCACCCACTGCTGCTAGAATAATTTCCTTTAATCACAGACTTGATCATATGATTTCCTTACTCAATCAACTCCAGTAGCTTCCTATTCCTTCTAGGAGAAAATATCAATTCCCCTGTTGACCTTTGAAAGCTCTAGTCTATATAACCTGGCTCCAAATTCTATATCTAGACTCATTGGACACTATTGCCCTTCCTACACTTTGTGATCTCTCTATCCTTCACACACCGGACACCCTGTTTCCTGATTCTGTGTCTCTGCCCACACATGGACGGCACGCCCACCTTGCAATTTTCTGTATAAGCCTTTTCTGAGTATTCCATCTATTGAGTAGCTTCCCTCCCATACTGCCTTGTGTTTAGCTACTCTGTGCTATGTATGTGTGTATGCACACACATATATGTGTATTTATTCAACATTTAAGTTGCATATATTTATATATGTGTTTGTTGGAAAATATCCTTGTGAGTAGGGATTGTTTCGATTGTTGTATTTGTATCTCTGGGATCTAGTACAATTCACTGTAGTTGATTAATAAATACTTGTTGGTAGATTGAGAATAGCCATCCGGCATTCCTTTCCTTGCTCTGCTTTTGAGTCCCAGTTGCCTTTTCATGCTGGGAGATGCCCCTTTAGCCCTTTCTCTCATTGATGAGTTCACAGAAACTTCATTTTGATGAAGGGCTCCGGTCAATTATCTTTCCTTCTGTCTTTTCCGCTGTTTTAGTTCCCTTTTATATGTCTTCCCCTCCTTATCCCCCCCCCACTAGAATGCAAGTTCCTTAAAGGTATTTCTTTTTTGCTTGTATTTGTGTACAAGGTGTCTTTTAGGTGCTTGTAGCCTGAGACATTGACTAACGATATGGGGTCAAGCAAATAATAAAGAGCACAGTCTAAGAATCAGATTGTTAGAGCTGGAAGGGACCATAACAGATCACCCAGCCTAACCTTTGCATTTTTTATTTATAAATACATTGAGACTGGAGCAACAAAGATACATAGCATTCTAATTGGTATGGAGGCTGAGTCAGATTAGTGAAGTGATAAGAATTGGTTTCAAATCTCAATTCTGACACTAACTGCTTGAGCTTGAAAAATAATCTCTTCATATTTTTTAGCTTCAGTTTCGTTAGCTTTGTTATAGGGTTATTGTGAAGAAGTTCACAAGTACAAGCGTCATGTTCTCCATTACCCAAATTAAGTTATCAGAGAGTCTAGATATCTTGCTTTCTCACCTACCCCATGAAGTTATCATTGAGCCTAGGTATCCTATCTCTCCCTTCCCTCAATGGATCAAATCTAGGACTTTCTTAGATCTATGTTGGGATTTAATCTGTCACTTAACCCTAATGTCTTGCTCCCTACCTCAGGCTAGCTCACAATGAGCAGGGAGATGAGACTCAATGCTTACTCAGTTCAGATATCAAAGTGAGATCTTTGCCTGGCTTTGGGATTATAGGTTTTATAATAGTAACAGCTAGCATTGCTATTACCTTGAAAGTTTTAAGTGCTTTATGTATTTTGTCTCATTTAATCCTCATGACTGTGAGGTAGGTGCTATTATTATCCCCACTTTTCTTTCTTTTTACAATTTAAAAAATTTTTTGAACAAAATACAAAATAAGAAAAAAACAGAATAAAAAATAGAAAAATAAAAATAAAAAAAGAAAGCAAGTGTTAGGTTAATGTGCTCAGCAGAACATCAGGGAGTATTCTGTTATCCTCATTTTTCAGATAAGAAAACTAAGACAGGAAGAATTTTATCCCGGGCCACTTAACTATAAATGTCTTAGGAAAGATTTAAACTTGGCTCTTTCTGACCAATGGATAGTACTGTATCCATTATACCACCTGAGCTGCATCTGAGTTATGAAGTCAAATAAGAATCTAATAAAATTATCTCCTTTTCCTTGCACCAAGTCTGAATGTGGATTGAAGCATTCTTTTTTTTTTACTTTATTTTTTTGAGGATTTGATTGGGGGGACCCCGAAGCTGTCCTCTGACTTTGGGGGGAACTCTTGAGAAACTCTTGCTGCTGAGAGACCCGCCCTACAGAATCTAGATAAAGTGGTTTCATTCTGTTATCTTGGTGGGGCTGGTTGAGTCCAGGACCACTCCTATTTAGCTTGAGCAGGAGATCTAGATTTCTACCGACCTCTATTGAGTTGGAATAAGTTTAGAACTACTCATTCAATTGGAAAATTTCTATTCAATTTGAAGATCTCCAGGTAATTTCAACTCAAACTGCCCCCAACCCCTAGCCAAAGTTTCAAATTCCTTATAAAAAAGGGCAACTTGGGGCACTTTCTTGCAGAGGTCCAAAGCAGGACCATGCCAGGTCAAGGGACTTCTCCTTGGCATAGATGCCTGTGAGGACCTCCTGCCTGCTGAGAAGACACCCTTTTCTCAGCATTAATCCCTCTTTATCTTTTTGCCAGCATTTCTTCACACTCCTTTGTTTATCTTTCTGCTAGAACTCCTCTGCTAAACTTTTACTTTTCTGTCAGATTTTGCCACTGAGGAAGTCAGCCTCCTAGCAAAGGCTGACTTCTCAGTATCAATAAATTTCTTTTTGCCAGTCTAATTTTTTGGGTTTGTACATTCTTTTACAAAGGACCTGCGCTCACCAGAAGGGTCACAACTCTCTGCCCTGCACCAAACCTCATCAGATTTACCCTTCCATGTTTTTTATCACGTCTATTATAGAAATGTTTTACATGACTACACATGTATAACCTATATTGAATAGATTGCATTCTCAATGGGAGAGGGATGAGAGAAAGGAAGAGAGAGAATCTGGAACTGAACTCAAAGTTTTTTTTTTTTTTTTTCCAAATACATGAAAGACAGTTTTCAACATTCATTTTTGTAAAATTTTACATTTCAAATTTTTCTCCCTTCCTTTATCACTTCCCTCCCCAAGATAGCAAACACATATATATGCTATAGTTTAAATAAGGGAAATGTTAAAAAAAAACATATTTCTATATTTGTGGTCTCGTGCAAGAAAAATCAGATCAAAAGGGAAAGTAGGAAAAAAAAACTAAGCAAATAATAACAAAAAGGTGAAAACATTATGCTTCAGTCCACATTCAGTCCCTATAGTTCTCTCTGGATATGGAAGGCACTTCCCATCACAAGTCTATTGGAATTGTTTTGAATCACTGCTTTGTCAAAGGATATGAACAGACAATTTTCAGAGGATGAAATTGAAACTATTACCACTCATATGAAAGAGTGTTCCAAATCATTATTGATCAGAGAAATGCAAATTAAGACAACTCTGAGATACCACTACACACCTGTCAGATTGGCTAAGATGACAGGAAAAAATAATGATGAATGTTGGAGGGGATGCGGGAAAAATGGGACACTGATACATTGTTGGTGGAGTTGTGAACGAATCCAACCATTCTGGAGAGCAATCTGGAATTATGCCCAAAAAATTATCAAATTGTGCATACCCTTTGATCCAGCTTATATCCCAAAGAAATACTAAAGAAGGGAAAGGGACCTGTATGTGCCAAAATGTTTGTGGCAGCCCTATTTGTAGTGGCTAGAAACTGGAAAATGAATGGATGCCCATCAATTGGAGAATGGCTCGGTAAATTGTGGTATATGAATGTTATGGAATATTATTGTTCTGTAAGAAATGACCAGCAGGATGAATACAGAGAGGACTGGCGAGACTTACACGAACTGATGCTAAGTGAAATGAGCAGAACCAGGAGATCATTATACACTTCGACAACGATATTGTATGAGGACATATTTTGATGGAAGTAGATTTCTTTGACAAAGAGACCTAACTAAGTTCAATTGATAAATGACGGACAAAAGCAGCTACACCCAAAGAACGAACACTGGGAAACGAATGTGAACTATCTGCATTTTTGTTTTTCTTCCCGGGTTATTTATACTTTCTGAAACCAATTCTCCCTATGCAACAAGAGAACTGTTCGGTTCTGCAAACATATATTGTATCTAGGATATACTGCAACATATCCAACATATAAAGGACTGCTTGCCATCTAGGGGAGGGGGTGGAGGGAGGGAGGGAAAAAAAATTGGAAAAGAAACGAGTGCAAGGGATAATGTTGTCAATATAAAGTAATCATTAAATAAAAATAAAAAAAAATAAAAAAGAAAAGAGCCAAGTCCATCACAGTTGATCATCACATAATCTTCTTGTTACTGTTACAATGTTCTCTTGGTGGAACGTAAAAGTTTTGAAAACAAATGTTAAAAATCGTTTTTATATGTAACTTGTAAAAGTAAAATAGTAAATAAAAAAAATCTCCAATTCCCTGAACTAACTAGGTAAGATCTTAAAGAGATTGTATTTTTCTGTCTTATATGTAGCCCCAGTTTCTAATTTTGTATAAAATACTTAGTAAATGGTTATTGAACTGAATAATTTTCCCTCTCAGCTGGTTTGCGATGATTTCTCTTGATTTACCTAATGTGCCACAGCCACAACAACCTTCTTAGCAGTCTTATTTAAAAGATGATGAGAGATTTCTCCAGAAGAGTTCAGAGTTCCTATGGGAAATGCGGCCTGGAGAGCTGAAAGTCCATTCTACATAATGTCATCATTGTGCCCTGCTCCCTACCTCTGTTCCCCATTTCTTAGAACTTTTCTCAAAAAAATTTTTTTGTTAATATTTTGTATCTTTTTTTTTTTTTTTTAAGGCAGCTAGGTGACACAATGAATAAAGTTCTGAGTTCAAATCCAGTCTCAAATACTTAATTAACTGCGTGACTCTGGGCAAGTCACTTCAAATCTGTCTAACCACAGTATCTTTTAACTGTAAAATAAATATTATAACAGCATTTGCCTTGCAGAATTGTGAAATAATATTTGTAACAAGCACTTAGCATAGTGGTTGGCGTATGATAGATTCATCTGAGCATAAGTGCTCATTCCTTTCCTTTCCTTCTTTTATTTTACTTTCATTTCTGAATATACCCCTCACCTCTGCTGTACCTGAGGATCCTTCCATTGTAATATAACACTGCCTCTTGGAGAGAGCCCAGAATGATGGATAGGTAGAAAATATAAATAGAGGAAGGGTACCAGTTTAAGGTACACAATTTTTTAGGTTTAGGATATTAATTTCAGGCACTGAATAATGGGACAGAGATAATTTAGTCCCAGAGTTACCATTTCTAAAGGGAAAACTTGAGCTAAATTTATAATGTCCCTCTTCCTTCCATCTATGGGTGCTCCTGGGCTTTGGGCCACTTCAGTCACTGGGGAACTGATGGTTCAGCTTGGAGGCAGGGCAAGAAGTATAACCTGAGGGGAGGCAACAGGACAAGCATCTCAAGTGCAATAAAAAGTTCCTATTAGGCCAGAGCCAGGGTCAACTGGAAGCCTGGGAACTATTAGCAGTTCCTGTTGGTCACTGTTGCAGGAAAGGATGTCTGGGTTTGGTAACAGGTTTAGGTTTTGGGCCTGGGAGGGAAACCTCATGTTTTCTGTGATAAATTGAGGACTGGAAGCTTGGGGATAAGAAGAGCCTCTTTTGGTATTTGCTTCAAAGCACTTAGATTCCGTGAATAGTTCTAGTTGGTGGCTTGATGGAGGGCCTGGGGCCATGAACTAAACCTCAAAGGAATTGCAGCTCCCTCCAGACAGATTCAGAGAAGCAGTCAAAGCAAGAATACGAATATAACTTTAGCATTCATAAATATTCCCCATTTAGGGAGCAGAGACAGCAGGATAATGAGAAGCAGGGAGAAAAAGACTTTTGAGGTTTGTTCTGGCCACAGTTCATTTTCTCTGTCTTTTAGGGATTTTGTTAATGAAATCCTTATGTTCCTGGAAATTAATTCAATTAAAAACAACAAGGTGTCCCAAAAATCTTAATGCAGTTTATACTTTAGCTTTGCGGACATGTTTTATTTATTTAGCACCTACTGTTATCGGGACCTTCTATAAAATTTGATGGTGGTAGTGGGAGGATGAGGCATAGTGGATAGAACACTGAAGAGCTGAATTCAAATTCCGCTTTTGATATTTTCTAGCTTTGTGACCCTGAACAGTAATTCATTTATCCTCTTTTGCCTTAATTCTCCATCTGTAAAATTGAGGAGTTTATGCACATAAACTCTAAGGTCCCCTCTAGTTTTAAATCTCTAATCCTAGGACCTATGAATGGAATGTAGAAATGAATAAATGCTTTTCCTGCAATGCTGGAGAAACTGAGACAGGATAGAGATGAGAGAGTTTTTAAAAATATTTTATTTGGATTTCTGAGAGGGAGAGAGTGTGCTGGGGGCATGATGCTTCCAGGACTGATGTCCAAAGCGTCCAGCAGCTAATGTGAGTTCTCAATGACATATATATATATATATATATATATATATATATATATATATACACACATACACACATGTAGCTCCAAGCTTGGGTAGTTAAACAAAGGTGTGAGGGGGTGAAGTCCAAATTCTGCTGAGCGGGAATCTCCAGGAAGGGGACCATCAATCTGATTCTGACAGGCTGGGGGTAGGATCATAAATTCTTACAAACTGGGAGTTAAGGAGATGTCCAGCTAGAGACAGGAAGTCTGAAACTTAGATTATAAACAATGCCAATTAGGTATCTGAGATAGGACATCTGAAATCTTATCTTCTAGAATGTCAGATCTTCACAGCTCTAATTATCTCAGTTCTAATGAGCATAAAAAGGGAATTGCAATCAGGGAGACCGAGGCAGAACAATTTAAGGAAACTGAGGTAGAACAGTTAGGGAAACTAAGGCAAAACAATTTAGAGAAACTGAGGCAGGACTATTTAGAGAAACTGAGGACAATTAGGGAAACTGAGGCAGAACAATAAAAGGGAACTGTGGCACAATATTCCTGCTCTCAGGAGCTCACAGTCTAGCATAGGGTAAGACATGAGGATGAAGTGAATAATCAGGCATGGAATTGTTAGGGCTGGAAGGGATCTTAGAGCTCACCTGGCTTAACCCCTTCACTTGTACAGATGAGGTAATTAAGTCTGATGCAACTAAAATAAGTAACAAAGGCCCTGGACTAAAAAAACTTAAGGTCTAATTGTTGCAGGGTGAGGAGAAGAGAAGGCAGGATTGAGTCAGATTAGTGAAGTGAGATGATGGGGTTTTTTATCATTTGACATTAGCATGTGAACTCTTTTAATCTTTCCAAGCCTCTGTTTCTTCAGCTATAAAATGGGGGAAAATAAAACCAACCTTACAGGATCGTTGGAACAATCACATGCCATACTGTATGACCCTAGTGGAGAATCCAGGCACCCTTATGAAGCTCAGAGCCCACATACCCGGCCCCCAGGCTCTCGGCCACGACCATTAGCAAGCCCAAGCTTTTTGCTTCCCAGACCAGAGTTGGGAATTGGAGCTATTACATCTGGTACCCTATGAGCCCTTAGTTCCCAGTGAGAGGTATTACTAACTTAGTCTAGCTAAGAGAACTGAGACCCTGTCGCACAGCCTCAGAATGAACAGAATAGGACACAAGGTCCTTTCTCTGGGAGCCTTTTCTCTCACTCTCTTATTCTTTTTTTTTTTTTTTTAAATAACTTTTTATTGACAGAACCCATGCCAGGGTAATTCTCACTCTCTTATTCTGCTGAAAAAATCATAGCTTGTGAGCTTCCACTGATATATGCACCCTCATTAGTTGGCCAGAAGAAATAATCAGTTCAAAGTAAAGACTTTTAATGAAATGGAATAGTAAGAAAAATGGCAATGGAAAAATGGAACCACTTACCTGGTACATGCTCTCCCAAAAATGCATACAACATGAGTGGGAAAAGGCCTATGTGCAGGGAACGTATTTGGCGAGTGTTTGCATGTACAAAGCCACTCACGTGAGGGACACGCACACATGTGCCTGTTGCAGAAATTGGGGGGCCAATGATTTTCATGGAGCTGCTCCTGTTGACTCTGCTCCTTTAGAGGTATTCTTTACCTGCAGCTGACAGAGCTGTCTCATCAGTGTTCTAAGAACTGGAATATCTCTATGCGTGAGGCAGTAGGATTCAGCATACATTCAATCTTAACAAGTAGAAAATGATGCTACAGATGCCTTAATTTTTTTTTACTGTCCTTGAGATTGCTAAGTCAAGATTTGTGCTAAAAGGCAAACCCAACTTTCTGGAAAGCTGCACATGGAGTCAGGGACAAAACAGCTTTCTGCTTGCCATCTTGACCGTTTCTTTGTCTGCCTTCCTATCTACATGTCTGTTTGTCCATTGGTCTTCATTCTTGTTGTTTTGTATGTCAGTTTTTTTGAGAGCAGGGATTGTGTTCTTTTTCCTTTTCTTTGTCTCCCCAGTGCGCAGCACAATGACTGGCATATAGTAGGTGCTTATTGTTAGTTGACTGCCCACCATATTGTCCTTCCAAATAAATGTCTGTCTGATTGATTAACTGACTGCCTGTCTCCGTGGTTGCCTGCCAGCTCATGTAGCTATCAGTCTACTTGTCCCTCTGCCTGCCAGTATGCCCATTTGTCTATATGTCCAGGTGCCATCTGGCTGGCATGTTCCCCACATGTTTTCCCCATAAGTCTGGCTCCCTGGCTATCTTGCTACTTCCTTTCCTGAATTCCTGCTTGTTTACAAATTTACTAAAAAAGAAAGAGTTGGAGCCAAGATATTTTGACTTTAGGTAAAGCTGGAATTCCCAGGAAATCTGCAAGTTTCAATGAGGCCTCAGGCCTGGAGCTGGATTCCTTACAAAACTGTAGTTACCTAGCATAAGGGAGGTGATAATCCCACATGGTGAAGACCATATCTAGAGTATTGTATTATATTCTGGCTTCCACACTGAACATTGGCAAGAAAGAACATTCCTAAAGAAGGAAAACTAGGAAGATGAGTGGGCTCGACATCTGATAACCGAATATGTTTATCCTGGAACCTAACAGACTTATTAGGACCATAGATCAGCCTTCAAGGATTCTAAATGTCAAAAGTGATTAAACTTGTTCTACGTGGTATTAGAAGGAAGAACTGGGGCAAATGTGCAGCATGGGGCAAGAGCTTGGAAAATTACAAGGAGGTAGATTTCTGGTCAACAAAAGGAAGCCATTCCTAATAGGAAGAGCCATTTAATAATGGAAGAAGTACCACCTGTATTTTGGAAAACAACTTTCTTAAATAGAAGAAACATGTATAATAAGTATTTTTTCTCTTTTTCCTTGCATGTTATTTCTTTTGAGATATAGCCACTTAATAATCTCAAATCTTGCATATTAAGTAGTCAACATTCCTTTTTTGGTTCCTTTTATAACTTTTTCAAGAGATTCTGCTCCTTTTCTCCTCCAACTCTAGGATAATAATTGCTTCTTCCAAGGTCATTATCAGAATAATTATTAATTCCTAAACTGAGCAGCCTGCTTTCCTGAAATAGCAGGTGCCTTCTAAGATTGCTGAATGCATGTCATCCTTAGGCTAATTTTGAGAAAGTGCCTAAACTTATCTTAAGCCTCCATCCAAGATAAGAGCTACCTGTTCTTGAGGTTAATGAAGTGATTGAATTTATGCCAAAGTTGAGTTGTCTTAAAGATAAACCATGAATTCATAACAGACTGTCATAAGTTCAGCCACATATGCCCTGGCCAATTAATGCTCCCAAATATTCAAGGCCAATCATGAAGATAATCTTTTACTGATAAATTGTGGAGAAGTGTAGCCTTTTCTCTGTGAAAGCAAGAATACCGCTACCAAAAATTCATCCTGTGACAACAGTGCAGTGTCTGGTAGCCGACTCAGCAGGTCCAGAGTATTGTATCCCTCACTTGGAAGCAAGTGCATGGGGAGAGCCTGGCAGCCTTTGTGCTTCCTGCATTTGCTGTCCATCTTTAATCCCACTAGATGAAATATATACTTCAATAAAACACATTGGAATAGATGTGGGTTGTAGATTGACCTTTGCTTTTATCTTTCAGTGCAATAGAAAGAATTTATCATATAACTATTCATTAGAGTCATTTAAGGTCAAATATGGAAAAAAAATGGGTAGGGAAACACCTCTTCTGTCTCTGGAATTAGCCTCATGAGTCTAGGACATTGAGTTCGCCAGCACAGGAATTCTCCAGCATATGTTCAAGATTGAATGACTATTTAATCGTGATGTCATAGGGGTGTACCTGATCAATTATCAGATACTAGATATCAGATACTTCTCTTCCAGCTCTGAAATTCTAAGATTCTATTTTATAAGTAGTAAAAATAATAAGTAATACTAAATAAATATTAAAATCTTCTGCCAGAGGTCCCTGAGAGGTGATGGAAATCTGGAAGACAAACTTTTTATTTTTTCCTTCTAATAAAACTTCAAATGAAACCTTCTCCTTTCTGGATTGCAACCTGGGAAAATGATACTTCATGACTTAGCATTATGTTTATGCATTCCTGATATAAAGTCTGACCTTGTATTATAACTATGTATGGAAATGTCTTTTTCTCCTTTTTAGATTGTAAACTTCATTAGAGTAAGATCTTTGTCTTATTTCTCTTTGTATTCCTTAGCACTTAAAAAAGGGCCTTGTACACAGGAAATACTTAGTGCTTGTTGAATTGAATTGAACTTGCTTCTGATACATTGGAGTTAGAGAGCCTGCTAGTGCAGGGATTGGTAGCAATTAAATGAGTCTTCTTTCCAGAGAGATTTTCCCAGTATTCTGTATGGAAGTATGTGTCCATGAAAGATGAACACCTTCCTGCATAAAGTACCCATAGCCTTTACTCTGGGAATGACATCCATCTAAGCATTACTGGGGAGACCCATCGTCTGGGAAATCTCCTGCAGCCTTACTCGTTACTGTACTCCTCCTTCTGGAACAGGTGTGACTCAGTGATCTGGCATTTGTCTCCATGAGCTTTTCCTAGCCGTGGCTCTATTCAATTGATTTATAGACTCAAAACCTCAATCCAATCTGCTCTTGGGCCTGCTGTTGGGAGCCAGATAATTCAGTTTGTTATTTAATAGAATGTAAGCTTCTTGAGGGCAGGATCTTTTTCCTTTTTGTCTGCATATTTCTTGCACTTAGCATGGAGTCCGGCACAGAGCCAATTCTTAATACTTGTTGAATAAATTAGTGAATTTAATGACCTTTGATCCCAAATCTGTCCCTCCTCCCCCAGGTTAATTGGAGTTCCAAACTGACCGTGTCCTAACCTCCCCTTTCTTTTCTGCTCCTGTGCTCTCTCCTTCAGACTGGCTAGTTTCTCACTGGGTTATTTCCGCAAGTGGAATATCCATATCACATCCACTTTAACCAATTCTCCATCTTTCAGAGACCAGGTAACGTTCCCGCCCTGTGTGAGATTAGACTATGTCAACCAGCCACAGGAAGGGGTTGGCTTATGCTGGAAATCTGTAGTTGTTTCCTAGCATGCCAGAAAGCCTATGTTCCAAGGGAAGGCTCTATGGGATTCAGGCTCTGGGACCCCTCCAGAAGCTGCATCACCACCTGAGCATCCGGGAGGCCTTCCGGGGCTGACCTTTTGTGCGAGCTTGTGAGATTGCCATTGGATCAGAGCCCTTGGCACTGGCGCTGACAAGACGTGTTGGGTCCTGAGATTTCTCCTGAAGTAATGGGTGAGGTCAGATTTGAAAACTCAGGGGAGATGAAACTTCCTGACTCCAGGCTTAGCGCTCTGTGCATTGTGACACCACTTAGATGTAGCTGCTAATTGTCTAAGGTGGGATTTGAGTGCAGTCCTCCC
This sequence comes from Antechinus flavipes, assembly GCF_016432865.1. Lineage (NCBI taxonomy): Eukaryota > Metazoa > Chordata > Mammalia > Dasyuromorphia > Dasyuridae > Antechinus > Antechinus flavipes. The sequence continues at coordinate 340,904,705 of NC_067398.1, read as the reverse complement.
AATTTCACAGATTGTGTTCTATTTATTATGCTGCCTGGCGGTCTCAGCTCCTGTCTGACAGCGTGATTCCGAGGGTCCTCCTAGATCAAGGAAGAAGTTAGTTCTCTCAGCGCAGGGCTAGACACACATGAAGAACCGGGGAAAGGCGTGTTGAAAGGACCTACTTCTCTACCTTCTATGCCTCTTGATGCTCCAGTCCTCCAGCCTGGGGACCCTGGGGTTGAACAGGGAGCATTTCCAAGGGTGAGCAGTTCCAGAATTCTGCAGGCCCGAGAGGAGATTGGATGGAGATTTTAAGTCATGGCTAGGAAAAGCTCATGGAGACAAAATGAGCTCTCCAGAGCTCATTCCAGAGGGAAAGGTACAGTCACTAGTGTAAAGCTGCAGGAGATTTCCCGGAGTATGGGTCTCTCCCGATGAGGTTCACGGTCACTGTTGGGAGTGTTAAGGAAAGAGCTGGCGATGAGATGACTAACTGAGCTGACCCAGAAGGAAGTTTCTTTGCAAACAGTTTAATCACTTTACAGAAGATAATGGGACCACAATGTTTATACCGGCTCCATCAATAGTCCTTTTGTCCTGACCCTTTCCCCTTTTCCTGCTTCCTCCTGTTCCCAGGATGGGAACCTATGGCTGGTTCTTTCCCCTACCAGCAGTGATATGCTGGCATGCCAGATTTTTCTTCTTCTCCTGAGAACCCCTCCATCCCATTTTTTTCCCTTCATGAAGTCTGGAGCCAGGGCATGAATAGGGCTATAATGGAGCCAAGTACATGGAACTGGGGACATATGAGAGAGAATAGAAGGAGAATTGAGGAAAGCAGGAAGGGTCAAGGCAGAGAATAGGATGGGGTGAAGGAAAAATTCTTTAAATCAGTAGGAGTCAGGAATCTGTGGCTTGATTCTGAGGTCATCAGAGCTCAGGGGGACGCCACACTGGATCTCAGGGCAGAGGTACAGACTGGCGGATCCAGGGCACGTAGGAGGAAACCCTGGAATAGACACCTGGAAGTAGGGGGTCAGCACAACTTCTGATGAAGCTCACTACACCCACCTGGATCCAACTTCTGTCTCTAAGTTGACAGACAAGAGGGCCCCCAGAGTCACCCTAAGAGAAGGAAAAAGATAGTACCAGCATCTCGCAGTTTATGGCACCCTGCTCCGATCGTTTTATTATCCACATCCAAATCCCTTTGAGGTACGGACAGGGCAGAGATAATTGCCCTCAGAGAACAATAAAAATAAAAACTCAGAGAGGAATGGACTTCCTGGTTCTTTCCTAAGCGTTATAAGAATCGTAGTTGGGTCCAACTGAATGAGCGAGTGGGCACGTACACAGGCAATTGCAAATTTGTGAGGACCATAGTGAATAGTTCTCTTAAGGAAGAAATGTGAGGAATGTTTCTCAGAAACAAATAGAACCTCAAAAAATGTGCCAGACTCATGGTACTTAGAAGGCAGATCCTGGTAGGAGGGACCAGTAAGTAAGGGAGAAGCTTCCTAAGGGCACAGACCCAAGAAGCAAAATTGGGGTAGAGGTGATCTTCTTGATTCAGGACAAAAAGGTGTTTGTGCACAAGGGATTGGGATAGATGGGAGCCATGTGGGCAAAATTCCAGCTCAGAAAGCCGTACCAGTCATTTTGGACATTTGGACCAGTCTTAGAATAAAATCCATGTGTTCTATGATTCATCCATTCTATGCTTCATAGAACGAAGGGCTGTCTGGCTGCAGGATTCAAGAGAATTAAAAAAAAAAAGACTCAAGATCCTCATACTTTATATTTTCTTACTCTCCCATCTTCCCACACAGTCATCTTTATTCCACTTTAGAAACATCAGCAGAAAGAACTGGTCTCTTGTTTCTTTATCTGCTGCAAGTAATCTCAGAGTGGGCAAAAGATTATTAGTACCAGCTACCACTATCCTATTTCCCTTTTGATGGATTAATTTGGATGTATCTTATTTCTCTTAAATGCTAATTAAACTTAAAAAAAGATATTCTTATTCTCTATCATCACATGAACTAAGGAGAAGGAAGGGGATATTTAGACCAGAACTGGTGGTAATCATAGGGAGAGAAATTGTACCCTATCCCAAAACCTCTAGGGTCAGTGGAAAGAGGTCAAGTTAGGCAGAAGAGAAATGATGGCCTGAATTCTTAGGGGGTCTACAGTCTAGTTGAGTCTCCTTTTTAGTCTAGGTTTTTGTAAGTGGCAGAATATGGATTAGAGAACATGTCTCCTGATTTCTAAATCAATTCACTCACAATGCTAAGAAGGGGTATATGTAGAGATTTTCTTATCTGCAAAATGGGATAGATGTTCTATTTCTTCGTGGGACTGTTGTGAGGAAGGGGCTCTGTAAATGTTGAAGCATCATTTAAATAGAGTTATTACAAACTGGCTTGAATGAGATTAGGCAGATATTAATTAATCATCATCAATTATAGGGTTAGAGGAATTGTGGTGAAGTGGCTAGACCTCTGGACTAGGAATAAAAAGACCTGTGAGTGAGTCTACTTGTAACTGCTAAGTTATTGTGTGATCTTGGATGAACCCCTTCCTCTCTCTTGGCCTGCACAGCCCCTCAGAAAAATGAGGGATTGGACTAAGTGGCTTTGAAATTCCATTCAGATTCTATGGTCTGTGGTCCTGTGGCCTCCAGGGGGCTTGTTGAGATGAGCTGGAAACAGCCTAGCAGACCAGTACCCTGGGTCCCTGTAAATAGTCTGAGAGCTGAGCTTTCTGGTGAGGAAGGGGTTGGGGGTGACTCACATCACAGAAGTTCTTACGCTCCCGGGAATATCCAGCACACAGCATTTCATTCCTAATGGGCTCTGGGTCATAGAGCTCTCGGCATCTCTGTGTGTCCACGATGTGCACATCAGTCTCTTGCAGCGGATAGGACGAAGGCAGGGGCACTGTGGGCAAGGACAGGAGATGTGGAGCAAGGTCCTCCGTGACCACCATGGGGATAGCTGGCACGGGGGAGCTCATGCTGGAAGAGGGGCACAGAGCCAGCTCACGAGCACTGGTGGCTGCCTTCGGCTTCCTCATTTTATTTCTCTTCCAGGTCTTGATTTCAGAGTGCTTGAGTTTCAAAGTTATCCCTCACCCTTTCTCTAGTTCTAGGGAACTGATTAACGGTACTAGGGAACTGAAGATTTCTCCTTTTATAACAAATCCTTCTTCCAGGGAAGGTTATACTCAGACGAATTTAGGATGAACAAATGAAGTATTGAAGCTAATGACATAATTTTAGGTACTATGCCAGGTCTAGGAGGAAGAAAGCTTCCTTTGGAGAATCAAAGGGGTTCCCTTGAGGCCTTTTAATTCATGAAGGTCTTTCCTTATGTGTGAGTTATGTGGAGTCCTGGCAGGGGGGTCGTGTACTGTGTCCAAGGTATGGATGGGCCACTCCAACCCCAGCCCCCACCTCCCTCTATCTCACCATTTTCCCTGATATCCCCCCAGCCGGTCACCCAGCATCGGGTCTTCGGTGGGACCTGCGTCCCAGGTGGGGCCAGGGTGATGGGCCTGATGAATTTGGAGAAAGGCACAGGTCGTCTCATCTTCAACAGTGCAATGTCTCTTCCATGAAGGGCATCCCCATCATACTGGGGGTGCAACTGTATCTGACTCACAGGAACTAAGATGGAATAGCGGGGCTTGGTATAGAGGTACTTTTCCCCCAGTTGGATCTGCAGGTTCCTGGGATTCCCTGAACTATCAGGGGAGAGTAACAAAGTCAGGAAACAATAGGCAGGCAAAAACAGACAGGTCTGCAGTCACAAGACCTGAGGTCAAGTCTCAGCCCTGCTATTCCCTTCTTGTGGGAGTTGAGGTATATTCCCTGCCCCTCTGAGCTTCAGTTACTATAATCTGTAAAATGGGGATAAATAACCCTTATGTTATCTAACTTATGGATTTGCTGAGGAAAATATTCTGGATGCCTTTAAATGCTCCTATCAATGTAAATGATATAATTATGATAATGATGGCCTAACAAATGGATCCTAAACTTACCCTCCTAAAGAAGGAGTGACCCTTTGCCAGTGGTCACCATGGGGACTACAAGTAGATATCCATAAAGCTGCTCACTCAGGAAATTTTCAAGGAAAAGATTCTGAGAATCTCAGAGCTAGAGGGCACCTAAGATGTCACCAAATTCCATCCATTCATGTTGCAAATAGAAAGACTGAGACCCAGATAGGAAAATAACTTTCTTGGTAGAGTCAGGACAAGAATCCAGACATCTTTCCTCCTGGGCTAGGATTCTGTCTGCTAGAATCCAGAACCACATCAAGGAAGCAGTTCAAAGGAACAATGCTCCCTTGGATTTGTAAGTTCTGCTGTGCTTGCCAGTACAATGAACACTGAACTTGGAGCCAGATGATCTGAATTGCTTACTACTTGTATGATCTTGGACAGTTCCCTTCACTGTTCTGGTCCTCAGTCCCCTTTTACATAAATGAGGGTGCTGGATGGTTAAAGTGCCGTTTTTTTTTTGTTTTAGTTTGGATCCTTACTGAGCCTGGCTCCTGGTAGCTCTAGTAGGAGTTGTGCATGGCTATAATGGAAACAAGATTTGCTCTTTTTTGTGAAGGCAAGAAAAGATGGAATGGAACTCTTATAGGTATGTGTCACCTTGTGTATGTATCTCAACCTGTGGTCCTCAAATTCCCCCGAGGTAAAATGAAAGGTTTGGATTTGATATTTCAGTCCCGACATTTTATCATTCTCTGATGTCATCCCCTTCTCTCCATGAGGAGCAATTCCTGCTAAGGACCAGCCGCTCGCTCCCTTGCCTTGCTCACTCTGCTTGGGAAAAGGTGACTCACCTGGGCACGCAGTGGGCAGCTGTAAGTACCCACTGGTGATTGATGAGCGAGCCACCACACACGTGCTGACCTTGCTCCCGGATGCTCACCTGCCATGGCCACTGTCCCCACTGGGAAGCCCAGCCTCCCACAATGCGAGGCTCTGGGGACATGCTGTTCACTGCCAACAAACATGAGGGTCATGAGAGCAGCCCACGAAGCTACCCACACTCCTGATCCCTCTCTAGTAAGAGAACTCACCACAGGGCTTGGAGTCAGGAATCCTGGGCTCTAATCTGACTCTAGCACCCTTCACAGTAGAATCTTTGGCAAGCCATGTTGTAACTCAATTTTTAATCTGTCACATAGAACTATCGTATTGCTTAATTCATATATGAGACAGTGGATATAAAACGTACAAAGCCAGCATCTATTTTAATCCCCTTATTTCATTTAAGGAAATTGAGCCCCAGAGAAGATGATAAATATATGTTCAGGGTCGCACAGTTAGTGGTGGCAAAATCAGGACCCAAACCCAAGTCATCTGATTTGGAAGTCCAACAAATTTAGAAAAGCATAAAATTGGGAAACAAATGAGAGTAACTGGTTTTCTCCACTTCTTCCCACTCTTTTTCCTCCCTCAGGAAAGACTGATACAAGCCAGGTCTGCCTAAATATTTTTGGTTTCATTTTCCCAATCCCTTTCTCTTGGATTCTGGAATTCCCATGGGATTACCTTTCTATTACCACCTCCCATCCTCCCAATACTACCTATAGTCCTAGGAAAAATCCCAAGGTGTAGGGAAGAAGAGTATCTGGGATAGTTTTTAGGGCTTGGGACAGGGGTTGGATGAATAGGTGTTTAGGGGCTTGGAGGTAGCTTTATGTGAGATGGGAATGGATGAGGCAGGACATCTGGTTCCAGATATGAAGCCCATTCCTATGAACAGAAGAGCAGGACCTACAGAGGTCTACTCTATCATCCTTGTTTCCTTTCATCCCAAGGACTTAGACCTTGAGAGTTAACTTGATTGTTGGGAATTACACTTACCCCTTTCCCCTAAGAGGAGAAGACTCAAGAAGAAAAAAGAAAGCATCTAGAGGAGAAGAGGGAACAGAGATGAGTGGACCAGTATCTACTATGGGGCCCTCCTCTGAAGTGGTGGTTTTAATTTCCACTTTATTAATTTAATTTCCAAATTACCATATCAAAGATCTTGCTAACTCCTTTTCCCTCTCCCAATCTACTACCCAGACACAGGAGGTATCAGTATACTTTCTGTTATAGAAAGTGGGAGGCAGACCCCATATTATAAGTCATTAGGACCAGGCCAGATTGGATCGAACCTTTGGAAATGCATGGGAAACTAGCTTGCCTCACCACCAGCCTTTACTGTCCTCCCCATCACAGAATTTGCCCTTCTTTCACTCACCTTACCTGTCTGGGGAAAATTCTTTTCCTGACAGCTTTGTCCATGAGTGAATCTTTGTAGAACTCTCAGGTACTATTCTGTACTCTCACTGATTACAGCTCAGTTTCCTTGTTCCCTCAGGACCTTGACTTATCCCTCCCACTTTTGCTCTATTATTGTTGGAAGCAGCCATCCCCTTTCCTCCCCCTTATCTCTCCACCTCTTCCTTGATTGAACAAATGAGACCAAGGGTGGAAGGGTCACACTTTCTGGGAGACTAGAAGTTTCGGATAAGGTTGAGATGGATTGAATTTCTGGGTTCTTTGGAAAATGGAGAGAACATTGAGAATGGGTATGAAGAGCCTTTTGTGACTGGGAGTTCTGGGGAGAAGAATGGGCAGATGAGGATCAAGATTACTCTTCTACTCTACTTCTATTATTAGAAGCTCCCTGAGGGCAAGAATAATATTTTACCCAAACTTGGTCCCTTATTCATTGACAAATTTAATAATCCTTTGTATATAGGGAATGATTAATGGAAGTTTATAGAGCTGAATTGGCCCAATGTTTTTTTGTTTGTTTGTTTTGTTCTAGATTTTGACTGTAGGCTCAAAGCCAAGGCAGATTCTGAAGAGTTTCTTGCACGATTGATCTTGCATTTAAGAAACAACCATTTTGCCATTATCTGACCATTAGCTGTGATCAAAGGAATGGGCTGAGGTTATGCCCAAGCCAAGTCACCCTCAGCCAGGATTGTGCAAGAGCCTGCTTAAACTGGCTTACTAGCATTTTCAGTGAGAGCATCTACACCTTAGAAATCAGCAAATGCTACAAATTAGGTCGGAATTCATTGTTGTGTGGATTGTCTAGACTTAAGGAAATGTTAATTATGCAGATTAAACTATTAAAATGTTTTGTCTATACCTTTCCCCTCTCCAAAGCTGGTTGTTAAATATTTACCAGCATACTCCTATCCTTTTCCCAGATAGAACAACATGCAAAAGGACTCAAGGACTCAAGTATTCAAGGAGAGGGGCAGAAGAACTGGATATAGCAAAGATTCCCTGTCCCCTTCTCCCAGCCTTAGAATTTTCTCCATAGTCACAATCCAGTCCCCATCCCCAGGTAATCCTATCTATCTGTCCCTGTGTTTAGACAGAATTTTCAAAGTCATTAGGGACCAATCAGATTGATGCCCCTAGGAGGAGGTCATGGAAAGCTAAAACACTGCTCTACCCCACCACCAGCTTCAGCTGACCTATCTCTGTGTTTTTTCTGACCCCAAACCATCCTTCCCCGTTTTTTCATCATTCCTCTGGCCTTCTTCCTCTCACACCTGTATGCTGTGCTACTTCATTCATATTAATCAAAAAGTTTTTTATTGTATGTCTACTAGATGATGGGATGGGTTCATACATCAAACAACCCCAACCTTGAAAGAATTCCCATTTTATGGGGGAAATCATGTGAATACAAAGGAGATAGCATGGTACCCTTGAAAATGAATTGGCTTTAACATCAAAGAACCCAAGTTCAAATGTCACTTTTGGTGCTTCCTTGCTACTTGTGTGATTTTGGGCAAGTTAGTTAAACTCATATCAACATCAATTTCCTCATTTGTAAAATGAAGTGCTGGATTAGATGCCTGTGAACTTAAATTTCTTTTAGATAATTATTTCAATATAATTGGTTTCTTTTTTAAATCTTATGTATTTTAGTTTATATATTTAAAAACATTCTGAGGAGTTCATAAACTTTACCAAAGGAACAAAAAAAGTGAACAACTTCTGGATTAGATGGTCTCTAAATCTATGATACTGATAAATATATCCAAAAATACAAATGTGTTGTTAGTAGAATTGTGAAAACTCATCTAACCACTCTGGAGAACAATTTGGAACTATGTCTAAAGGGCTATAAAACTGCATGCCCTTTGATCTAACATCACCTGTAGGCCTCCAAAGAGATCATAAAAAATGGAAAAGGACCCACTTGTACAAAAATGTTTGCAGCAGCTCTTTTTGTGTTGGCAAGGTATTGAAAATTGAGGGAATGCTCATCAATTAGGAAATGGCTGAACAAGTTGTGGAATCTGAATGCAATTGTGCTATAAAAATAATGAGCACTCAGATTTCAGAAAAATTTGAACTGTTGCTGAGAAGTGAGCAAAATCAGAAGAACATTGTGCAGAGTAACAGCAAGACTGTATGATGATCAAACTATGATAGATTTGGCTCTTCTTAGCAGTGCAGTGATCCCAGATAATTCCAATGGACTTGTGATGGAAGATGCTATCCTTATTCAGAGAAAAAACTGATGGAATCTGAATGCAGATTGAAGCATACAATTTTTGATTGTTTTTTCCCTTTTATTCTAATTTTTCCTTTCACAATATAACTAATGGGTAAATATGTTTAATATGATTGAATATGTATAAATGATGTGAGAATTGGGGTGGGAGATCCCCTCTGGTTGGAACCAGAGGTCCTATGAGAAAGAATTCACAAACCTGAAATCTGAGGCAAAAGGAATTTTATTTCCCCTAAGAAACCATCTTGCTAGTAGATCAGCCTTTCTTAGTGGGCAGGGAATAAAGCAAAGATAGGTTACCCTGAGAAGAGAATATCTTCAACAGTGGGCATAGTCTGTTAGGATTTCTGCAAAGATTCGGGGTTCAGAGTTATCTTTTATTAGCTGAGGCTTGGGGCTTCAATTCAATTCAAAATTGAATGAGATTACTTAACTGGGAATTTGAGTCATTGGAAGCAGTTTGAGCCATTCAATAGAGGACTGTCAGGCTGAGATCTCCAATTGAATGAGACCACTTAACTTGGAAAAGGTTTAGTCTTGGAAAGGTATGCTTTTCCCAGGGGAGAGCTTAAGACCTTGAATCACTCTTCTTTCACAGATTAAAGGGCACAGTTTCAGGGCCCTCTCAAAGGTTAAAGGGGACACAATTTATATCATAATCTATATCAGATTTCTTGCCATCTTAGGGAGGGGAGAAGAGAGGAAGGGAGGGAAAATATGGAAATCAACATCTTAAAAAAGTGAATGTTGAAAACTATCTTTACATGTAATTGGAAAAAATAAAACATGATAAAAATAAAAACATAGTAAAGGTGTGGTTTTTAAAAGACGATTTAAAATAAATATAAGGTCATTTTGGAGGGTGAGATTCCAGTGATTAAGAGGGAACAGTAAAGATGTTTTGCAGAAAGTGGAAACTAGAGGTAAAGAGGGAGGGTATGATAGCCATGGGGAAGAATCCATGCAAAGTCACAGAAGTGGGATTTGGAAGGTTGAGTGTGAGAGGCAGCAAGAAGGCCAATTTGGCCAGATTGAAGAGTGAGTGAAGGGGAGTAATGTTTTAAAAGAATGGAAAGTTAAATTGGAACCAAATTGTGAAGGGCTATAAATGCCAAATAGGGAAATTTATATTTGAATCTAGAGGTCATAGTATGTCATGGTCTAGGACTTATCTCTTTTCCTTTCATCCCATCCCTCTGAGACCCAAGAGCTCCATTGGAAAAAGAAACTTCTATTCTAAGGCAGAATTCCAGTCTGGGAGCTAGGAGAACTGGGTTATCATCCCAGCTCCAGTCTTCACTTTCTGTATGACTTGAACCAGGTTATGGCTTTTGTCTGAGCCCAGATCAAAGGATTGCATTCAGCTTCCACTTTGTTTCATTCGTAATTGAGAAGGAAGAAGGATTAAGGAAGGTCCGGGAATATCTGAAGAGCCCCAAACCACTTCCTCCTTACTAACTCTGGCACACTCTGAGGGATGGAAGGAAGCCAGGAGTTGAGAAGTCTTGCTGGCATTCTGAGAGAAGAGAAGAAGTAGAGGAGAGGAGAGGAGAGGAGAGAACAAGAAAAAAAGGAGAGAAGAGAGAAAAGGAAAGAAGAAAGGAGAAGAAGAGGCAGTATATCTCCATGCAACCTTTCCAAGTCCCACAAGTCAGAATAATCTTTCCTTCTTAGGAATTCTCAATACCATTGATATCTGACTTACAGAGGCACTCAACATGTTCAATTCATATTATTTTTGTTTGTATTCCACTCCTTGGCCTTCAATATGACAATGGTTGCAGGACTACTAGCAGATAAAGTGTTGCACTTAAAGACAGGAAGATTTGAGTTTTTATTCTGTCTCACACACTTATTAGCTGGGTAATTCTGGGAAAGTCACTTACTTTCAGCTTCAGTTTGCTTGTAAAAGGGGAGTAATTGTAGGGCCTATTTCTCAGAGGTATTGTGAAGATCAAAAGAGATAAACCTTTGCATCCCTTATGTGCTAAATAAATGCTAGCTACTACTATTACTACAAAAAAAAAAAAGAAAATAAAAGACGAGAGGTTGATATAGAAATGCAGAGCATCTTTCCCTTCCTCTTCCCTCCATTTCCTTCCCCTCTCCTGTTCTCTCCTTTCCTCAAGAATTGTAAGTTGTGAAGGGTAGGGTTAGGTACAGGCAGATTAGTATTGAAGTATCTACTTGGTATTTTAGAGAAGTAGCCCCTCCCTTCTTTCCCTTGCTGATTGATTTCAAGGGGTCCATGGATCTGAATGGGAAAAAATAACACCTTTATTATTACTAGCCTCTAACAAATTTATCATTTCCTTCAATTATGAATGTAGGCAACAAACCACAGTAGTATTATAACTGTCTATAACTTTGTCACTAACTAGAAATCATAACTGTTTTCACATCACATTATAGACCTGTAGCTATACTGTATATAATAATATTCTTTATGTCTACAGATTATATTTCAATGGAATCCTATGTATTTTATTTTATGCTTTTAAAAATATTATTCTGAAATGCAAATTCATAAATTTCATTAGCTTATCAACGTGGTCTATGATACAAAAAGGGCTAAACATTCCTGCTGTATATGGAAATGGGAGTTTGAATACAGAGAATCAGAGATAGAAAACAAGAAGTCTTGTGTCCCAGAAGAGATTTGTAGGGTTTAGGGTCTGGCAAAATTGGATTGAAACAACAAAAAGAGAAAACATCCCACAAAGTGAGAGTCTTTCAAAGAATGGGGATGATAGGGTTTCTCTTTTGTGATCTTTGAGGTGAATATTTTCCTTATTTGTAAAATGGAGATAATACATTTGTAATAGCACCTGGTGCTTCCATGTGCCAAGAACTTTGTGGGTCAGCATCAGGGGTGTGCTAGTTAATGTTTAATAAAGAACTCTCCAAAAAAGTGCAGATAACACCCTTTTAATTTTAATTTTTAACATTTTCTCTATCATTTTCTCAAATCTAGAAAATCAATAAAACTATCAAGCCATAATTTATAGCATTTGTCAGTGTCTGAGGTGTAAATGATTGCAGTGAAAATTTAACAACTGGTTCTTTAGCTAGCTGGTTTGAACTGTCTCCAGAAGACCTCTGGACTTTGAGTCCACACAAAACCTTGAATCAGGAGTCTCCACTGATGTGTGTGCTTTTACAAAATGAATGGATTTATTAATTCAAAATGGAAGACAAATCAAATAGCTTGGCAATATAAGTGAACAACATGTTTAACTTATATCAGGTTGCTTTTGTCAGGGGAAAGAAAAATTGGGAACATAAAAATTTGTAAAGTTGAATATTAAAAATATCTTTGCATGTATTTGGAAAAATAAAATACTACCGAAAAAAGAAAACAAAAGAAAAAAAATCCAAAAGACAAAATAAGTGGACAATTAAAAATTCCATACATACATGGAGTACACAAAGTCTGTAACCCCTAGGGAATTTAAACATGTATGAAAGAATAAATGAAAAAGGATTGAGCAATTAGGATATATTGTGTTAAATGCCAGGATACAAATTTCTATTTTCCTTCAAGGACCATGAAAGAATAGATGCACCAGGATAGTCTTGAGAGAGTAAGATAGATTTGCTAGAAATTTTATGGGCTATTGCATTCCTAAGTGACCTTGGATAGATCTATTAAGCTATCCAGCTCTCCATTTTCTGCCCTATAAAATTATAGGATTAAAGAGATAATATGATATAATAGAGAACCAAGAATCCTTGGGTTCAAATGTTGGATGATTGTGTTGTGTGATTTCCCCAGCTACAAAATGAGAATGTTGGGTTGAATGACCTCTAAGATCTCCACAAAGTCTGAAATCTTTATTACCTTATTCATTAGTCACTCATCTAGTCCTTATTAAATATCTGTTGTGGGCAGGGCATTATTCTGGACACTTGGGAATACAAAATGCTTAATAAGACAGGGCCCTTGCCCGAAGAGCTCATGGTAGAAGGAAGGGGCTAACACACAAACACATATATCTATTTTTTTGGGAGGGGAAGAAAATGGAATCTTTGATTTTATCTATGGGATAGAGCTCCAGGTGTGTCACCTCCTTCCACCAGGATAGATTGGCACCTGTTCTACAACTTGAAGTCCTGGGAAGTTCCCTGAGGCATTTGCCTGAGGAAATATCAAGGCTTGCCTAGGGTCATGCAGTGAATATTTGCCAAAGGTAGATCTTGAATATTATCTCATTGATTCTTGGGCTACTATGTTATAGCTGTCCTGGTTAATTATATTACACAAAATTACATAGAGGAACACAAGGAGCTATATCTAAGCAGGATTTATAGGATTCCTTAAATACTTTTGGTTCAGTCACAGTGGATGGCAGGGACTTGGACTTTGAAGCATGCAGGGAAATAGGGGCTGGAGTCAGAGGAGCAGGAGGGGGAAGGGGACTAGAATAGGAGAAAATGGAAGCGTAGGAATCTAATAAGGAAGTAACCTGACCTCTCGGCAGGTGTCCCAACTCTATTTGCTTACCCTCTCTCACATTTCTACTCTGGAGGAAGGCTAAGTATTTCCTACTTTCAGTCCTGAGTGTTTAATCCACCAAGGGAGAGAATTTAGCCCGAGAAGGTAAGGTCAAGGTAAGGATCCTGTTCCCCTCCCAGACGTTGGCCAGAGGAGCTCAGGTTACAGCCCCTCAGAACAGAGGAGCTGCATTGGAGGGTTCATCCCAGATCCTAGAATCGAAGGTCCGAGTATTGTTGACTTGAGTCCTCTCTCCTTTCTTTCCCTCCAGATGCTTTGCCCGCTGTTCTTGATCCTTCCCCTCCTGGGAAATCGAGTCCCTGTTATTCAAGGTAATTTATGGTTCTGTCCATGCTGTAATGGACCCATGGAACAGGTCTCCTGGGAGTCAGGGGAGAATGGTTCGGCTCTTTCCTAAGGATGTTGCGGGCAGAGCTAGTTGCTAGGGGACATGCCCCATGATTTCTTCCCATGTGAATGGGAGCTCATTGCAAGTTGGGATAGTTTCATTCCTTTGCACTTGTGTTCCCAACATCTGGCATAGTGGCTGACACATAGTAGGTGCTTAATAAGTACTTCTTTAAAAATTATTTTATTTTATTTTTGGCAAGGTAATTGTGATGAAGTGACTTGCCTGGGGTCACACGACTAGTAAGTTTTAAGTGTTTGAGGTTGGATTGGAATTCAGGTCCTCCTGACTTCAGGGCTGGTGCTTTATCCACTGTGTCATCCAGTGACACATTAACAAATCCTTCTTAATTGATTGGAAAAAGATAGAATGGAAAGAATGTCCATCAAGATCAAGAACGATCTAATTTTAAATCCGGTTTCTGATGCTGAGTGATCCTAGGCATTTAATTGTCTTGATTTTGCTACCTGTAAATAATAACATTTGTAGTACTTTTCCTTATATGGTTGTTGTAAGAATCAATTGAGATAATGTCTGGCTATAACTTACTGAAAGGACCCCCAAGACTCAAAGGGCTTAAGGAATGTCAGCTTCCATTATTGGGATTATTGGGAGATGAGATTTTCTCTTTTTAAAAATGGGGATACCAATCCCTACCCTGACTTCTTCAGTTGGCTATTGTATGAAAAATCCCTTTCTCTTGTATGGTACTGTCACTACTACTAGATGGAAAATCTAGGGAAAAGAGATGGAGAGTTTTATTTTATTTTAATTTTGTTATTTAATATCTTCAGATCTATCTGTATTCTCTGCTACCACCTACTGGTATGTCATAGTTAGTAAGTCTTTCAACAAGGCAAAGCTATAGTAAAGAATCTGAATAATATTGTTGAATAAAAACCAGCAGAAATCCTAGGTTAATATTGAATTTGCTCTTCTGACTAAATTTCTCATAGTACTCATTAGAAGTCCTTGCTCCTAGCCAACTATCTGATTTGGGATTAGAAAATTTCAATTCCCAATAATAGAATCCACGGCAAACCTATACAGGAGCTATGTTAAGGCTAAGGCAAAAGCATTTTCAGCCCTTGTGATGTTTCCTTATGAGAATGAAATAAACTTAGGATCAACAACAGAAAGGTTAGGTAAAGCTGGATTTACTCCTGTCTTTTGTATAAATATCTGTCAGCAATGAAACAACTGAATTTTGTGCTAGTTCCGGCAAATTCCAACCTATTTGGCCTCTTTAAACCTCTATTACTTACCTCATAAATTATTGAAGAAATCCTTGATAAATTGTTAAATTTATTAAGAAATGTCAACTATAATGATTCTTTTCAAAAATGATTCTGATTTTTTAGGTGATGGAGATTCTGCCATTGACATTTTCCAAATTTTTTTTTTTGATTGAGAGGAAGGAACATATCTCACTACTTAAGAACTCATATATAATTAGGGTAGAAAATAAAGATTCCTTGAAAGATATAACAATAGAGATAACCTGAACCAGCCCTCTATTTTTATCATTTATATCCAGGCAATTATCCAAGAGGAGGATGTGAGCTAGTTCAATGTGTTGTATGCTGTTGTGAAGGAGATCCAATATAGAAACTACATGAGGGGGGGACTCCAACTTAATGGCGAGAGCCTTCAGACACACTTGTTTCTAATTGATATTGTGCTGTTTGGAGCAAGACCTTGCATATTGCAGATTCTTTGAACTGAGAGACATGATTATTTCAGAGTCTGGCCTTATTATTCACCCAGGCAAGGTCAAACAGATGAAGAATGGACTTATTGTCCAGATAATGACACGAAGTTGAAAGGACAAACTACAGATCTCCTCCTTCATTACTTATATTTTGGACAGATATTGACCATGGATAGTGAATTTAGCCTTGTGAGAGAAAGAGTTGAATTGCCTTTGGAATATGGCAAAGTTTTTAAAATAATCAAGCTTCTCCCTAAAATAAAATCCTCCCCTTTTAATGCTGATAATCTTCTCCTAGTTGTGTAGTTGGAAATCATGTCCATAGTCTCAGAAGAAAAAAGGGATTAGAGATGCCCATGTCGGATATGAGCAGATTATTAAACAAAGAAATAAATACCAAGGTGAGCAGCATAGAAGATATTTTGAAAGAAATCAGTTATTCTTAATGGTTAGGTAATTTTGGTCATGGTTTCCTTATTTGTGAAATGATGGTATTAGACCAGATGTTTCTGAGGTCCCCTCTAACTTTATATCTATATAATATTAAGGAAAAAAGATGGTCACGTGACAAGAATGAGGTATAACTGTAGTCAAGAAGACATGACTTTGAACCTGTTCTCAGACATTTAATAGCTGTGTGACACTGAACAAGTCTCTTCTGTATGTGTCAGTTTTCTCATCTGAAAATGGGGATTATAATAATACTTCTCAGGCAAATTTTAGAACTCTATGTAAATTCTGTTATTATTATTATTATAATTGATGGATAGTCTTCATTCTCAGTTGATACTTTTGAAATGTCAAGGGAAAGGCAGGAAGGACCTCAGAATGTTGAGTGGATTATAGTGGTGAATATAGAAAAGGATATGGGAAAGAATCATATGGAATGGGTTAGCATGACTAAAGTTACTGGAATGAATGAATAAATAAATAAATGAAAAAAGGATTTATTAAGGACTTATTGTGTGCTGGAAACCTGGGAATGAACTTCAACTAGCTTGTCTTGGTGGGCAAATACGCAAAAAGGCTTAGTTAAACAGATATCATTTTCTTCTTCTTCTTCTTCTTCTTCTTCTTCTTTTTTTTTTTTTGAGTTTCTGAGCATTTAGATTTATTAAGTAATGCGTACAAATCGCCTTACAAATTGGCATCAGTAGCCTTCCTCAGCTTAGGACAGGACCCCGAATATCAGAAAGACAGATTTTTGTACATTAAAAAGAAGTAAATAAATTCAATTATTTAAAAGGAAATAATAACATTTCTAATTGGGTGAAAGAGTAAGGATTTTCCAAATCAGGAGGAGGTAAGTAGACAGGCCCAATTCCCTCATTTCAGAAAAAAATGTCCCACTCTCCTCAATTGTCTGTGAATAAGGAAACATGAAAACCTTTTGTTTGATCAGTATGTGGCCAGTTTTCATATAAAGTGCTTGAGATGTATAACTAAAACCAAAACCAAACACAAAAATAAAAAAAAAACAAAAAGCAACTCCTTGCATTGGTCTTTGGATTTGACGAATTTCTGGAATTTCTAAGTCCTTAGTTAAGCAGCCTGTAGACATGATTTCCAGCCACAGAGGGCTGGGGTCAGTCATACAATGCAATAAGATCTTCCCTCTTAGTTCCCACAATTGAATCGCTTTCTCACAAGGCAGAAATTGGACTAGACCCATAGTTAAATAGAAAGAAAAGTGAATCAGCTCCAGAATTGTCACAAGATAAAATCACTGAGGTTCACTCAATTCCCACAATTAACCACTTATTGTCCTAATCCTCTCAATCCTTCTCAAATTGTCAATTGGATCTTTATTTCAGGGTATTACATTTAGAAGGCCAAATCCAATAGCCATTTCTTAGTCCTCACTCTGTTTGCCTCCTCTGAAATCTTTAACACTGATAATCACTTTCTCTGCCTTGATACTCTTTTGTCTCTAGATTTTCAGGACATCATTTTCTCCTGCTTGGTTTTCCTTCTACTTAACTGATAGCTCCTCCTCTGTCTTTCTTGCTAGATCACCTCCCCAACCAGATCTGCCATTTTCTTCTTAAGGGTTCATGAAGATGAAAATCTTCATAGGTGAATGAGAACCAAAATAGGGCTGGAAGGATTTCACAGGCTATTTCAAACTTTGGTGGTAATTCAATTAATATCTCTGGGGTTCAGGTTTCTGTTCTGTAAAACGAAGAGATTGGATATGTAGCAGTCAAGTATAGTGGAGAGAGTACATAGAATCATAAGTCCTAAGTTCAGATGCTGGCTTATTATTCCTGTGACCATAGGCAAGTCTTGTCTCTTTGGGGCCCCATTTCATCCTTTGTAAAATGAGGCTGTAACAAATGAATTTTCAGGTCCCTTTCAATTTTAAATTCTGCAATTGTATGACCCCAATACTTCATTTGTTTGCTCCTTTAATCATTCATTCAATACTTCTTTTATTAGTGTATATTATGGACAGAGCGCAAAGTATGTGAGAGTAACTGGGATATATACTAGACCTAGATAAGAGAGGGATGTGTCCTCATGAGACTCACAGATATCTACTTTAAAAACTTCCTGAATATATGGAGAGTTGTGCATTGAACATGAGTCATACAGTGGTGCTTAATAAATACTTTTTCAAAGATTGGCAGAAAGTTTTGGTGGGCAATGTTGGACTTTGGCTAAGGACAGATCTAATTTCAATCTTGTTTTTGATTCTGATACTTAACCACTCTTACTTTCAGTTTTCTTACTTTTAAAATGATAATAACTGTAATATATATTCCCATAGAGTTGTAAGGATCAGATGGAATCTTCAATGGACAGAGCTCATGGGAAGGGCAATTTAAAGATTACTATACTGTAGGGATGTTAGTCAGGAGATGAGGAGACATCTCAGCTGCCCACCAGCCCGAGGTAGAGAATCTCATTGCCAATCTCTGGCAATGTTTGAGGGTGGAAGGACTGGGTTAATAGCACTGCTGGATCTTCTTGAACAAGTTCCTATATCTCTATTCAGATAAGAACTAGATTAAGATTGTTGGAGGCAATGAAGCTCAGGAGGGAATCCGTCTGAGGAGATTTTGGAATGATTCCTGAAGACACTTCTGTGGGGGGGGGTCCTCTCATCTACCCCAGTTGGCTCCTGACTGTTGGCCACTGCTTTGTTGGGTTAGTCAACTTCCTCCCTCTCAGGGGTGCAGGGGGCATGAATTGGGGGTGGGACAGAGAGAACCTCAGGGCTCAGAGAAAGGAGAGCTGGATTGTGGTTCACTGCATGATTCTGGGCAAGACTTTTTCTTTCTCTGGGTCTCAGTTTTCTCTTTTTAAAAATGGGGATACCAGTCCCTACCCTGACTTCCTCATTTGACTATTGGATAAAACCCCCTTTCACATCTGCAAAGTGTGTAGCAGCTGTTAATATGGTACTTTACTATTATTAAATGGGAAATCCAGGGGAATGAGATGGAAAATTGGCAGAAGGAGAACTAAAGAGCTTCTCTCCTACAGTAGTGGGAGGCTTTGGGAGCTTTTGGAAGGTTCAAATGCCCAGTTCCATGAGTGAGAGCTAGAGGACATAGTTGAGCACAATTGATCCTTAGGATTCTTGGACTGGGCCATGTAGCCCCTCTAAAGAATATCATGCTTCCCTTTTTCTCCAGATCTGAAAATGAACCTATACGATCCAATTGAGGCAACAGAATTTATATGAAGATGACAACCTGCTCCCCTGAAATACATCATCATTCACCCAGACTATTCTGACTTCATGGCAAGCTCTGATCTTGCTCGGCTAAAGCTTCAGTCCCTTTGTACATTTGACCAAGACTGTCCAACCCATCATTCTCTCTGCAGTCTCACAGACCTTTACCCCAGACATGGAATTTGGGAGGGACTGGCTGGGGGAACATTGAATCTGGAGGTGAGCACTGCAGGGGTCCTGGGACTAGGCATTCCAAGGACTGGTCAAGATAGAAGAAAAGGTTAAAGATATGACATTTCCCTTACTTCTTTAATAATGAAAAATCTCTTGATGAGTCTTGGTGCTTTGCTGCACAGAGCAGTAATGCTATATCTCAGAATCCCCTCAGTCTCATGAGTGCTAGATCTAAGGTCATCGCTAAGGGCTGTAGTGGAAAGATCAGTGGATCTGGAATCAGAGAATTCAAATTTAGCTGTTTTATGTATGTCCATTTACTGTGTGTCATTTCACCTCTTTGGGCCTCAGTTCCCCCCTCTGTAAAATGAAGAGTTTGAATTAGGTGATCTCTAAAATATTTTTCATCTCTAAATGACTACCTTGTCCCGACAATCCACCTCTGAATATGTTTCTCTGTGAACGCTGGTGTCCAAGCATCAGTTTCCCCCAAAGTACAGGTATTAGCCTCCAAAACTCTCCTGTACCCTCATCTTGACTTACAGTCCCTCAGTCTCATAGGGTAGACACTGTGCCCAGAACTATCCTACCCTCTACTCTAAGCGAACAGTAATTCGTTCTCTTTTCCCTTTAGTGCATCTGCCCCCTCCTCACACCTTAAAGTAAGTGCAGGTCCCTGTGATGGATGCCTTAACCTGTAACCAGAAATACCATCTGAATTCCTCCATTCCTGCATCTGAGAAGATTGTCCTTGACAACATGACTTGTGCTGATGAAGTTGACAAGAGCTTCTGCCAGGTGAGAGGCTGTCTGTGATTGCTCCTCTCTGCCATCCTTTCCCTAACTCTAGATTGAATTTAGGAGTCCTATTCATTCTCTATCCCCGGTGGGACATCCTAATAGACTTTTTCTCATCTTTCAGGATGAATCTGGGGGAGTCTGGCCTGTAACAGGCAGGGCTCCTGGCTCTAGGCTGGAATAATGAGTTGGGATAGAACACTGTGGTGCTCTCCATAGAGCTGGAGTTTTCACTAGTATCACTGCCTTTGTGGATTGGATCAGTGAGAGCATCTGGTGGTCTTCTGGCCCAATTTCTCCTCCTCCTCCTCCTTCACATCATCTTTCAGCCATAAATCCAGCCTCTATGTCTGTGGGGAAACAAACCAAACTATTCCTTAATCCTCCTTCTTCTTATACTTATACTGCCTTCTCTTCCAAATATCTCTTTTCCTGAGGTATCTCTCCTTCTCTGCCACCTTGAGGGTCCTAGAAGTTGCAGGATACAGAGCAAAGAGCCCCAGATAAGGAGTCAGGCTTCTGGTTTTCTGATCCTTCACTGACTCACTGTGTGACTGTAGTTGAGTCCCTTCTTCAGTTTCCCCTCTGCAAGATATAAAATAATGGGGATGGAACTCTTCTGACTTACAATGTTCCATGGTTCTGTTGTGGACACCTTGATTATTTAAGATGGTGGGTGGAACAAAGAAGGAGAGAGAGAGGAGGAAGCTGGTTTACATGTCATTATTTCTATCTTATTAAACTGTTTTTATCCTTTACTCTGGAATGAATGTATTTTCTTTGGGTTGGTTCTGGCCCAGGGAGTGCCCATTATTATGTGAAAGAAACAGGAAGTCCCTGGAACCATTGTAAAGAACTTAAAGTAAAGTAGAATTTTAGGTTCATATATAAGAAAAGACATTTTCCGATATTTAGTGCTTTCTATCAGTGAAACGTATTGCTTCATGAAGTGATGATTCTCCCTGCTCTGTCCAACCTTAGATGTCCAACCTTTCAGCAGAGGTTGAATAATCTCTTTTCATGGATATTATAGAAGAGATTACTGTTCCAAGTAGTGGTGTACTAAATAATCTGTGAGGTCTCTTCTGCCTTTGAGCTTTTATGATTTCATAGTGCCTTTTCCTTTCTTTTTTTTTTAAACAATCACTTTTTATTTTCAAAATGCATGCAAAAATAGTTTTCAACATTCATTTTTGCAAAACCTTGTATTTCAAAATTTTCTCCCTCCCTTCCCACAGCAAGTAATCCAATACAGGTTAAACACATGGTGCCTTTTTTCATAACATGAATAATGGATTCAGTAGAGATGGCATGAGCAGCTAGTGAGGCACCATAGTGCTTAGAGTGCTGGGCTTGGAATTAGGAAAACATCTTCATGAATTCAAATCTAGCTTCAGATAGTAACTATCCGTGTGACCAGGTAAGTCACTTTTTGCCTTAATTCCTCATTAGCTGAAGAAGGAAATGTCAAACTCCTCCAATATCTTTGCCAAGTAAATTCCAATATGGGGTAACAAAGAATCAGACATGACTGAAATGACACAACAATGTCAAGAAATGCCTTGGTATATAACATGAAGAACTTTTTCCTATCTGGCTGCCCAAAGCTTTGAGAATCAGTGAAAAGAAACCTGAATAGGAAGTCAGGAGCCTTGGATTCTAGTCTTGTCTTTGCTACTAACACTGTGTCCCACAGATCCTCATCTTTCCTTCTTGGAACCCCAGTTTTTTGTCTGTACGTGAACTAACTATAACACAGGGTCTTTAAGTGCTCTCTTGCCTCTAACCATCTAAGACTGTGACTCTAGGCTGAGCTTCCCAGAAGACGTCCCATACCTAGGTCAGAAAGGTAGGGATCTGGCCCCATCTCCTTAGACTTGCTTAGTGGATAGCAAAAGAGTGTCCTTTTGTTAAAGCAGGTAACACTTGAAGTGAGGATGCTTCTAAGGTGCAGTTTTGGCTCTGACACTTACTAGTTTTGCAAACTGCTTATCTTCAAATTCAATCCACTGGTCCATTCTACAACCTCAGGTTCATTTTCTGTCCACCAGAGGGCTTCCTAGATGGCTTTTGGTTCACTACCCTCATTATAACTCTGTAGTCTTTTAGGAAAGCAGATACTTCTCTCCCTCTTAAAAGTAAAGAAGAGGTGATAGAAAAGCCATCCTTCCTGAGTCTCACCTCATGATATACAAGCCCAACTATCACCAACTGTTCTACAACAGTCCTACACATGATCCTGTGGAATTTGTCACTTAGGGGGTTCCTAGAAGACTTGATGAGAACAAGTTGATAATAGAGGGAAGAAGATGGAGAGGAATACAGTGGCCCCAAATCCTGGAATTCAGAGTTGTTTCCAATATAGATCAGGAGGTCTGGTTATGAGACAGCTCCTCACAAGGTCACCATAATTTATTCAGCCATTCTCCAGCTGAGGGGCATCCACTCAGTTTCCAGTTTCTGGCCACTACAAACAGGGCTGCACAAACATTTTTGCACATACAGGTCCCTTTCCCTTCTTTAAGATTTCTTTGGGATATAAGCCCAGTAGGAACAAGCAGTTAACTTTCTAACTTGAGTCTGGGAGCTAACATAGAAAAATTACAGAAAAGGAAACCCCCAGAGAAAGGTAGGAACAATTAGAAACTAATTGATTTTTGCCTTCTTGGTCCTATTTGATTTTCCTGATAAATTGGTTACACTGATGTTGTTATGTATAAGGTCAGGGCAGTATTGTAGCTTAGTCCAATTTGGGTTTGAGCAATTCTCAAATGGTGGGTCTGTATTCGATTTTCTTTCATGATACTTATTCTGAGAGATAAGGGGACTGAGACTTTGAGGTGGCCCTATTTTGAGTAGGATTTACCCTGCAGCCTCTGACAAGATTCTCTTATGGACTAGAATCGGGTGACAAGTTGGGGCAACACCCTGGATGTAGGTGAGAGGACTCGTCTGGGGAAGCCCTGATCCAGGTCACGATTATGTTTCAGCATTCCATCCTAGAGCCAGCCAAATTTCATAGTGATTGTATCAAGTGAAGTCTCTCAGGAGAAGGTGGTTCACCTGAGGCAGAGATATAATGAAGGAAAAATTAATCTTTGTGTTTCTTTCCTTTTAACTCCCATTTCTCAGATGCCTGGTTCTTTTCCAAGGCTTTCCAAGGACCGTATCTTGATCCTGAACTTCTCTCTGCTTTCCCTTTATCAAAATGTATCCCTAGCAGCTTTGTTGGAAATAATTTAATACATTAATTTACACCGAGGAATTAATGACTAACACACTGATCCTATGGTCATTTTGCACATACCTTATCCCAAAGGAATAACATCATTTCACTGTGAGTGGCAGGAATACTAGTAAGAGTTTTGAACCTTTGGGAAGGGAAATTATGTAACTAACGTGCACTTTCCTAGGTATATTTCTCCCCACCATGTGCACCTTGTGTACACACACACACATAGACAAACTTAAAAAAAAACCTGTGAATAATAATTTGATTTCTTATAAAAGTCTGTTGTTCTCTAATGTATAGTGTAATTTTTGTTTATTTTTTGAGATTAGATTTCCCTGTCTTGCCTAGGATACTATAATATCCACTCATTGACCCAGTCCCAATATTAGCCTGCCTGGAAACTTTGACCTCCTCTACTTTTCCAAAATGGGCTGGTTTGCCCTTCGTCAAGCAGACTGATGGTCTCAGCCTCTTGGTGCCAGATGCAGTACAGACATCTAATTAACTTTAGTCCTATTGTAGTTCAGCTCTCCCATCCTTAAAGAGTTCCACCAGTTTTAGCTTCCCCAATGTCAAGCATTACAGGAATGACCATGGTTTCTGGCTTGAATTTATTGATTCAGTTCACCATAAAAATGGTAATTAAAAATAGGCATATAAAAGAGAAAAACAGTCCCTGTGTACTCTGTAGACAGTTTTTACACAACTGTGACTAACACAAGCTGAACACTCTCTCTCTATTTGTCCCACTATACTATACTCCAGTAATTCTGGAGATGCCTCAAGTCAATGAGCCTGTTGCATCTTCTAGAGGTCCAGGGCTTGGATGCTCCCACCCTGTGTCCTGGAACTGGAAAATATGGTTTTGATCCTCAAGTTTTCAGGATGATCACAGTCTGCCCAAACCAGGTAGAGGAGAGATGTTGGGCTAGATATACATGTACAATCATTTTAAACATATTTCCACAGTAGTCACATTGTGAAAGAAAATTCAGAACAAAAGGGAAAAACCATGAGAAAAAAACCCCAAAAAACAAAACCAAAAACAAAGTGAATGTAGTATGCTCAATCTACTTTGGACTCTTTCTTTGTTCTTTCTCTGGATATGGTCAGCAGTTTTCATCATGAGTCTCTTGGAATTAAGATTTTAATTTTTTCCACATTCCCCAACCTCTCTGCTTTTTTTTAGCCCTCCAATTCCTTGAATGAGCACCTGTGATTAATGGGGGGAAAACACCTCAAAACAAAACAAAACAAAAAATAAAACGAAACTGTTTACTCCTTTAGCTTTCAGCTCTCCAGGCCATCCTTAGGTATCACTTTGGGGAGTTGAAATGCTTATATTAGCATTAGTCTGTTTGATGACTGAGGTGGGACCTTTCCATCTCTTTGTGGATTCTCCTCTTTCTGTCTCTGTCCATTTCTGTCTATCTCCCAGCCTCTCTCTCTCTCTCCTTTCAAAAAACTGCTATTCTAGGACTTGTATCCCAAAGAGATCACAAAAAAGGAAAAAGACCATGTGCAAAAATGTTTGTGGCAGCCCTTTTTTTCGTGGCAAGGAATTGAAAACTGAATGGATGCCCATTAGCTGTAGAATGGCTGAATAAATTATATGGCATATCATATCAATGTTATGGAATATTATTGTTCTGTAAGAAATGACCAGCAGGATGAATACAGAGAGGCCTGGAGACACTTAGATGAACCAATGCTAAATGAAATGAGCAGAATCTGGATATCATTATACACAGTAACAATAATAATGTATGATGATCAATTCTGATGATTGTGGCTCTCTTCAACAATGAGATGACGCCAACCAGTTCCAATTATTCAGTGATGAAGAGAACCATATATACCCAGAGAGAGAACCATAGGGATAGAGGGTGAATCACAGCATAGCATTCTCATTCTGTCGTTGTTTGCTTGTGGTTTTTTTCTCATTTTTTTCCTTTCTGATCTGATAATTGTAGAAATATGTATAGAAGAATTGAACATGTTTAGCATGTATTGGATTACTTACCATTTAGGGGAGAAGATGGGAGTAAGATGGGGAAGAAAAAATTTTTGGAATGCAAGGTTTTGCAAAGATGAATGTTGAAAACCATTTGCTTTATTAATAAACTTCTAGTAAAACAAAACAAAACAAAACAAAGCAAAAACAACTCTGCCCTCTAGGCCTTGTCCAGCTATAGCTTTCTCTTTCCCCAAGCCAGGAAGAAATGTGATTCAGGGTTTTTACTTCTTTAGGCCCCCAGGCAAAGTTACTAGTTCAAGTTCTGCCAGATAGACTATTAAAGAAGGCTGAACTTTTATATAATTACAATAAAGTGAAATGCCCTCCACTAGAAGAAAGTAAGTTCTCCATTTTGGGAAGTCTCAAAGAACTTGCTGAAATATTATAGAGGGAATGTTTGCTTCAGGTAAATCTGAGTTTAAGTGACTTTTGTGTTTTTTTTCCTGAAGTTGCCATTTTCTGAAATTGTCATTCATGAGAGATGGCGTACAGTGGTGGAAAGAGTGGACCTGAATTCTAGAGCAACCCTCAAGATCAAAAGGATCCTCAAGGCTTAAATTTCATTGGGTCCTGCTCAGGGATTGTGGATAAATGTGCATTAATGGGAAGAACTCTTCTGGGTTGGAAGTCTAGAAAGCTTTGTTCTATCAGTAATTCTGTGTATGAGTTTGGATAATTCTCCCTTCCTCTAAGGGCTGTTTCTCCATGTGTCAAAGGAAGGAGCTGAACCAGATTTCTGATGTCTAATTTGATTTCTGTTTGAGATTCACCTTTTCACTTCTTCCCCAATTGTCTTATCATCCTACAGATATTTTTGCCCTTGCAACTGGCTTCTTCCTCCCAATTGTGAGTTCCTTCCTGGAACTGCCAGTTGCGGAAATGCCTAGGCCAGCTATGACGTTCTAAACTGCTCCTAGCTCTTCAAGCTTTCCCATCTTGCCTATCTATGGTTACTTTCTTCCCCTTCCTGATCCCTGTTGTGACCAGCACAACACAAATGGGCTAATGGCAGATGAAAATAAGGAGAGAGGGTTGCTGATAATTCAACAGAGCCATTTATTAAGAGAAATCATGCTGCTTATATATCTTAAAAACATATGTTATTATGAAAAACATTTTTCTGTGACCAACCCTGGTCTCTGTTTTCTAAGATCTAACTCTCTGAAGCAAGTTTAGTTTCTAGGGACTCAATTTTATTTAAAGTTCACAATGCCAGGACCTTATGTTTTCTCATGATTTCAAGCTTAAATGCACCCTTGGTTAATCTCAGGAGGAGGGGAATATCCCAGTTACCAAAACATACTCATTTTCTATCTTCCTAAGAATTCTCTACATCTTCTCCTTTTTTGTTTATTGAAGTGTTCTCAGGTTTTGAAGTCTGAAGTCCTGCCTGCGGACATTCTCTGCAATTTTTTTTTAACTCTGGTCAGAAAACAGTCTACCAGAATAGGTCCACAAGTCCACCAATACCAAATCCCCTCTTCCATTTTTCAGTTCCTTTTTTATGTGTAGAGTTCTCCCATTAGAATGTAAGCTCAAAGCCTGGCACATTGTTGTTGTTGTTCAGGTATTTCAATTGTGACTGATTCTTTGTGACCACATTTGAGGTTTTCTTGACAAATATACTATAATAATTTGTCATTTCCTTCTCCAGTTTATTTTACAGATGAGGAAACTGAGGTAAGTAGGGGTAAGTGACTTTCCTAAAGTCACCCAACTAGTAAGTGTCTGAGGCTAGACTTAAACTTAGGTCTTCTTGACTTCATGTCTGGTGCTCTATCCACTGTGCCATCTAGCTGCCTCATACTTGGTATATAATAAATGATTAAGAAATGCTTATCAAATACTGTAACATATTTAACATGTATAAGACTGCTTGCCATCTAAGGGAGGAGGGGGGGTAGAGGGAGGGAAGGGAAAAGTTGGAACAAAAGTGAGTGCAAGGGATAATGCTGTAAAAAATTACCCAGGTATATGTTCTGTCAATAAAAAGTTATAATTAAAAAAAAGTTCTGAGTTTAGGATTTTCTTTATAAACTCTCAGAACTTTTTTTAATCCTTCTCTCTCTAGCAATCTTTTGCCTCAATTTTTAGCTATTTTTAACTCCTTAATGCATGTTGCCTCCGGAAAACTGAGACCAGGGAAAGACCTTTGTTTAAAAAGGCCAAGGTCTTCCAGTGCATTTGGGGCCATTGCCAGTCATCTGGATCTACATCTTGACTCTGGGTTATGATGACCTTGGAGGAGAGAATGAGGCTGATGACTTAGCTCAACTCTGCTTCATTTAAATACAATTCAATTCAAGTCATGTCATTGGTCCTCTTCTAGAAGAAAGGACAACCACTAATAGGGTACAATAGAAAATATTTTTTAAAAATAACTTTTTATTGATAGAACCCATGCCAGGGTAATTTTTTACAGCATTATCCCTTGCATTCACTTCTGTTCCGATTTTTCCTCTCCCTCCCTCCACCCCCACCCCTAGATGGCAAGCAGTCCTTTACATGTTGAATAGGTTATGGTATATCCTGGATACAATATATGTGTTTTCTTGTTGCACAGGGAGAATTGAATTCAGAAAGTATAAATAACCCGGGAAGAAAAACAAAAATGCAAGCAGTTTATATTCATTTCTCAGTGTTCTTTCTTTGGGTGTAGCTACTTCTGTTCATCTTTGATCAATTAAAGCTCTAATAGAAAATATTTTTAACTCTTGTGATATTATTTGCCTCAGGTCATTCAGCTAATATGGAACACAGCTGGGAAGTGAATCCTTGTCCCTTGGCTCTGGAGCATCCTGATAAATGTTTAAGAACTAGCTCTCTGAAAGGTATGACACAGTTTTAAGTTTAATTGTTATTTACCTTTTCAGCCCTTTCTTACTTCCAGATAATCAATAAAACAATAAACCAAGCCTTGACTTGTAGAGTTTGTTGATTTCTGTGGCATAAATGCTCACAATTAAAATTTCACAATGGGCTGGAGCTGGTACAAGCTGGCACTTGCACAAGCCAGGGTCAGAGTGCCAGCTGAAGCCTCATCAATGTCTTCAGCTCCCCACTGTTTCCAAACCACCCCACACTTTTTCTTTTCCCCTCTTTCTGTTGCTTTTTTTCTTGCTCCAGGAGTCCCTAAGGCAGGAGAATCAGCAATAGGCCCGGAGTTATCTAAAGACAATGAAAGAAACAGGAGAACCCTGTCTTCTATATTTGAAGGACTGTCGTGTGGAACAGAAATTAGCTTGATTTTGGTGTTCCCACAGGGCAAAAGTACAATGGATGGATGAAAATCAACACTGGGGATCAAACCAATAAGTAATAATTAAGTGTTTACTATAAGACATGTGATGAGATAAGTACTGGGGATACAGATGTAATCCAACTCCCAAACTCTTTGGTATGGGGGTCCTTCCTCTTGGTGGAGACCAATGACTTGTATCAGGGTCAGGGTGCAGCTGATGAAAGCCAGGATGCTGGCCAGTTTTAAAGATGCAGGTAGCCAATCAAAGGAGTTGTGGGGGCAGCTGGGTGGCACAATGGATAGAGCACCAGCCCTGAAGTCAGGGGGACCTGAGTTCAAATCTGACCTTAGGCACTTAAGACTTCCTAGCTGTGTGACCCTGGGCAAGTCCCTTAACCCCAAATGTCTCAGCAAAACAAACAAACAAACAAACAAACAAACAAAAACTAAAAAAAAAAAAAAATAGCAGCAATCTTGTGGCTGGAAGCATAAGACTCTCTGTAAGGCAATCTGGACATGTTCCAAAGGACCCTTCAAGGACACCTCCATGTTAGAAGAACTGAGCAGGGTCAGGCTAGACCAGGATACACAAAGAAGAGAAAAAAAAATCCTAACAGCAAAAAATAGCCCTGCTTTTCAGAAACTCACAGTCTAATGGAGGAGACACTATCTTAATGGCTAGGTACCAATAAAGTTATCTACAAGATAAATCGGAGATAATCTCAAGGAGAAGGCATTAAGATTAAGAAGGTTTGGGAAAGGTTTCTTTTAAAAAATAATATTTTATTCCTCCCTCCATTACATGTAAAAATAATTTTAAATGTTTATTTAAAAAAAAGTTTTGAGTTCCAAATTCTATTTCTCCCTTCCTCCCTTCCTCCCTTTCCCTGATAAACCTGAGATAAGTTATACATGTACAATTGTTGGGATTTAATCCCAATAATATAAATAATTGATTAATATTATATTAATTAAATATTAAAATTAATTATTATACTACATAATTCATTATACATAATAAACAACATGTAAAAACTATACATAATATAGTATATACAATAAAATATAATTAATATAAATATAAAACATATATAAATTTTAAAAATAAAAATATTGGGTTTCTGGGCTGGTATTGTGAGTGTCTCAGAAGAAGCTTAGACCATCTTCAGAACAAGAGAAAAAGATTTTATTCTTATAACTGGGGGACTAAATTCCAAGAGAAGTTAGTAAAGTAATGAGGAACTAACAGTGTATTTATATAGGTAAAATGTTGTTTGTTTTCTGGAGGGGGGGACTGTTTGGGTTACTACTGTCACTCGTTTTAGAAAACTAATTTCTATAGATTAAACTCACTAATTTCAAGAAAGCCTGTAATATGTTAATTTTATGGAAATTACTGCAATACTAATGCTTCAGTTTGTTTTTGAGCCTGTATGACTAGGACTGCAGGGGAACTTTTGGTTCCAAGTTGGAGTGAGAATGCTTGCACAGGATTCTTCAAGTCAGAGCTTTATTTTGCCAAAGTGAGTAGGCCAAATAGCATGGGTAACTAATCACTAATTAGGGTCAGGGGCCAGAAAGCTTTTATAACAAAATGTTGGCTCCAAGCCATATTAAGAATCCTAAAGCTGGTAAAAACAATATTTTTCAGGCACTAGCCTAGCCTGTTAAAAACATAATTGGTCAAAACAGCAACTTGGTTACCTGGTTTTAAGGAACAGTTTACTGGGCAAATGTTCCTTCTGTGGGCTCAGCAACTCTAAAACATGAGTATGTTAGTGATTTTAGAAAGTATTTATGTTAGTAATTTTTATATGTTAGTCTAAGGCAAGGGTTGGGGTTGAGCATGTCCCCTATATTTCCCCAATTCTTCTAAGAGAAAGGGATGGTGGTCTTTTCTTCTATAATTGCTTCAAGTTGGGAATGGGCATAGAGCTGAGCCCACCTTACAGGAACCACTCAGAGAGGTAGGAGCTCCAGGGCCCAAATCTCAGGATCAGTGTTCAGTGTTGGCCATCTTTTGAATGTAAATTAGCTAGAGCCCAGAGGACAAAAATCTTATGAGAAGGGGGTTAGGGATGGTAGTTTTGTAAAGTCAAGAGGCTATTTGGGTGGCCAAGGGTACATGTGCCAAATTGTTTAAAAGGAGTCAAGTACTGGGTAGCGGAAGTGACTGGTTGAGGGGGTCTCCCATCAGAGGCACTTCCCTTCATAGGGCCTTCAGAAATATCAAATTGAAAGGGAAGGCTCACCTTACAGAGAAAAATGCATCCCTTGGGGACCACAGAGTTATTCATCCCACTAGTAGTAGCCCACAAATTGGGCAAGGGGAGCTGAACAGAGAGAACTAAGGTAGAGCCCTGATCCTTGGAAATATGGTTAAAGGGGCAGAGCAATTGACTAGCAGAAAATATGTGCTATTTTATCCACTTTCCCTGAATATTGAGGACCCCAGGCAGAGTGGAGATAATAATTAATGTTAAGTGCCTCAGCCACAGTTTTTGTGATGTGAAGACTGAGTCATTGTCACTCTGTAAAGAACTGGGGAAACCAAAATGAGGTAGTAACAAAAATGAGAAGTGATTTGAAGTCTCTGTATGAGGCATATATGTCAAGTCTATCCACCAGTCTCCTGGACAGGTATTCCTTCTCTGAACAGGTTTAAAATGGTGGGGTTTAATAGTACCTTCAGGATTCACTTGGGCACAACTTGGGCAGGCCTGACAAGACTGGCAAATGGCTTCTCCTAGCTTGCAACCAGGGAAAATAGGATTCACAAGGGACTTGATAGTGTTCTTTGTAGCTTGGTGTAGGCCTCCAAGAAATTTCCCCCTTAGACAGTGGAAAGAAACTGTCCAGAGAGTGTTTCTTTTTTTCTTTCTTTTTTTTTTTAATTAAAGTGTTTTACTTTCAAAATATATACATGAATACTTTTCAACATTCACCCTTACAAAATCTTGTGTTCACCCTTCCTCTTTTCACCTCCTCTTCTAGATGGCAAGTAATCCAATATATGTTAAATATGTGCAATTCTTCTATACATATGTTTACAAAATATGCACCAGAAAAATCAGATCAAGAAGGAAAAAACGAGAAAGAAAACAAAGAATGAAAATACCATGTTGTGATCCACACTCATTTCCCCACAGTCCTCTCCCAGAGGGTGTTTAAAATCATTGAGAGTGGGAAAGAGTATCCCCTTTCTTTTGCAAGGATGGAATGTATAGAATGCATAGACTGGAATATAAGAACTGGGTAGCTGGCGAGTAAAGAAGCTAATATAATAGTATGTTAGGAAGCTTCTTTTGTGACAGCATCAACAAGCCAATTTCCTAGGGCTTAGTCTGTGCACATCAAATAAGTTGTTTATAAGAAAACATATTTGTATAATAGATCACATAGTACAAACAGATATTATTTCCACATTAGTAACAAACTTAAATAAAATTGACTTTTATATTGATGTAACACAAAATATTCCATGTTACATTCCTATAAGAAAATTTCACTAAAATTCTCTTCTCCAAATCACATTGAAGCTGTTTCAGATTCAGTTTCAATAATCAGCCCCACAGATGATTGTATTGATACCCAATTGTTTTTACATCATTTGGAAATATATAAGAACTTTATTTCATACAGACATATACATCTAATAATAGGCAGATAACTAGGCCAAAAACTCATTTACTTGATTGTTTAGAATATACTGACTACATATTTTCAGATTGAAAACTCCAAGATCTTACGTAGTTGTTCTATGTTTGTGCTTTCTACTGACCACTTGAGTGGTCTGAGTATAGACATTTGCTATAGAAAAAGCAGGGACATGATTAAAACAATATCAAACTGGTCCATCAGCTCTCCAAGCATCTTTAGCTCTGTTTTTCAGGTAACAGTTATAGTTCACAACCATTCATGCAGTAACAATTCTACTTAAAAGCCAGACTCAGGAATAATCAGGTGGGAAACCTTCCCCTTCAAAGGTACACAATTAGGAAACTAAGTCAGAAACTCACCTTAAGCTTAAACCAAGGTTGTCCCTTCCCAACTCTTTCCCAGATATAGACTTCCATCTGTAACATTTCAGGATCACGTTACCTCTGAATAGCTTGTGGCATATCTCTTGAATGGTGGATTATGGACGTAAGACAATCACACCTGAATTCAAAACTTAAAAAAAATATCAGTTATAGTCTCAAGAGATTTCAACTCAAATAACAAGTTAACTAATCACAGGTTGGAGTCAAATGCAATTCTTACTCTTATGAAGTTGCAATAAGTAATAAAAATTTATCAGGACTCACACACAGAGATTTCATTTAACATCTTTCACTTGTTTTTCTTCTTCTTGAGTTTAAACTCACACTGGTTTAAAGACCAATTATTAGAAATCATTTCTATGTAAAAACCCATTCTTTGTTTGGGAGCTATATAATCCAAAAAACTCTTTTCTCAGGGAAGATAATCTTGCTTACAAGATGGTTTCAAGAAACCTGGCAAACTTGGGGAGCTGACAGTTACCTTAGAGAAGGAACTGGGCTTGCCACCCCTTCTACCCATCTATCCTTAGGGTTGTGGTGGGCTCTGCTCTCTGACTCTTCCCCTATTCTGTGAAGGGGGAAAGGGTTCTGCACACCTTCAGATTCCAAGTTCTAAAAAGCAAAACCAATCCAGATAAGATTTTTCACCTCATCCCTCTTTTTTCACATTCAGTAATTACCAATTTTAAGTTTTACATTATGATAATAACTCCAAATGACTTAACAGTTATACAACTTGCATAAGTGGTAGCCAAATAGTCTTAACTATAACTTTCTCTTAACTCACAAAGATGGAAATAGCTAATTGCTTAAGTTATATTTACAAAACATTATAAAATAGGGTTAACATAACAGATTTTAAACAAAAATTTCATCTTCTTTTAGTTGTTCACTTCACACTCTAAAAACATTCAGGTTATTGGCTGACAAGCCAAATTTGGGTCTATAATCGCAGAAAGAGCCTATTATTTAGTAATTAGTATTAGCTGAATCTCATCATTTAGTAGTGGACTTAAGTGGGAGGATTTCCCTCCTCAGGCTATTACATCTTTGGAAATTCTCAGAGAGTGCTTGGGATTCCATTTCTGTTTTCTTAAATAAGTTTCCCTTTTATTTCAGGGAAAAAAAACCCAAAAATTAAAATTCAGATAGCACATTATCTATTACAAAATTGATAGAAGTTTCATTTAATTTCTAGTAAATTTTCCAATTTTGACATACATCAACTTAAAAAAACTTAAATTAAAATGATTAACCAGTGTTTAATTTGTGAAATTCCATAAATTTTGACTAGTGTTCCAATCAATTCCAATTACTTTGTTGTTGTTGTTTCCCAATTCACACAAATATTTTCTCTTTTTTGAGCCTGGAAATGAGTGAAGTGTGAGTTTTTGCTTCAAGATGCAGGCCTTCACTTTGAAATTTTTACTGACATAGCTTCCAGAAGTTTGACTCCCAATAATGCAAATGCAGATTATTTGCTGCCAGAGGTTTTTTTTTTTTTAATTTTTTAAAGTGGCAGCAAACATTTTCTGTTTTCACAAAGTTCCCAACTCTTAAATCCTCTGTGAACACTGTCAATGCAAACAGATTATAACTTCCTTGTTCCTTTCTATATACATATCCCTTTGGGAAGCTTTGATCAAACCTATCATATCTCAAAAAATCTTTACTGCACCAAGTATATTTTCTTTCCTTCTATTAGCACTCCAAACATCTATCCATTTCTGCTGTAGTTAGGGAAGGAGGGAAAAGGGAAGAAAGAGAAAAAGACTCTCTTTCTTCTATGCATTATTCTCCTATTCCTCAGGAACCTGGATGTTGGGATCCCACCAATTACCAATCAAGTAATCTTAATTTAATTGAATTCACTTCCAAATTACCTTACACATACAAAAAAATTATTTACATTAACATTTGTCTTATGTATTGGTCACATCTAAAAATCTATATAAAGTTATCAAGTATAAAGTAATTGCATTTACTAAAACAATTATTATTCATAGAAATTACCTTATGCTAAGCACTTTTACAATCATATGACTTTCACAACAAGTGTTATTATTTTTCTTTACAAATCAGAAAACTGAGACAAAGATAAAATAAGTTGCCACAAATTACAGAGTTGATACATTTTGGCAATGGAAATAGAGAAAGGTGAACCTACCAAAGACAGAGACTGGCTCTTCCACCTCCCATTATCATGCTAAATGCTGCCAGGGGCACTTGGACTCCTTCTAGGAAGCTGCGGGGTGGCTGGGGTGGCTGGAGCCAGGAACTCCCTTTGGTGGTAGTTTCAGGTGTCAGGATCATAGGGCCTGATCCCCCTGTCCCCCCAACAATGTTGGCAAGATGTGGTTCCCACATTTCTCCAGATGGAACAGAATCCAAGTTTCCCTACAGTTCTCTAGTATTCTATTTTCTTTTTCTTGGAGGCTTTGGGTGTAGGAACTTTAACTTTATCTTCTTTTGATTATGTGTTTTGAACTTCCTTGTCACAATAGTAGCTTTTTATGGTTAGAAGAATCTTTTTTCTGCTGTCTGCTCATTTTCCTAGCCTATTATTTGGCTTTTAACTCTTTATTAAAGTAGGGCTCGTAGAGAGTGCATTGTCCCAAGTTTCAGAGATTTTGTGCAGCTGTTTTCAGGGATTCCTCTAGAGATCTGATCACAAGCTCAGTTTTCTGCCCTGGAGCTGCTGGGGGGTTCCTGCTCCACTGTGGCTGTAAGATCTAGTGTGCTAAAGCAACAGAGACCTTTCTCAGGGCTAGTGAAGAGCTAGCTGCTATTGCCACTGCTACCCATGTCCACTCCTAGTTTCCCAAGGCACTCTTACTCTATTGACAACCTTTCCAGCTGACCTTCTGAGACTTCTTTGGTGTCTCTGGGCTGAGATCTGGAAACCATCAGTACTGTCACTCCTAAACTCATTCCTGCTTTGTGGGTTCAAGGGCTGGGACCCAGGATAGGGCTGGGATTATGCATTAGACTCCCACTCCATTGCCACTCACCTTTGCTGCTGCCCTTTTAAATTGTCTTTGGCTGGAAAATTGTTCCACTCTGTCTTTTTGTGTGTTCTGACACTCTAAAATTTGTTTAGAGCCATTATTGAGAGGACTTTGGAATGGTTTGGGGGAGAGCTGGGCAAGTCCCCATCTTTACTCTGCTTTCTCAGTATTCACTTTTCTTAATCTGATCTCAGATAAGAAGGATATGGGCTGTAATGAGCTTTTTAGCAATTCCTACAAACTGAAATATACTCAAAACTCCAAAGAGTAAAGCATGCTGAGTGATCGGAATTGTGCAGAAGGTCCTTCAGTCCTTTCTGGTTGCTTTCCCTTTTCAGTATCCACCTTAGCTTTTATGTAAAGGGGACCATATTTTCCTTTCCTACTGGTGTAGAAGAGGACTCATGAACAAAATAGAAATTTAAGGGAGGGTTAATAAAAAGTTGCTCTTTATTTGCTATTTACTCTCTTCATTTCTGGGCTTTTTGCCAATTAACTTTCCTTCACTGCCCTAGCACAACTAAATGGATAATTTTGTCAATTGTTTTAAAAATCTTTTATAAGATTTAATCCTTATTTTTATTTAAAATAAATGCTATAGAGTGTTATCTTTAAACTTACTAAATTGTTTCAGAAGGGGGTGAATTCCTATTATCCCAAAGTCTGGGGAGTTCTTTCCTGCAATCTTAAAATCACTAATTGCCAAAGTCTTTAATAACTAATTTCGAAACCTTCAGAATGTAAGGTTTTTTTTTTTTAACAATTCTACAACTTTAATAATCTTTTTCCCCTCTCTAGCCCCAACTTAGCCAGTGTTGGATAATAGAAAAGGCTTGGAAGTACTGATAGATCTTTCCCAGTATTATCTCTTAAGAATTTTTTTTTTCTGGCTGAATTTTAAATCTTTCAAGGTAATAGAATCTAGCTCACAGATATTCTGCAGACATAGAGATGCAGGTGTGGAAAATTGACAAGACAAATGCATATAACAAAGCACATGCATATCAGAGGCAAATTTGGCACCCAAAAGCTTTTTACAAGAATCTTTAAGGTCTGGGCCTTGGGATACAGCCATGAAAACTAGTATACATAGAACCTTAACCCATTTTTTTCCTTCCATTTACAGAACAAGTCCAACTGTAAAATGGCATTGTAATTTAGTGATCCATCCATTCACCATTTTTTTTTTGATCTTCTATAGTATATTGTGACCAGACTATATTGCAGAGAAAAAGTAGGTGCTTTTATTTAAGATCCTGTCTCCAAAATTTCTCCCAATTTGTCAGCAAGCAACCCAGAGGGGAATCTTTGGGAATGGAAGGTCTCTGCTCCAAACCTCATGTTTCCTTGAAGACTTCAACATCCCAAAGGGTGGAAGAAGAAAAAAAATAGACATTGATAGGGGGAGTCCTTAGAGCCTACTATGTGCCAGGCACTTTATCAAGTATCATATTTATCTCATTTGAAACTCATAACAATCTTGAGAGCTAGGTTCTATTTTATATTATTTATTATTATATATATTATATTATTTATATTATTATATTATTTATATTATATATAATAATATATAAATATATATTATTATATATCATATGTTATATTATATTATATATTTATATATATTATATATTTATATTATTTATAATATATTATAATATTTATATTATTATTATATTTTTTCTATATATTCTACATATTATTTCTTTTTACAGTTGAGGAAACTGAGGCAGGCAGTGGTTAAGTGATTTGCTTAGAGTCACATAGCTAGTAACTACCTGAAGCTGGATTTGAATTCAGGTGTTTCTGATTCCAGGCCAGGCTTGCTATCCACTAAACACCAGCTGCATCAAAGTTCATCTTCCTTTCCTGAAACTTTAAGTCCTATCTTTTTTTTTTTTATTATAGCTTTTTATTTACAAGTTCTATGCATAGGTAATTTTTCAGCATTGACAGTTCAAATCCTTTTGTTCCAACTTTTTCCCTCCTTCCCCTCACCCTTTCCCCCAGATGGCAGGTTGACCAATACATGTTACATATGTTGAAGTATAAGTTAAATACAATATAAGTATACATGTCCAAACAGTTATTTTGCTGTACAAAAAGAATCGGACTCTGAAATAGTGTACAATTAGCCTGTGAAGGAAATCAAAAGTGCAGGCAGGCAAAAATAGAGGTTTGGGAATTCTATGTAGTGGTTCACACTCATCTCCCAGAGTTCTTTCGCTGGGTGTAGCTGTTCAATTCATTACTGCTCTAATGGAGCTGATTTGGTTCATCTCATTGCTGGGGATGGCCTGGTCCATCAGAATACATCCTCATATAGTATAGTTGTTACGGTATATAATGATCTCCTGGTTCTGCTCATTTCCCTCAACATCAGTTCATGTAAGTCTCTCCAGGCCTT
Source organism: Antechinus flavipes (assembly GCF_016432865.1). Lineage (NCBI taxonomy): Eukaryota > Metazoa > Chordata > Mammalia > Dasyuromorphia > Dasyuridae > Antechinus > Antechinus flavipes. The sequence continues at coordinate 340,866,946 of NC_067398.1, read as the reverse complement.
TCTGAAATCATCCTGTTGGTCATTTCTTACAGAACAATAATATTCCATAACGTTCATATACCACAATTTACCCAACCATTCTCTAATTGATGGGCATCCATTCATTTTCCAGTTTCTAGCCACTACAGACAGGGCTGCCACAAACATTTTGGCACATACAGGTCCCTTTCCCTTCTTTAGCATCTCTTTGGGGTATAAGCCCAGTAGAAACACTACTGGATCAAAGGGTATGCACAGTTTGATAACTTTTTGAGCATAGTTCCAAATTGCTCTCCAGAATGGCTGGATGTGTTCACAATTCCACCAACAATGCATCAGTGTCCCTGTTTTCCCACATCCCCTCCAACATTCCGCATTGTCTTTTCCTGTCATTCTGGCCAATCTGTCTGTCCTATCTTGATTCTAGCCTCTATCCAGGAAAGAAACTAACTAGGATAGAATTGAGTATTTGGGCTTCATATATGTATTAAGTATCTTCCTGAGTCACTATTGTGACCCATGACTGCCCCTTTTGTCACTTCTGAAGTCTTCTTAAGAAGGTGTGAAATTCCTTTATCAACATTAAGTCTTGTCTTAAGTTGCTCTTTTGATTTGCAAAGTTTTGTATAACATGCTTTAAGGTAATAGAACTACTGTACTTGGACCCTAAACATCACAGTATATCAAATGTGTTTGCAAATTAGGTAGAAATGATCCTGCTAAAGAGATCAGATATGAAAAAAGCAGATGGATGAGACCAACCAAGCATATGCCCAAAGTACCTCCATTTCAATAGCATTGATTGAGCAAAATTTAATGAGTATGTAAAGGTAACAGAAATGTAGGAAATACCCTCAGATTTTATTACTATTAAAAACCTGGGCCTAAGAGATTATCAATAGTTATGTTGATAAATAAGTTATATGGATAGTTATTTTATCAAAAATTATATTGATATAGATTATCAATAGTTATATTGATAAACATGTTAAATATATTGATAAATATAAATTGATACAGATTATTGAATTATATGGATAAATAAATGCCTGATTTATGTTGTACATAAAATTTTCATGAGAATCAGTCATAGATCTTTTGAGGATATCCCTCATGCAGATCAATTTGGAGCAAAATGGCATTTGCAAGCAATATTACAGAGTAGTACACATCTTTACAAAGGAATGAAATGAAAGGATGAAGAAGGTAAAAAATTCTATTGTGGTTGGTGATTATAAAAGAAAGATACAAAACAAAAACAAAAACAAACTGTTTATTAGAGTAAAACACTATCTTAATGATTCTCTTCCAACTTGACATCTTTTATCCACACATTATTCAAGATTCATTGAAACACATCCCAACAGATATATTTGTTCAGTGAATGAGGATCATTAATATAATCACAAATATCAAATGAAGCCAAATGGTATAAATTGACTCTTTATGGATAGTGAGATCTTCCATGTAATTGTTTTGTAGATGACTTCATGCTAGATTTAATAAGACTTGGAACACAGAGCTCTCTGGATTAAATAAAGGACTATTCAAAAGAGTTTGACCTTGTTATTCACAAGAAAAACCAAATGAATGGAGAAAGATTACCATCAAAATTCTGATGTAGTTAGATAACCTATAAAAGTTATTTGGTAGTTGTTATATATTTATCTTGGACAGGCAGCACAAAGGAAGGAAGGAAACAAGCATTTATTAAGCATCTGCTTGGGTCAGGGTATTGTGTGAAGCACTTTACAAATACTGCCTCATGTGATCTTCACAATGACTCTGGGAGGGGAGTACAATTATTATCCTCACTTTTTTTTGTACAGCTAATAATTATCTGAGACCAAATTTGAATGCAGGTCTTCCTAACTTAGTTACTAGTTAGTCTAGTATTCTATCCATTGTAGCATCTAGATATTTTTGGCTTTTTCAAAGAGAGAATGAGTTAGGTCTAGAATTAAATAAAAATAGGATGATGGATTAGATTGCTCTGGGAAATTTCAGAGCTCTTTTAATAAATCTAAATTTCTTCCAGAAACTGAGGTTCATTTTAAATAACAAGTTTTAATTGATGTCTTCTGTTACTTATATCTCCATAGTTCTCCCAAATGTTTGTCTTTCTACATATAACATACAAAATTTTTTATTTTATTTTTTAAAGCTTTTTGATTTTCAAAACATATGCATAGTTTTCAACATTCACCCCTGCAAAACCTTGTGTTCCAAAATTTTTTCTCCCTCCCTTCTACCCCCTTCCCTAGATAGCAAGTAATCTAATATATATTAAATATGTGCAATTCTTCTATACATATTTCCACAATTACCATGTTATACAAGAAAAATCAGATCAAAAAAGGAAAAAAAATAAGAAAGAAATCAAAAAGCAAGCAAACAACAAAAAAGTGAAAATTCTATGTTGTGATCCACATACTCAGTCCCTACAGTCCTCTCTCTGGATGTAGATGGCTCTCTTCATCACAAGGCCGTTGGAATTGGGTTGAATCACCTCATTGTTGAAAAGAGCCACGACTCTCAGAATTGATCATCATATAATCTTATTGTCACTGTGTACAATGTTCTCTTTGTTCTATTCACTTCACTCAGCAACACTTCATGTAAGTCTTTCATATAAATCATCCTGCTGATCATTTCTTACAAAATAATAATATTCCTTCACATTCATATACCACAACTTATTCAACCATTTCTCAACTGCTGGGCAGTAACTCAATTTCCAGTTCCTTGCTACTACAAAAAAGGCTGCCACAAACATTTTTTGCATATGAGGATCTTTTTTCCTTTTTTATGATCTCTTTGGGATACAGATCCAGTAGAGATACTTTTGGATCAAAAGGTATGCACAGTTTGATAGCCCTTTGGGCATAGTTCCATATTATTCTCCAGAATGGTTGGATCAATTCATAACTCCACCAATAATGAATTAATGTCCCAGTTTTCCTTCATCCTTCTAACATTCAACAAATGATATTTTTAAAGAGGGGGAAAAATCAGCACAACTGATCAATATGTAAAATCTGAAAATGTGCAATATATAACAGTTATGAACGTCCCACTACCACAAAATGCAGTTCAGTGCAATTTCTCTTATCTTGTCATTTGATTCATGCTTCTTCTTTATAAATTTTGTTACATTTACTTCTGATTTTTTGGCAAATCTTTTTTTCATTTACTTTATGTATATGTATATTATATTTTTGGTTCTGCTTACTCCATTTTGCATCGGTTGATATAAAACTTTCTTTTACTACAAATATGTTACTAATGCTTCATTGACTGCAAACCATTCAGCACCACAGTTTCTGAAGAATTTTAAAATGAGGGGAGTGGAGACATGCATGAGGGATGTAAATAAGCTATAATGCAGTGTCAATGAAGAACTTAAAAAAAAAAAAGTGGAGTGATAGATGGCATCAGGAAAATGCATGACCAAAAAAGAAGATTGTCTGGTCAGGAAAACTGGTGGATAACCTATGTACTGATTTTGGACTATTATGGTTATCTTGATATAAGGAGAAAGGAAGGAAGAGTAATATAAGACAACAAAGATTTATTAAGTGCTTACTCTGTATCTGTCACTGTGCTAAAGTTCGTATATATAAGAAAAAGAAAGACAATCCCTGCTCTCAAGGAGTTTACAACCTAATGGTAAAAGCTCACACATAAAAAGAAGCTGAAAGGAGTGAGGGAAGTTACTTAGCACAGAGGCATGACCTTTGTGGAATTGAATCCAAGGAGAGCAACTTGTGGGACATAAAGAGTTGACTAGATTTCTAAGCTCTCTTTATGTTTTTTCCTATTAAAACTTTTTATGGCAGAAGAACATGATTTTGCTTTGTATACTCATCATTTTCTTTTTTGTTATTTTAAAGCTTTTTATTTTCAAACATGCATGGATATTTTTTCAACTTTGACCCTTACATAATCTTGTGTTCCAGTTTTTTGCCTTCTTCCCCCTACTCTTTCCCCTAGATCAGCAAGCAATCAAATATATGTTATACATGTTAAAATATGTTAAATCCAATATGTATAAACATATAAAAATCAGATCAAAAAGGAAAATAAATGAGTAAGAAAACAAAATGCAAACGAACAACAACAAAAAGAGTGAGAATGTTATATTGTGATCCACACTCAATTCCCACAATCCTCTCTTTGGATGAGATGGCTCTCTTTGTCACAAGATCATTGGGACTAGCATCAATCTTCTCTGAGTCTTCTTTAAATGAAAGCATTTAGTGTAGTCTCTATAGCAAGTTTATGGGAGAACATGACAAATGTTGCACAAGATGAGTAAGTATGAATGGGTTGCATTGTTGGAAGGAACATTTTGTTGCTGGACCTGATATCCATGATTCCATTGATCTGGTGGAATATTTCATTGAATCGATGTTTGGGAGAATCTGTTGGGGGAGACTGGTCCTGCAATTATACCAACATGTGAATAAACTTGATTTAGTACATTCTGCTTTGAAGTGCAGTGGCTAATAAGTCTCTCTTCTTATCACTTAATTTGTGATGCTATTTGAATAAATGTATTTGCTACAGTTGGGCATTATGGTATACAAATCTGCAATTGGCTTGAAGTAGGGAGGCTGCCATTTTCCTCTCAGGGCCATGAATGAGTGAATAAGGATTATGTAGATTAAGATAGACCTCCAGAGGAAAGACTAGGTGGTGCATTGCGTAGAACACTTGGATGTAAGTCAGGAGGACCTGACTTCACTTGAAAAAAGATAGTCATGAGAGAACTAGATAGATTTGTTGAGGCAGTTTATGGGATCTTTACTCTCTGTGTAATACTAAGCAAATCACACAATCTCTAGACCTACATTTCCTGGTTGGTGTTGGACTAAATGATCTTTAGTCTGTCTCTAAGGTTCCTTCTTGTTCTAAATTTGAAGATTCCTTGAGTCTATCACTTCATTCATCATTCATTTATCCAATATTTATTAAGTATTTGTGGTTAGAATCCTAAGCTGTACTAGAGAAAATCCATCAACTTTAACGAAGACGCATTATATATTGTTCTCAAAGAGTTTACAATTTGGGTAAAGGCTTAAGCAAGGGTGTGCTGGTAAATATTTAACAGCTCTCTCTCCAAAAACAAAATGTATCATATTCTCTATCCCTTTCTCAAGGCTAGATGGCAAAATAATAAACCAAGCCCTGATTTGTAGCTTGGTTGGTTTCCAAGATGTAAACGCTGACACTGAAAATTTCACAATAGCTGACTTTTTGGAGTCAGTCCTAAGGGCTCCAGAATACTTATGGGGGTAAGGCACATACAGACAGAAAAATATAGATCACAGTATTACTAGAAAAGCATTTCAGAGAAAAGAAAAACGGAATGTTATGTGTTGGAACAGAAAGGGATGAGAGCACAGTCGGTCTAGGTGGACAGCAACCTGTCCTCTCAGCAGATGTCTTAGCTCCACTTCCTTCATCTCCCTCAGTCGGGTTTACCCAAACACAGGAGGAGTAACCCTTCTTTCTTTTTCCTACTTCTGGTTCTAGGTGTTTAAGTAGGGTACTGACTGAGGGGAAGGGCAGAGAACAGGGAATCTGTTCATGGCGAGGGTTTTAACTTTGGCAAATAGGCACTAGCCCTGCAGAGCAGAGATCCTAGGGGTCTCTGGTGGTTCTACACCCTGACATTCAGGATCCTCCTTTGCTGATCTCATTCTTTCTCTTCTCTCTCTCTAGATGCTTTACCCACTTTTCCTGACCTTTATCCTTCTGGAACACACAAAATATTGAAGTAAGTTAAGACCCCATTCATTCCCTACTTTTCCTCTGAGCTTTCCATCTTCATCACTCAGCCTGTGCTTGTTCCAAAGGGACAGAGGGAAGCTTCCCTGGGCATCTGGGAGGGGCAGACCTAGATTAAGTTACCTGGCTTCTTTCTGGGTAATAGGCCTAGAATTAAGAGAGAATGAAATGTTTATTATATTATATTATTCTTCTCTTTCTCCTTATATCAAGATAACCATAATGGTTCAGAATTAGCACATACCTGCAAAGTGAGAGAGAGTATCATTGGCACTTTTTACCATAGAGTTGTTATCGGGATGAAGATATGATATCTTACAAACTTTGAAGTGATATTGAAACATCAGCCATTGTTATTATTATTGTCATAATCCATCTTAGTCTTCTAGAGTTGGTCCTAGGGACAAGTTATCTCACTATTCTATTATTTTCTTTCTATGTTATATAATAGTTCTTTATATGTTTATTTAATTCTTTATGTGTTATGTTATTTTGATTCTTTATTTGTTTTAATTCTTTATATGTTATATTATTTTGATATTATATTTTATATTTAAATTTAATATTTAAAAGAATATTAAAATGAAATTTAAGTAAAAGAATATTTTTCGACTATTGTCAAATTAACTTAAGGGTTTTTTGCAACTGGATAAAGTATTGAGATGTCAATAGTCATTGTAAGCTCATCTTGTACAGACTCTTTGGAAGTAACTTTAGAGCAGAAAGCATGATATGAACTGAATTCTGCTAATGATTTTGATTTTTTCTGCTAGGCCTCTAGATTTGAATAATGATGGTGGTGGTGACGATGATGAAGACAACGGTTGTGATTTAAAGGAGTTATCCCTCGTCTGATAGGCAGTGCAGAAGAGAGAATTTCTGAGGTTGAGGGGGTAATCACTGAAGCCGTGCAAGGCATGGGGGAGCAGGGCTGCTTACCTGGATTCATAGGATAGGGGTATCTATACACAGTCACTTCCTTCTCTAACAGTGAACTTCACCCACGTCTGGAAAGCTGGAGGCTACATGGAAGAGATTCCATGGTATATTAGTGAGGGGCATTCTTCCAAAAACTACTGGCAGCACTTGTGGAGGTTCTCTCATCCACCCTCAATGGGTCCTGTCTGCTGCCCACTGCTTTGGCGTGTGAGTTACCCTTTCCTTATTCCACTGAGTGAACAGGATTGCATCTGGAGATTGGAGTAGAGAAAGGGATTTGGGAACTAAATGTAGACTATGTCACTTTTCCGTCTTCTCCTCTATAAAATGGAATTACAGTTTCTGCCTGGTTTCTTCACTTGACATCCAAACTATAAGGTACCACACACATGAGTGGTACCATTACCCACTTTTAAGTGGGAAACCCAGGAGAGAGAAGCAGTAAATGGGAGAGATTTCCCTCTAGTTGGGTATGGGTATGTTGTGGGATGTGCCTCCTAGATACAGAGGGTAGGAACCTGGGACAGCTCTATGTAGCAGGACTCCCAATATTAACCTAGTTGCCTCTAAGGAATATTTGCCCCTTTCTTCCCCAGATATCTAGAAAACACTTCAAATTTAATGGTAAACCTAAAGACAAGTATCTGCTTGTGGACAAGATCGTGATTCACCCAAACTTCATACGTGGAAGCTTTGATGCAAACATTGCCCTGCTAAAACTGAAGACTCCTGTGGACTCTTCCAAAGATATCAGCATCTTTTGCCTCCCTGCTGCCTCACAGAACTTTCCCTCACAAATGGAGTGCTGGGTGACTGTTTGGAGGTAAGTGATGGGAGTGACCCTGTATCCTTTGGGCATCTTGGATTTATCAGTGTTGGAAAAGGAGCCTGGTCTACACCAGGACTAACATCTGTTCCAGTTCTCGGAGCTGCACAATGACCAGACCCAACAAGAGGGGAGTAGAAAATTTTAAAAAAGCCTCTTGGTCTCATGGGACAATCATATATTTGCTTAGTGTTCATCCTAGTCCGGATCTGGGTCTGGGTGCTCTGGACTAGCATGGTGAGATTGTTCCTTATGTGATGGTAAGAGCACTAGATTAAGATCCCAATTGTCATCCTTTTTACTTTTAGAATAGTCACTTCTAATCCTTAGTTTCTTCAAAAAGAAGCCTTAGTTTTTAGTTCTCTAACTATGTCCATGGAAGATCTTAGTATCTATATATCAATCCCCTCAAGACGTAATTGTCAGTCTACCAACTTCTACCAAGCCCTTATCCCAGCCCTGATGTCAGGGTATCTAACTATGAAGTGCAGAAAGATTGGATGTCTGAATCAATTTCCAACGCCTGGCATTTAAAAACATGTCCCTACTCTTCAGAGCTGGCTATAATGCTCTCTTCCTTCTCTCCCCAGGTCCTTTTGTATTTATTATTCCACTGAAAAGGCTTCATATTTCTGTGATGGATGCCCTTATTCGTGACCAAATATACCACAAGAGTTTGACCACTGCCCCACCCCAGAAAATATTCCTTAATGACATGCTATGTACCAGCAGCTGGAGCTGAAGATGGAAATCCATCCTTGTGAGACTTTCTTCCTCTCTCTGGTTCCTCTTTTGACTCCAGATTGGATCCAAGGGTTCACTTTATTCTTAGCCATACTAACAGACTCTCTCTCTCTTTTAAAGGTTAATTCTGGTGGACCCTTGTTCTGTAAAGTCCAAAACTCTTGGCTTCAGACTGAGGTGATATCCAGGAAAATTCATGGACGTAATATCACCACTCTAGTCACTGCCTATGTGGATTGGATCAATAAATATATTAAGTGATGTTCTGGCCCAATTCCTTCATCTTCCACCCCAGAACCAGCACCTGTTCCAGTCCTGAGCCAAAGCCCTGTGGGGAATTGATAAAATATTTCTTCTACTTTTCCTTTCATATCCTTCCTTCATTCCTCATTCTATGATGCTGCACTTCACTCAGCCTTCTCCTATAAATGCCTCCTTTCCTGACTGACTGTAGGCTTCATTTCTATTCTCAAAGACCTAAAGGCTATGTATGATGGAGGTCAGAGTCCTGGACTGGGATTTAGAACCCTGAGGTTCTAATAGGACAACCTGAGTGAACTTGAGCATGCTGCTGGGTTTCAAAATTTCCTGGACTCCTAGAACATGGTAAGGATGATGGAGAAGATCTGAGGCAAGAAGGAGAAAGAAATTGATACACGATACCACTCATAGCCTAATTAAACCATTTGCAATTTTCTCTTGGTGTAGAATCAATGATTTCTTTCCTCCTTTTGTTTGGGTGGGAAATGAGAAGAAAGGAGCCATCCCAATACTCAAAACTATTTGGAACTTTTGAAAACCTTACTCTACCTATGTCTTCCAGCTTTATGTCATCTAAAATTTTGTTAATTGTGCCATCTATGGCTTTATACAAATCATTGATAAAGTAATAAACAGTGCAAAGTCAAATAAACAGCTCTGAGGCATTCTCCTATTACACAGACCTTGAGTCATTTGACCTCATATCTCTTCAGATCTTTTCTTTCTTTCAGGTGGTATGTAGTGTACCCTAATGACAAAATCACTTAGTTTTCTCTCTTTATTGATTTTCTCCTAAATACTTTTCACCATGCTTTTCCCCTCTGCTACCTAGATTTAATGCATCAGAGAAAGAGTGCTGAACCTTTGGCTTAATTTGGAGTCATGGGAACTAAACTCTGAGATTTACTTCCCATACTGATATTAAGCAAATCATATCACCTCTTTTGGCCTATTTTGTAAAATGCGAGACTGTTTTGATCAGTACCCTAGAAATTTGTGTGTGATATTGGAGTGGAATGAGATATTCTTAGATGTTTTGATAGTTGACAAAATGAAGTTTATTTAGCTATTTCAGGAAAAGTATTTTTTAGTAAAAACAGGCATTGAAGACACAGTAAGTTGAATTAATTGAGAGAAATTCTTTTGCTTGGAATGCCCATCATTTCCCACTAGCCAAACAATGGAGAATTCATGGAATTCCTTGTAGCTATTTTGTACTCAGGAAACTAGGAAATGATATCAAAAGAATAAACTTTTAGTCACCAGAGCCAACCAAATCTTGAGAGTGGTCTCAAGAGATGGAGAAAAAACAAAAAAAAATTAAGAACAATCCAAGAAAAATGAGATTTTGAAAAGAAAGTCAACTAACTAGAAAAGGAGATCCAGAGTCATAAATAAGAAAATGATTCTTTGAAAATTAATATTGCGCAAGGGAGAGTAAATAAAGTTATAAGAGACCAAGATATACTAAAACAAAATACAAAGAATGAAAAAATAAAAGAGAATGTGAGACATCTTATAAGACAAACAACAGATTTGGAGAACAAGAAAAGAAAATACAAGAATAATTGGATTATTTGAAATTTATAATCAAAAAAGAACCTTGACACAATAATACAAGAAATAATTAAAGAAAAATGTCCTGAAGTGATAGGATAAGGGGGAAAGGTAGAAGTAGAAAAAATTAATTGATTACCATCTGAAAGAGATTCTACAAGGAAAATATATAGGAACATCATTGCTGAATTTCAAAACTGCCAGGTCAAGGAAAATTTTTTACAAGCAACTGCAATAAAAATAATTCAAATTCAAAATTAATGGAGCTATAATTAGACTTGCATAGCATTTATCAGCAGCTACAATAAAAGACTGTAAATCCTGGAATACTATATGTTGACAATCAAAAGAGCTAGGGTTGTTATAAAAGTTGGATATAATAGGGTATTATATTCAGTTAAATTAAGTATATATTGAATGAAAAAAGTGGACATTCAATGAACTGTCATATTTTCAGGATTTTGTCACAAAAAAACCTGAACTCAATAGAAAAGTTAACATTAAGACTAATTTCAGGGAACTAGGACAAACTGTTCTATACATGGAAATATAAACCATATGTCTAAGATTGACATTAGTAATTTGGTAGTCCAGAAGAAAGACTGGGGGTAGAGCTGGGCATGATGTGATTCTAAAAAACAAAATGATCTAGGAAATGTTAAAAATGATAATTATGCTATATGAATGAAGTGTGAGAACAAGAACTGACATAGAGGAATTAGATGGAGGAGGAGGACTGGTAGTTCTAAAAACTTAATATGGGGAATGGGGTAAAAAGGTAATAATATATATATATATATACACACATATATACATATACATAAACACACACATATATACATATATGTATGTATGTATATATATATTTAGCAACCTCCAAAATCCATAAAGAAGAAGGCAGGGAATAGGAATAGGATAAAATGGGGTATAGAAGGATGTGTAGATTAATGGGAGTGGGATAGAGAAGAGGGGAAAAGATGGAGGGAGAAGATAATGGAAGGATCTCTGTTAGGGGTGTGGCAGGGAGGTTAAGTAATAATAGCAAAGCAAACTAGAAGGTAGAAATAAAGGAGAAAAGTTAGCAGAGATAGGAAATAAGAGATATATACATATACAATAATAATGATCAGGAGTAGAATTTATGGGTAAAAAAGTAGGGTTAGTAATCACTGATCTTAGACAAAGACAAACTTAAAAAAAGCTTCAACCAAGAGAAATCTATGGGGCAGCTAGATGTGTATCACCACTGTAGTTAGCAGGACCTGAGTTCAAAGCTTCCCTCAGACACTTAACACTTAACTAGCTGTGTAACTCTGGATAAGTCACTTAGTTTCAATTTCTTCTCAAAAAAAAAGAAGAGAGAAATCATAATATTGTTATAGATGTATGTGTATATGTATATGTTCATATGTGTATATACCCGAAGATATATGTATGTGTGATATATGTTTATATGTGTGTATATATGTGTGCAATTGTATATATATAGTGTGTATACATAAATATATCCATGCTGAACTCTAGTCTGCTTGCAGAAGAGGAAAGGAGAAACAAAGAACAAAGTCAAAAGTGCATAGCAGAGAACAAAAGAAAACCTACAAAGAAGCACAGAAAAGATGGACAGATGTGAATACAATATCTTCTTTTATTATGTATGCTTTCTTGAAATGAAAATTTTGAACCCTCCCTGATGTTCTACTGGATATATGGCAATGCTTTGTTCTTCTTTTTCTGTCTGTTTTTCCTATTTTTTCTTATTTTACATATGTTTTAAATAAATTCATTAAAAAAAGAAAATGCTTTCTACACTTGCTGCTTTTACTTTCACTCACTCCTCAAATTTTTGGAATCTGGATTTTGACTTCTTCACTATGTCCACATATACACTATGTGTATACCCTTTGATCTAGCAATCTCACTACTAGGTCTGTGTTCCAAAGAGATAATGAAAAAAAGGAAAAGGACCCATATGTACAAAAATGTTTGTAGCAGCCATTTTTGTAGTGGCAAGGAATTGGAAATTGAGTGAATGCCCATCAGTTGGGGAAATGGCTGAATAAGTTTTGATAAATGAAGGTAATGAAATATTATTGTTTTATAAGAAATGATGAGCAGTCTGATTTCAGAAAAACCTGGAAAGACCCATAGGAACTGATATTGAGTGAAATAAGCAGAACAAAGAGAACAGTGTACATAGTAACATGATGATAAACTGTGATAGACTTGACTCTTTCGAGCAATGCAGTGATCTAAGACAATTTCAGTCTATTTGGGATGGAAAATAACATCTACATTCAGAGAGCGAATTATGGAGACTGAATGTGGATCCCCTTTGCATTTTCACCTTTTTTTTCTCTCAGTTTCCTTAAGTGCATGTCTGATTATATGACTTAAATCGGTTCTATTAATCCGGGCAATAGCATCAAATATAAGTTCCTCTGTTTAACTTTGAAAGCCCTATGCAACCCAACTCAGACTTTTTTCCAGCCTCATTGGATATAACGCATCCCTTCTGTCCTCTAAATTCCAACCAGACTGATTTTGTCTCTTCCTCATACATGGCACTCTCCTATCAATGTGTCTTCACACTGATCATCCCTCATAACCATAACTTATCCCAATAATGCTTCTGCTTCATAAAATCTACTTTCATTTAAGCTTCAGTTCAATTATTATCATCTGAACAAAGTCTTTTTTGACTCACAGAACCCTCACTCCTAGTGTTTAACTACTTTCTATGTGGTATTTATTCACTTGAGATTTGTACTATATATACTTATATATGGACAACTAGGTGATGTTCTGAGATTGGAATTAGGAAGACTCCTCCTCCTGAATTCAAGTCTGGCTTTAGACATGTACTAACTGTGTGACCTTGGGAAAGTCGCTTAACCCTGTTTACCTCGGTTTTCTTATCTGTAAAATGAGCTGGAGAAGGAAATGGCAAATCACTCCAGTATCTGTGCCAAGAAAATTCCAAACAGGGTCACAAAGGGTTGGACATGATTGAGCAAATGATTGAACAACAAAACATTATCCCATCCACAGTTACTGTTCATCCTTCATTCTTGAAGAGAACCAATGAAATCATGAGGGTGCTATCTTGACTTGTACATGAATTAGATTTGATTGAGGCAGAGCTGCATAATGCCATCATCCTCTGTCTCCTCCAGAGTTATCAGAGTCCAGTGGCAAGACATAAATCTGACTGGTAATGGCCCAGACCCCATCCATAAGGACTATCTGTGAATACAAAATGTGTCTTAGTCATACAGGATTCTCAGGTTATCAGTTCTGGGACACCTTCCCACTTCAATCCCTTTAAATTGTAACCAGGAATTTCCTTTTTCCTTGTACAATTAAAGAAGCAATAGTTAAGCAGTTGTGTGATTGCAGTCAAATTCCTTCACTTCTGAGTCAATTTTTTTCATTTGTAAGATGCAAATAATAGTACTTAAGAAGGGTATTTAAATATTGACTTGTGAGGAAAAACTTACAAAATTTTAAAGTATAATTCTACTTCCATGTGATAACCCTTTCTTTAACTATTTGAAGATAACACTGATATCCTCCCAGCACCTTCTCTTCCTCGGGGGGAAAAAACTTCCTGTTCCTCTGATTGATTCTTATACAGCATGGACTCAACATACTTCACCATTCTGGTTACTCTTTTCTGGAAAATCTCCAGCTTAACAATGTCTTTTTTCAATTTTAGCACCTTGAACTGAATACCATCCTCCAGGTGTTTTGTAACCAAAGTAGAATACAATAGGATCACTGTCTCTTTATTGGAATTGATGTCTTTATTAGTAGAATTCAAACTTGCATTATGCTTTTTTTTGGTTGCCATATCTCACCATTGTCTCATTAAGTTTCCATTTCACTACCCTTCTCTACCCAACTCCATTAGTTCCAATAAAATGCAAGTTTCTCGAGGGCAGGGATGGATTGATTCTTGTCTTTGTATTCCCTAGCACCTCTAGAATAGTGTCTGTTACATTATAGATACTTAATAAATGCTTATGAAGTGAATGAATGAATTATGCTTTGACTGTCCAAAATGGTCACTTGTCTTTTTTTCATGTCACTTTGATATCCTTTTATGCCACGGCTGCATCATTTCTTAGGAGGAAAAAAAAACATTCATATGCACACTAAATAAGAGTAGGACTGGCCCAGTTCCTATCCTCTGGGGATGTCAGAGAGTTCTCCATTTCTTCATGTTGGGTTGCTCATCTCAATCTGTATCCTCCAAAGAAACAGATTAAAGACTCAGAGTTTTCTGCCATCTGCTCAAATTATAGAAGGACTGAGTCACATTCTCCTTGATGGGATGGTCCATGATTAGAACATGGTGATAGATGTAACGGTTGTTTTCTTTTTCTCATCTCTATCATCTCTGGAAATGGTTCTTCTGTTTTTGTCCTATCCCTAGTTGCAATGATCAGGTCAGAGATTAATACTTGCTAGGCTGTAAGTAATAGTAGCTATTTAGCCAGGCAAAATAGACCAAGGGAGACATCAAGGGAGAACAAGACAGGCAGGTAGATTCATAGTCATTTTGATGGATAGGCAGGTAGAAAGATAGGTAGATGAACAGTTACATAGATAGATTGATAGGGAAGCAGGTCTGCTGCTCCCAAATGGGTTTGAATTTGAATAGGGGACAAATATGTTATCAAAAATAAACAAAATATAAAATTTAGCTATTATTAGGATATTGGGATTGGATGGATTAATGCTGTGGTATATTCTTGATATTATTTACCTTCACTCCAAACCAGCCCTGACCCAGTCCTAAAGCAGCTAGGAATCTGGAAAAGGTTAAGATGATAAATAGGAAGGACATTTCTTTGAGAGCTCCTGGGAAAAAGAGCTTGGTTTGTTTTTTGATTAATTTTAGAGGTGAACATTTTCCTTATTTAAATGGGGACAGCACTTGCAGTTACTTTCTTTCAGGTTTGTTGGGAGATCAAATGAGATCAGACATATTTAAAGACCTGGTCTAAGACAGATTTCAGAAAAATCTGGAAAGACTTATATGAAGTAGGAGAACATTGAACACAACAGCAATACTATACAATGATTAATGGTGAATGACTTAGCTATTCTCAGCGATTCAATGATTCAAGACAATTAGTCCAAAAGACTAATGATGAAAAATGCTACCCACTTCCAGAGAAAGAACTGATGAACTTTGAATGCAGACTGAAGCATTTTTATTTTCTATATATTTTTTTCCCTAGTTTTTGTTTTCCTTTGGGTCTGTGTCTTCTTTCACAACATGACTGATATGGTAATATGTTTTACATGATTGAACATGTATAATCAAATCAAATTGCTCACCATCTCAGGGAAGGAAAAGATTTGAATCTCAAAATAAACAAAAAAGTTAAAAAATTTGTAATTGGGGGAAAATATTTTTTTTAAAAGAACTGGCCTAAGGGTCCATTCCTTGGAGTCCCTTTCTGCCTTTAGTTAATAATGATGAAGAAGCTTTGAGGGACAACTTCAAGATATGTGATGACCCATTGCTGGAAGGACTTGAAGTTTTAATATGATGTGATAGACTTTGAGTCATTTCTTCATCATTTGCCTGCCCCATAGGTGGGTGTGCTTAATTTGTCAAAAGAAGAGACTGTTTCTGATTGATGTACTTAGTAATGTGACTCTTTAGTCAGTAAAGAGTAGAGGACAGAGTTTTTCTCTATTCTGATATCATGGTAATCCTGTCCAAATGGTAGCTAGTACTGGGGGCATTTAATCAGGTGAACTTGTACTAAGCAGACTATGTGTCTGCTTCCTTTTGCCTCCTTTTATGTTTGCTTTTTTCTTGAGTTGATGATCTTGTGAGTTCTAGAGGTCCATGGCTTCAGTGGCAGGGCAGTGGTAGCAGCAATATCATTTGCCAGTATTGGTTGGAGTTGTGAGAACAGAGATGGTCATGGTAGCTAGAATTGGGGCAAAAATGAGGGAGTTCAGTATCATAAATAGTAGCTACTCTTCCAGGTCTCTTGGAAAAAATGTTCATTAGTAGCAAAGGGGACAAGTCTGTTCTGTTTTATCAGCAGAATTGATTAGGCAGTCCTCCATCAAGGGGAAAGTAGAGAATGGCTAATCAGCAGTCTTTCCAAGCACTGTATTTTGACAAGACCTAAGCGTTAACCCACAGGCCTAATATAATCATGTTTAATAAATTGTTACTGAATTCTATTCTAATCACTCCACAATGTGGACAGCAATTCTTTACAAGTTTAGTATTTCTTTTTATGTACCTGTCTCAAACTCGATTCATTTTTAAATTTTGAATAGATCTTTTATTTCCCCATTTTTGTGGAAACCTTGGATTATAGAATCAAGAGCTTAATACCCCTAATTCTTAGAGGTGAATACAACTTTCATTGGTTGGCTACAAGATGGGAAGCAGTATAGATTTCTTGCTCCTGTGAGTCCCAGTAGTGAGATCTAAAGGCTACACATATAAAGCTCTTGGTAAATCATAAATGTAGACAGAGTAATTGTTATTCAGAAAGAGCTCAGTTATTCTGTAGCTATATTAGGGGTATTAAGCTCTTGATTCTATAATCCAAGGTTTCCATAAAAATGGGGAAATAAAAGATCTATTCAAAATAAAAAATGAATCGAGTTTGAGATAGGTACATCTTTGGGGACAAAGAAACCAAATGAGAAAGTTTATATAGTAGGTCATCTTGGGGGAAGTACTGAGGGTTATTTCATGAAGTACATCATGGGGCTCTCTCATCCACCACTAGTGAGTATTGACTTGACTGCTCCCTGTCAATTTGAAAAGTGAGTCAATTTTACCCCACTCAGTTCAGTGAACATATGAAATTGAAAGTAAAAGGGAAAGGTAGTGGAGAAAGATCCTTCCTTGGAAAAGAAGTACTCCCCCAGGTTTTAGATTCAAACTCTGTCACTAATTCAGGTGTGGCTTTGGTCAGTGCAAAGGTAAGGGATGGAGAGTTTCTTGTGAGGTACAGAGAGGACAGATTTTCTGGACTGTAGTATGCAAGATGGGGAGTTATATCCAATAATATTGGAGTAAGGTTGTGAAGATCTTTAAAAGCTAGCTAGAAGGAATTAAAATTGATTTGGGATTAATGGGGATAGAGAGTTTTTTGGAATTTCCTGCATAAGGGAGTGAAATGATCAGTTCTGTGATTAAGGAAAATCACTTTAGCAGCAATACAGAGTATGGACTGAAAAGGCAAGAACTTTGAAGCTGGAGAAAGTTAGAAAAGTTAGAAAGTTGTTTTAATGATCTGGGCAAGAGGTGAGAAAAGAGTAAATGAGAATGGTAGCTGTGTGGGCAGGATGAGAGAGATGGAGTCCATAGTTCAGAAGGAGATATCTGGGTTCCTTACATTTTATTCTAGGGTTTTGGGTTATAATTCACAATGAAGGATCCAGCCCAGGGCCTTGGGCTCAATGATCCCAGCAGCTTCTGCAAGGGATTTTGTTTTAGGTTTGAGGATTTTCATCTTTTATTCCTTTCTAAGCTTCCTTTATTGATTGAACACTAACATAATTCACAGAGCTGGGAAGAGGAACCAGTTTTTTGATCTCTATCACAATTCTTTATATTTATCCCCTTTATTTCTTATTAGATTTAGCCCAGTGTTCAGCTTGTGAAGATCTTTTTTGGAGCCTGTTCATCTACCATGTTTTCTAGGTTTTTATAAGATATTTCTCCTGAATCTCTTCCTATCTGACCATTCTTCCTCATTCACTCTTGCTGATTCTTGCTCCACCTACCTCAGATGTCCCCCAAAACATCCTACTTGGCTCTTTTCTTTTCTCTTTATATCTAACTTGGAGAGCTCACAACTCTTTGGGTTCAATGATTCTTAGAGCTCTATAGCTAACCATACTTTCTCTCCTTCGTCACCAACTGGTGGCACAGTGGATAGAGCACCGGGCTTTGGATTAGGAAGACATCTTCTTGAGTTCAAACCTACTTACTATCTGTGTGACCCTGGATAAGTTACTTAACCCTGTTAACCTCAGTTTCCTCATCTGTAAAAAAAAAGCTAGAGAAGAAAATGGCAAACCACTCTAATACCTTTGCCAAGAAAACCCCAAATGGGGTCATGAAGAGTTGGATGTAACTGAAATAACTCAACAGAAATTGCTTTTTGCATACCTTGAACGGGATAACCTATAGGCACTTCATACTTAAAATAGTTGAGACAGAACTCAATTTTATTTCTCTCCAAAGCCTCACCTCTTTTGAACTTCCCTATCACTGTTGAAGATTCTACCATCCTTCTAATCATTCACATCCCCAATTTCTTAAATAGTCCAAATTTATCACTCTTACTCACCCTACATATCAATCCTTTATTAAATCTAGTCATTTCTTCTTTCATAATCTTTCTTAGATATTTCCCCCCTTTTTTCTACTCACACAATCACTACCCAAATTTAGGCTCACATTACCCTACACCTGAACTACTTCAATTAATTGGTTTCCTTGTCTCATGACTCTTCCCTCTCTAATATAGTCTCTTCTTGGTTTCGCAGAGATTTTTCCTAAATTATACACTTAACCATGTCCTCCTCTCTATTCAGTGAATTCTAGTGGCTCCATCTTACCTCCGGGATCAGGCATAATAAACTCTGCTTGCACTATGAATGTGTGTATATATATGTATATATATATGTATATGTGTATGTGTATCTGATTGGAGAGTGGACTATGTATACAGTTAAATATATATATATTTGATTGATGGAGGGTGCACTAAGATTATATTTATGTATCTGTGTATTTTTGTTTAATTGGTGGAGCATGCACTATGTATATGTGTGCGTGTGTATGTTTGATTGCTAAAGGATGCAAGACTAGATTATTACATCAAAGATTCCTTTAGTTCCTTAGGTGCGATGGTCTCTCTACTTGTATCCACTAGAGGGTGAACAGATTCCATTGCAAAATTTACATTGTTTTTTAATGAGAAACCCCTGGATTTTGAGCAAGTTTTCTATCTTCCTGGGCTGCAAGACTCAGGTGAACTTTTCCTGGACCACTCCAGGACCTGGACATTCTTATCTACTCCAGCATTGCACCCAAGAATAGGTTCCCAAAGGGTAGGAGGGATTCACCCTAGATACAAATATATTCTCCCTTAGGCATGATGTATATGGAAATTAAGTAGATAACTTTTATTTGCACTTATCCTTCTATGCTGTCATGAATACATGTTATTTTATCTTCCTTTGTGAATATCTTTGGAAAGTCCACAGTTTTTATCTGGCTGTCTGTGAACAACAACAATAATTAAAAAAATTTTTTTTTATTGCTTTTTATTTACAAGGTATATGCATGGGCAATTTTTCAGCATTGACAATTGCAAAACCTTTTGTTCCAATTTTTCCCCTCCTTGCCCCTGCCTCCTCCCCCCGATGGCAGGTTGACCAATATATATTAAGTATGTTAAAGTATAAATTAAATACAATATAAGCATACATGTCCTAACAGTTATTTTTCTAACAACAATAATTTTATAGAACTTACCATGTACCAGGCACATGCTAAGCACTTTACAATTATAATCTTATTTTATTTTAACCATAACCATGGGAGATAGATGGTATTATTAATTTTTATTTAACAGTTTATTTTACAACTGAGGCAACAGAGGTTAAGTGATGGGCTTACATAGCAAGTGGTTTTCTTAAAATTTTTTTTTGAAATTATTATTTTGTAAAATTGCAAGACTATTGGGATTAAGTGACTTGCCCAGAATCACACAGCTAGGAAGTATTCAGTGTCTGAGGCAGGATTTGAACTCAGGGCCTACTGACTCCAGGGCCTCCAGGCCTCTATCCACAGTGCCATGTGGCTGCCTCCATAGCAAGTGGTTTGAACTCAGGTCTTTCTGACTCCCGGGGCAACTAGATTGTACAGTTTTGGCTTTTTAAAATTCCATCACAAAAAGTGCTGTTATAAATTTTTTGGTACCGATGGAACTTTTTCCCCCCAACCTCAACCAGCAGTGACCTCTCTTCGGCCGAAAGAATAGGAATGTTTTGTTAACTTTTCACACATAATTCCAGGTTATTTTTCAGGATATTGTCAGGATTGTGTCAATTTACAATTCAGCCAATTGTATTTTAGTTAGCCAAATAGATGGTATCATCTCACCATCTCTTTAATATTGACTATCTCTATGTTTTTAACTTTTATTATTTTCTAGTTTGCTTGATGTGAGGTATAAATTCAATTATTTTAAACTGAATTTCTCTTATAATTAGTGATCTGGGGCAATTTTTCATATGGTTGCCCATAATTTGCAATTCTTTTGATGACTGCTTGTCCTTTGACTTAGAGAACATGCCCCATATCTATTGCATTTAATATCATTATGAATTACTTTTTTGCATGTGTCGGAGCAAGGGAATTTGCCTGTTCTACAATGCCAGGCTAACTCTTACTTCATTAGGAAAATTGTGGTTTACAAGCAAATTTGGGTTCATCTTGCTTACCTAATCATTGGATGTTTAACCTTCTTTCTGGCCCATCCTGAGAAAGAGAAGGAACTGAAAAAGGTGGCCAAGACAATGTTTTTGGTTCTTCAAACATTGGAATTATTCATCTTGATATACAGATTATCATTAAAATCCACAAAAGGTCATTTTTTTTTGTTTTAGCCTGAGATTATTGGGTGAGCCCCCACTGAACTGGCTTTCCACTGTCTCCGTTCCCCTTCCCCCATGGCCTTTATATCTGAACTGTTATCTAGTCATATTTTCCCCATCTCAAATAGGATCTCTCTCAGCTTCCTGTCAACTGCAAATCTGATATTTAAACCATCTATGTTCTCATCCAAGTCAGTGATAATTTTTTTTAGAAATAATATGACTGTTGGCATAAGGCAGCTGTCCCTTTGTTGACCTGGGGTCTTTTTGCAGAAGTTCACTCCTTACCCCTTCCCTTCCCTCCAACTTTCTCTCAGTGGGCTCTCTAGATATTAAGGGAGGAAGCATGGAAAGGCTGGAAGTGCCTTTCTCCACTTGGCCAGTAGTCAACTCACAGATCCTTCAATCTGGTACCTAGGTCATAGGCTACCGAAGGGCTCTTAGAATTTATCTAGTTCCACTCCCTCATTTTACAGAGGAGAGAATTCAGTCCTGGAGTGATACCATTAAACTCAGGTTTTCTGACTGACTGACTCTGTGTCCATTACTTTGTTCCTCTGTTTCCCCTTACTTTCCTTATTATTTGCCTCAAGGTCTTTGGACCATAATATTTTGGGAACAGAAATTTGTGGTGAAGTCCATGTTTCTTCTCCCTTCACCATAGGGATTGTGTTAGCTAGGTACTCCAAACAGGATCAAGTGATAATGTTATTGTAGCAGCGTGGGTAACCTTGCTAGGTATTAAGTCCAAATGTTCCCAGAAGCCCTATCTTTGGGTTTTCTTTGATCCTAGCCTGCCCTGCTGCCCCTCTTGTCTCTCTCCAACATTCCTTCCCTGTCCCTTTCCAGAAAGTCTCAAAATTCTGTACCTGAAAATTTTGCCTTCTAGCTCTGAGCCAGACATAATCCCCTCTTTTCATGCTAGAAGGATCATAACTCCCAGTATCTTTAGTGACTTAGGTCTCCTTGTCAAGCAACAAGTCCAAACTTTGCCAGGGAGTCTTTAAGCGCTTAAAGAAACTTGTAGGGGGTCTAATTCTGGATTAGATGCTTTTCTTTCCTTCTCTGGTTTTTGCCTTTGAGATCCAAAATCTTCCTGCATTACCAGACAGATGTGGGCTCCTACTGTTACTTCTGTATTTTAAGAATTGGAATATTCATTAAGCCCACATACAACTAGCTGCTCCAGAGCTTTCCCCTAACTCGAGTTCCTTCATGAAGTTTGTAACCCTGTGTTCAACATTGAGCTGCCTCTGCATTCCCAGGGGAATCTGGGGACCAGAGAGTTAATTTGTCTCCTCAAAACTGAACATCTCCCTCTCCTTTGGAACTCAACCTCTGCCTGGGGCCATTGCTAAACCACATGCAGCAACCTTACTAGCCAATATGATGGCTTGAATTTTCTTCTTAGGCCCAGGGATTTTCCTGTTTTTTGGCCTTGTTATTAGGCATTTCTTTTTATTTTATTTTCTGCTTGAAAAAAAATTATATTCTCATCCTCCTCATCCCAAAGCTTCTAGGATGAACAAGTCCAAGATAATGATATAAGCATCCCTTAGGTCATTCTCTAAGACAGGCCCAAAAGGGCATAGAGCCAGGTCTCAGGGGCAAGAAAAGAGTGGCATTTGAAGATTAAGGAGCTGAAGATTCTGAAAAAGCAATTCTGGAGTGTTATACATGCATCTCATCTTTGGAGAGGAAAGACAGAGGAAAGAGGAAGAGAGCATCTTTCTATTCCTTCCTGGCTCCTTATGGATCAACGTGTATATAGGAAGAAGTTTGAAGGCAGAAGATGAGGGTCCAGATCTTGGCTCTATTATAATCTATCTGTGTGAACTTGAACAAGTCTCTCAATTTCTCTTTTTGGGAAACAGAAAAGCCCTTTTATTTGACCTCTTCACCATCTTGATTCCCATTTCTCCCAAAATACAAGTTTCCACCTTGTTGGCTTTATAAATCTATGGAGGTGGAGTCTGCTTCTTGGAATGATTTCTGGGCCTTTAAAAAGGTCTTATTCTCTACAGGTCTTCCCTGCCTGATAGATACTCTTTCTGAAATCCAACAATTAGACATTTACTCATGTGCTATTAAGTACCATTAAAATGAAAATATTCTTGGGAGAAGTAATAGTGAGTTTTACTAGTTATGCATTCCTTAGAGTATTTATCAAATTTATCAAATCATTTGAACAGATAATTGTGGTGGAAATAAGTACTCTGAATGGGAAGTCTAGGGACCAAATGGCAAACTCCAAGGCTATGACTTCATTTACATGATTTTTCCTTCCAGTCTGGATCTGAACTGCCATGTGTATCATAAGGTAACCAGATGACAGATGATCAGACAGACAGAAAAACAGGCAATTAGGCAGGGAAGCATTTTGCAGATAATCTCTCATTTGATCCTCACAACCTATGTAGGAAGTGCTATTTTTTACAAGGGAGGAAACAGAGGCAGATGGAGGTTAAATGACATGTCTAGAGCGACATGGCTAGTAAATGTCTGAAGCTGAATTTGAACTTCTGGCTTAGCACTTTATCCACTGTGCCACTTAGCTGCAGACAGGTAAGCAGACAGAGAGAGAGCCAGAGAGGCTAAGAAGCTAAAAGATTGATAAGCAGAAAGACTAGTAGTGAGCATGGAAGACAAAAAGCTGTCATCAGTAGACAGATAGAAGGATTTCAGAGAGAGAGAGAGAGAGAGAGAGAGAGAGCGAGAGAGAGCGAGAGAGCAGACAGAGAGAGAGAGAGAGAAAGAGAGAGAGAAGAGAAACAGAGAGAGAGATAGAGACAGAGAGACAGACAGAGAGGAAGAGAGAGAGAGAGAAGAGAGAGAGAGAGAGAGAGAAAGAGAGAGAGAGAAGAGAGAGAGAAAGAGAGAGAGACAGAGAGACAGAGAGACAGAGAGAGAGAGAGAGAGAGACAGAGAGACAGAGACAGGGAGACAGAGAGACAGAGAGATAGAGAGAGAGGGGGAGAGAAGGAAGGAGAGAGGGAGGGAGAGAGACAGAGAAATAGTAACAGAGAGACAGAGAGACAGAGAAAGAGAAGCAGGAAGAGAGATAGAATAGCATGTTTGCAGGTACACAATCGGGCAGGTAGAAAGACAAGCTTTTAGTCAGGTTGGACAATAGACAGAGAAAAGAACAAGCATTTTAAAGCACCTCCTATATGCCAGGCATTATGCTGAGCACTTCAGAGAGTATCTCATTTGATCTTCACAACAACACTGGGAGCTAAGTGATATTTTTACAATGGAGGAACCTAAAGTGATAAGTGACTTCTTTAGGTAGGAGGACAGATAGAAAGCTTGACAAACAAGTCGAGAGACAGGCAGGTAGATTGTTAGGTGGGCAGACAAATGGGAAGGAAGGGCCAGAGGACCGTCCAGGAAGATAGACTTGCAAGCTGACTGATAAGCAGGCAGATGGGTCACTAGGCAGGCAAACAGGTGGGCAATTTAAAAGGCAGGCAGACAGGGTGATATCTCAGGAGACAAGTAGGAAGCCAATAGGCAGAGGAGCAAAGTAGGAGACAGGCAGAGAAACAGAAAGGTAGATAACAGTCAGACAGGGAATGAGCCTGCCAGCAATACATAGATAGATGGGCAGGCAGAAAGGCAGAAGGATGGAGAGACATATGCAAACAAACTGCGTGGTGGGCAGACAGGCCATTAGCCAGACAGGTTGACAGCATGAGAAGCTGGCTGATTGACAGACACTTATTTAGGAAGGTAAATAGGTACACAAGCTTGAGAGTAGGGAAGGATGTAGTGAGCAGACACACATACAGATAAAGGTGATAGGCAGTGAGCCAGGCTGGCAGGCAGGCAGACCACGAGACACTTAGGTAGGCAGACAGGTAAATAGACAGGCAGGTAGGCTGAGACAAATGCATATAGAAAAGCAGAGAGAAGCAGGGGGCAGGCAGACAGGTATACAACCAAATGGGAGCCCAAGCATACACCTACACAGGTAAGTAGGCACTAAGACAGTCTGGCTAACTAGCAGCAAACGTAACAGATAAGAAGATAAGCAAAAAAATGGGACAAAGTAGGCAGGTAGGCAATCAGAGAGACAGGTTGACAAAGAGAGAGACATACAGGCAGACAGACAGGTAGGACACACTCAAAAAGATAGGCAGGTGAGTAGAAAGAATCAAAAAGGCAGGTAGGCAGTCTCAGAAACACACAAACAGTTTTATATGCAGTTAACTAGATAAATGAAGCTGCTCCCTAGTGCAAAAGCTGATTTAGGAATAGTGAAGAATGAAGATGCCCCCAGTTTATGATTAGTGAGGTTGAGTAAGTTGTCCTATTTGTCTTGTTCATGGAGACATTCCAGTTCTGAGAATATAACAGAGAGCTCTTTCTAGTGTAGTATGTCACAGTAGCACATTTTGGGGTTCCTGATAAACACCACAAGAGGAAAAAAGAAATTGGGGAGAGTGATAAAGGAGATGCATTACCAGTATATCAGAATGTGGATGAGTGGTACCTGCCAGAAGCAGACTAGTGATAAGACAGACAGGTAGACAAGAAGGTAGATAAATGAGTAGTTGGAGGTCTCCTGCCCATCCTGTGGGATTTTATATGAACATAAATGACTTTCTCCAAGAGAATGAAACTTAAAAAGTACAAATTCTAGTACTGTGTCATTCTGTTGTGAATGGGAAGTGGATATTGTGCTACCTCACCCCTGAGAAGTAAAGCTTTCTCTGAAGAACTATCCCCCCGTTTTTGGGTCCCCCCGTTTCTGGGGAAGCTTTGAAATGTCAGTGGGTCCAGAGAGAATTGGATGGAGACTACTTATAGTCAAAGAGGGTTCTCAGCACAGTCATACCATGAGGGAGGTTTGAATTTTGTAAAATTTGTAAAATGAGATAACATCTGCACTACCTACCTCACAGAGCTGTTGAAAGAGTCAAAAGAAATCACATTTGGAAAATGTTTTCCATGCTGTAAGGACCATACAATTAACAGCCTTGATGTCTTCTTCAGAGGCTTCATGTATCCTCCAAAAGAATGAAACTTAAAAGGTGCAAATTCTCTCCAAAAGTACACATCACAGCCCATCTCTCATTCTCAGCAGTTTGTTTTCATGTTCCCCTGTAAACCTTCAATTGAAGATCTAACCAATGTTAGTTTATGTAGTTTATGTTAGTTTATGTCCTCTTGTTTATGATTATGATTATGATTCAGGCTCTGCATTCTTGGTCTCTATTTATCAATCTCTTGTTCTTACTATATGATTGACCTGCATCCTTTTCTAATCATATTTCCTGGGTGGTACTTTTTAGGCTACTTCCTAAAAAATAAATCTTTATTGATAATATGTTGCAGGCTTTATTTTGTGCTGACTAGGGGCCTCTCTAATGCTTTTTTGGGTCCCCAGTTCTGATTGTTTGGGTATATCTATTCTAGCATTTGCAGTCATATAGCATCACCAGAAGACTGATTGTATGAAAAATATGGGATTTTGTGCCATCGAATAGCCTGGGATCTGTAAAAATTCTGGGCACTTTCCCAAATGCAATTCAGCCCTTTATCTTCTTTCTGTTCATTGCTGACTTCAGTTGATTATTCATCTTCAGTGCCTATCCAAGCCTAAGGGCAGTATGGACTGATTACATATTCAAGGGATTTTCATCTGGTTGCATGGAGGAAGATAGACGTTCTTCATAGATTTACTTTTCCTGTGTGTGTTGTTAGTCTGATCTTCTATAAGTAGTTGTGAATAACATGAAGAGGGTTATTATATACCATTCTTAGGTGTAAACAGTACTTATTAGGAGCTCCTCTAGGACTTCATTTTTTCCCATTTGATCTCTCCTTTTCTCTTGTTTGATGTCCCATTTAATATGATAATCAGATGATCATTGAACAAAGTTATTACTTTATCTGTATGGATTGGTAGTTAGTGAGTGATGTCTCTTCAATTACTCAAGATTGGGAAAGGGATGCTAAAAAAAAAAAATTTTTTTCCAAAATCATTCAGCAACCTCTTAACTTTGAGATATCCTAAGAATAATTTCTTCAATATTTTGTAAATTACATTACCTCCAGCAGAGATTTCTTTTGTGTATATCTGATTTGGTCCCGATGCTCTTCTTATCATCATTTTCTTTGATGCCTTTGCTGTTCCCTCATGCAGCACATTGAGTTTTCAATGTTTTAAAACCTCCATCTGTGATTCTAAATGTGGATGATTCCACCCTCATAAAGGATGATCCTACAGAGTTCAAAGAGAAAAAGACAAGGTCTTCCAGGAGTTCCTATTGTTATATCTACTACAGATAACAAAAATATGCTCTTACAGCACTGTTGATAGGTATGTTTCATTTTTATTTGTTTCCTTACAACTGCACTCCTCCTCCTCTTTTTCTTCCTCCTCTTTCTCTTTTCCCCTTTTCCCCCTTCTTTCTTTTCTTGTAAATTTGTAGGATGAAAGCATTAGCAATCTTTCATCATGCTTAACTATAGTATTTTACAAATGAGTTGATAATCCAAACTAGCATAATTTTGGGTTGTCATATTTCTTCTTCCCTCTATCTAGTGATAGAGTATTTGCTAGCTGACATAGTTTCTGAGCTTTTTTGGCCTCCTTATTGTGGCAGTTGCTTTAATTTGGTTAAAATACTATAGAAAATGGTGATAGGTCATGCTAATATCTTTTCCTCAAAATGTTTCCAATTTTTTTAATCAATGGTTTGTTTGAATATTTAACAAAAGCTTTTTTGGATTTGCCATATTGTAATCATTCTAATTGAATTCTATACCTTCCTATCTTCAAGCTTCTAATTTGGTGGTGATTTTGACTTTTTCTTAAGTAGTCTTTGCATAGTAAAGTGCTTGGCTTGTAACAGGCACTTAATGAATACTTACTGATTGATTGAATTTAAATAGGTAATTCAGAAATTTCTTTGTGAAAGGGCCAAACCTCTTCCCACCTCCACCAAAAATAAAACTTTATCTGTTGAGATGCTTTTTTCATAATGTCTGATAATTTAAGTTCTATGACCCTATTTTTTAATGTGCATAAGAATATGGTTTAGTGTCTCAAAATATATAAGTACTTTCCTTCCTCATTTTGAGAAATGCAAATGAATATATATTGTATGTTATATACATGAATGAACAAATTTATACACAGTTATATTAATAAACAAGGCCTTTTTAGAATCTTTGCACGTATCAAAAATGTATTCTTCTTTCTGCTATGAAATTTTAGTATTTCACAAATACATTCTAACAGGAAAAGACCATAGGTACCTCTTAAAAGTCTTTGACTTCTCATTTGAAATAACAAGCCAAGACTACTTTTCTGGCATTTGCCATATGATTGGCACATATACCATAATTTATCTGATGCTTCTGGATTTCACCCCTAAAATCAGAGTTCTCCCATTCTTTTTCCAGTAATTTCATAGATGAGTTTCTGTCTGACTTAGATAGTACCTGACATTTTAGAAAAGATCCCCTCCCCATGCTTCCTTTGTTAGTTAACCTTGAATAAAAAAGAAAATATTCCAGGCTAATAATGTCATTCTCTTAAACAATTATTTTACTTAGAGATCTCTAGAAGCAGAGATAGAACCAGTTACAATCCTGGAACTCTTGAAAAGTAAGGAGTATCTCTAATATACATGCAAAAAAAAAAAAAAAAAAAAAAAAAAAAAAAAAAAAAAACAACAAAACTTTTCCAGTACAAAAAGGTAGAGTTAACAAGCTGCCTTTGGAGCTTCTAAACCATGCTTACTAGGGGGAACTGCCATATCATTGCCTCAAACTGTCCACAGGCTTATGGGTGGGGTAGCAGACTGCTCCTATCTCTAGCTAGTTATAAAAATTTCCTTTAATAAATCTCCCTGGGATGTGCAAACTAGTGCATGGGTCTTCTTTTAAGTTTCCTTGTAGATGTTTGTGTACCACATAAGCACTCATTTGAGGAGACATTTTCTCCCCAATTAAAGAATTGGAATGGATGGGAGAAACTGATCATATTTCCTCTCAGTTTTTGACTTCCTCAGACCCACGGAGTCCTTATGTCATTTTTCTACAGTTAGTAACCTTAATTAGTCCCTCATGTAGGTAATCAATCATCTCCTATTTTAAAATATATTTATATTCAGTTAGTTTTTATACTGTTGTTTTGTATTAGCCAAGTTATATCTTCAAACTATTTTTGAAATATTCATGATAGATGGGATTTTGCATCGTTTTGGTAGTCTTCATTATTTTTAGATAAGGAACTATTTTTGAGCTTAGGAAAGGCTGTGTGAATGTAGAGAAAGGAATAGGTATGAAAGATGTTATAGAGGAAGACTAACAAGATTATAAAACAGAAGGAACAGATTTAGAAGGATGAGGAAGAAGGAAGAATAGAGAAGTTGGGACAAAGTGTAGATTTAAGGGGAGAAGATAACAAGTTCAATTTTGTACATGTTGAATTTGAACTGTCTATAAGACATTCAGGTAAAGATTTGAGTTTGGAGTTTGGGACATAACAGGTTGGTTATGTGTATTTGTGGGTAATATGCTTAGAGATGATCACTGAATCCATAGGAATTGAGAAAAAAACAAAGGAAGCTGCAATGATCGCATATTTAAAATCAGCCGGAGTCAGGAACTCAGGTTAAGGGGAAAATCTTCAGTCTTTATTGAAGTGAAGAGGTGAAAAAAGATTGCGATAGCAATATGGGCAAGAAGGATTGCCTTAGCAATATGGGCAGCTGCGACAGGAAGCCAGCTAGCAGAGAAAGTGGGGCCTGAGCTCTCCCCACTGAGCCATCTCCTCCCCTTCCTCTTTCACTCCCCTGCCTCCACCCACCAGAATCGTCATTTCCTATACAACACATCAGGACTTGCATAAAGAGTGGGCGGGGGCCATTCTTTCTCCAAGCTTATATATTAATAGAGTATGGTCCAATTACTATTTAGCCTCATGTGCTTGGGACCTCAGTGCATCAACTCAAGCCTCAGCCCATTATATCTCCCGCTTTCTTTTGTTTTAGAACACAGGTGATCATGCCATCCCTGACTCCTCAGGGAGGTCAGAGCCCCCAAGAGGAGGTGATCATATCCTCCCTGACTTCTCAGGAAAGGAGGTGAAAGCACCGAAAAGGAGGTGATCATGACCCCCCTGACTTCTCAGGAAGGGAGGTGAAAGCACTAAAAAGGAGATAATCACGCCCTCCCTGACATCTCAGGAAGGGAGATGAAAAGCACCAAAGGGAAGTGGGGGTTGCTAGCAGGTTTCTGGGCTCAAGGATCTTATTATGTACAAACCCATCAGCATGGGAAGTATTACACAAGCACATAGCAACAACGCAGAGGTTATTAGTGATGACTCTTCCCACAGTCAGTGCAGGCTTGATGTGGTGTAACAAACATGAATTATTCACCCAATTAATGGTATAACAAACAATATAAATCAACATTGTGTTGTAAAAGATTGCCAGAAGTCCTAGAAGGAGAGTATGTAAACAGCAGTCACACATACACCTTCTTCAGCAGCCAAGAGATAGTAAAAAACCAATCTATTGTCCATTGCTTCACATGTCAGGGAATCCAATGATCCCCCCAAGTTTTTGAAGTCCAGCAAAAGTCTTTTTATGTCTTAGGGAATCCAATGATTCCAGCAGATTTTGACATCCTGTGACAGTCTTATAATTTCTCAGAAAATCCAATGATTCCTGAGGGATTTAAAGTTCTACAACAATCTAATGTCTCAGAGAATCCAATGATTTCTGAGGGTTTTGAAGTCCAATGATTTTCTATGTCCATGAGTCAAACGCCATAACTGCCACACTCTTTCAATGGTGAGTACAATCAGCAACAGAACCACCCGATGTTTCTTGGGTCTTCTCCTTCGTTTCAAGGGTCTGCTCCGTCTCTCTGAGATGGACAAGGTGAATACGGCTCGTTGGCACCCATCTGATTCCTTCTCCACCTGTAGAGATACAAGCAAACCCTCTCCCCCAAGCAGTTAGCCTATCTGGTCCCTTCCATTCACCACTTTCTGGGTCTCTCCACATCACCTGGTGATTATCTAAAGATAGTGGAGATGCTCGCACTGGACACTGACCTTCCAGTGGGTTATTAAACCTGTCTGCTGGAACCAGTGCATCTTTGTCAAAAATCAAGAAGTTAATAGTATAAAGAGCTAGATTTAGAAGCTCTCTAGGGTTACCTGTGGCTCCCCCTTTCTTTTGTTTTTGGAGCAGCGTCTTAATGTCTCTGTTTCTCCTTTCTACTATTGCCTGTCCTTGAGGATTAAAGGGTATGCCAGTGGTGTGTAAAATCTTATACTGTGCACAAAAGTGTGCAAAATGTTTGGAGGGGTATGTAGGACCATTGTCTATTTTTATTGCTTGTGGTACTCCCATAATGGCAAATGCTTGTGTGAGGAATTCAGTGACCACTTGGGCTGTCTCTTTTGTTGCTGGTATGGCAAAAGTGAATCCTGAAAAGGTGTCTACCACAACATGGATAAAAGACAGACGACCGAAAGATTTATAATGGGTCACATCCATTTGCCAGATTTCATTGGGTCTCAAACCACGAGGGTTCTTCCCTGGAGTCAGTGTAGGAGTGTGGAAAGGAAGGCAAGCTGTACAGCTTTTTACTATGCTCCTAGCTTCCTCTTTTGTAATCCCAAATTGTAAACGCAAAGCTCGATCAGCCTGATGGTATTTAGAATGGGATTCCTGGGCCTCCTGAAATAAAGGCGTACTGGCTAACATAGTTAAAAGGCTATCTGCCTTTGAATTCCCATCAAAAATAGGGCTTGGGAGTCCACTATGTGAGTGGACATGCAAGATATAAATCTTACCTGGATGTTTTCTCACTTGCTCCTGAAGTTCCTTAAAGAGCTGATATATATTAGAAGCTGCAAATTTTATTTGGGCTGTGACAATTCTTTGTACCACACCTACTGAATAGGCTGAATCAGAGATTATATTTATGTCGCCTGGATAATAAGTGAGAGCTAACATGATCGCATATAATTCGTTCTGCTGAGTGGACTGAAAAGGAGTTCTGACTACTCTCTTTATCATTAAGTCATGAGAGTATACAGCACAAATATTGTGTTTGGACGCATCTGTAAAGATAGTTGGTCCTTTAAGAGGAACTTTAGAAACTTTTTCTTCAAGAATCCATCGCCAATTATGTAAAAGCCTGGTTATCTTTAATGGAGACCCATGTGTAAAATTTGGAGCCATGGCTAATAAAATTTGCCACTCTGGGATGGTCTCACAACACACATTAATTTGTGTATTGGTGTAAAAGGTGTATATCTTATCAGGTCTTGTCCCAGATAATTGTACTGCTCGCTTAATGGCCTTTAACAAAATTCTAGCCACAAGCACTGGGTAAAGAGTAAGGCTTTGTTCTGGTTGTGCCGGGAGGTTCACCCACTCTATCACACTGTCTCCTTGATGAAGGACTGTTGTGGGTGCCTCTTGTGTGGCAAAAACTGATATTTCCAGGGGTTTTTGAGTGACTCTTTCAACCACATTGGATAAAGCCAGTTCAACTTCTCTCAAAGCCTCTTGAGCTTCTTTTGTAAGCTGGCGTGGTGAATTTAAAGCACTGTCTCCCCTTAAAATATCATGGTTGTAACTGATAGGTAGTCAAGCTAACACTGGTCGCATCCATTGGATATCTCCTATCAATTTCTGAAAATCATTTAAGGTGTTTAGCTTTTCTGTTCTTAAGGACAGTTTTTATACTGTAAGCACCTTAGGGTATACTTCATATCCTAAATATTGAAAAGGAGCATGTCTTTGAATTTTCTCTTCAGCTATGTATAATTTGCAGTATCTTAGTGTTTCTATTGTCTTTTGTAGACATGCTTCTATCATTTGTTCCTCAGGTGCATATCCCAATATATCATCCATATAATGTAATAGCATAACTTTTGGAAATGCTTTTCTTATTGGAGCAAGAGCAGCAGCAACATACATTTGACACATAGTGGGGCTGTTTTTCATTCCCTGTGGCAAAACTGTCCATTCATATCTTTTATAAGGCTCAGCTAAGTTAACGCTGGGCACTGAAAAGGCAAATCTTTTCATATCCTCCTTATCCAGAGGGATAGAATAGAAACAATCCTTAATATTGATGACCCAAAGAGGCCACTCTCTACAGGAAGCAAAAGGACTTCAGGACAGAGAACTTAACTAATTTATCCTTAAGAAAATGGAAATGAATGAAGGTAGTTCAGTGGATAGAGCAAATGACTTGCAATCAGAGGTTTGACCCCCATCTCAGATACTTAGTGATAGTATAATGCTGGGTAAATCACTTAAGTTCTATCAGCTTCATTTTTCTCATTTTATATGGTTGTTGTGAGATTTAAATGAGAAAAGTTATGAAATTTCTTGAAAACTTTAAAGCACTATATTAATATCACCTATGCGTATTATACAACAAAAGAAACTGAGAAGCAGTGGTCAGACAGGTAAAAGGAGAAACTGGAGAAATCAGGGTTATGAAAACCCAAGGAAGTGGGAGTAACCAGAGGGAGAGTCTGGTCAACAGGATCTAAAGCTGTAGTAGTAAAGAGGACTTCAATTCAATTATTAGATTTAATTATGAGAACACTGATAACCTTGAGGAGAGAAGTTTCTGCTGAATGGCATTGTCAGAAGTCAAGCTGTAAGATTTTGGTAAGAGTGGGAGATAGAGAGACAATGATTGTAGGACTTTTTTTTTTCCCTTTTCTTTTTCTGTAAGTGCACCTATGGTAGGAAAAAATGGTATAGAATGATAATTTGAGTGGTTGGTTTAGGTTTAAGATTGAGGGAAACTTACAGATGTTCATAGATACCAGAGGAGAGTTGGAAATTTCATATACTCGTTCTCTAACCTCATCAAAGGTGCCCTTAATTTTATACGAATAGGAAAGTATGTAGTATATAGTAGGATAATAGCATATGCATTGCTAACTGAGACTATTTTCTCATGATCATTGGAGAGAGGTGGTCAGAAAAGGAAAGGCAGCAAAGTTGCTCAGTAGATATACCTCTGGGTATGGAGTCAGGAAGATCTGAGTTCAAATATCACCTCAGACTATAAGAGCTGTGTGATTCCGGGCAAGTCATTTAATCTCTGTTTACCTTGATTTATTAGGGAAAGAAATGTCAAACCCTTCCCAGTATCTTGCCATCCAAGGAATGGGATCAGGAAGAGCAGAACACAACTGAACAATAGATAAAGAAGGGAGAAAGGAAGAATAAGAGAAATTATCAGTAGAAGGAATCAGTTTTGTCAACTGTTATAAAAGGAGGAGAGATTGGGGGAATAAAAAAATAACACAAGAGAGTTTTGAGGTTTAAATTGTGGAAAAGAGGAAGTTACTATGTATCTTCTTAGTAAAGTAAGTGTGATCCTCTGCTGATAGCAGGGCGGGTAGAATAAGGAGGCTCATAGAGAGAAAATAATATTTTTGAATTGCTCCCATGGGGAGTATGATAGACTTGTAGTTCACTCACAGCTAGCCACACAGGCAGTATAGCCTGTGCCTGTTGTGCCTAATGTGGCACTTGTATCTCCTTTTCTGTTCCTGGATTGATAGGTACCTCCAGACCTGAGCTTATACTAGCAGGTCTGGAATATTTTCTGGGAATGGGAAGGTGGAGGAGAGATGGCCAACATTACAACTTTGTGGCTGCAATTTCCCCTCAGAGTCCTAATGATAACCTTGATTTTGGGGGATATGCTCTTACTATTCTAAATTATTTAATCTTCTGAGCTCCCAGAAGTGTGCTTTCCCATTTACACAAATTCACTTACCATAACATTATTGATTTATATTAAATACTTATAAAATGGTAATTATTAAGAATATTTACAATTTGTTTATTAGAATAGAATATAATAGAATAGAAGATAAAGTAGAAATAATCATAACAGCAGAAGATAAAGAAAGGAATAGTCAAAATATAACAAGTTTCTGAGGCAGCTAGGTGGCACAGTGGATACAGAGTTGGACCTGAAGTCAGAAAGACCTGAGCTAAAATCCAGCCTCAGGCTTGAATACTTGTGTAACCCTGTTTGCCTTAATTTCCTCACCTGTAAAATAAGCTAGAAAAGGAAATAGCAAACCACCTTAGTATCTTTGCCAAGAAAACTGCAAATGGGAATCACAAAGAGTTGGACACAACTGAAACGACTCAGCAATAACAAGTTTACACCAAGGCACATGGATAGGGAAACCCATGACTATGGACGGAAGGCCTTAATGTCCTAGATCTCTGGAGGAAATTTGTATTATATGTAATGGCTTGACCAAGTCATTTCTCTGCTGTTTGGATATTTTTTTGGTCCTGATAACTCTCTTCCAGACAAAGCTGCTATTTTCCCTATTTTTGAGCTGATGAAACAGTGACAACTTTTTTTTTTAAAGCAATGACAAGCATTTTTATTAAGTCAGACAAGTGTCAAACTCCCCAGATTTTCTCTGGGGCTTCGAGGAGCTTCTTTTTCTCAAGTTATAGTTAGTGATGGGGCCATGAAATCTTCCCAGACAGATTTTCAAATAACTGCTTTGTTCAGTAAGTTCTTGTATAATTTTTTTTCCTAATTGTGTTCATTTCACTTTGTATTAATTCATATGTCTTCAAAGGGCTTTGAATCTGTCCCTTTTCTCATTTCTTGTGGTACAATAATATTTCTTAATATCCACATACCATAATTTATTTAGCATTTTTTCAATTAATGAGTACCCAGTTTGGTTCTTAATGATTTCAAATGTTTTAAAAATATGAATGTTAGTTTCTTAATTTTTTTTTTTTTTGAGAATTACCTGGGAGCAGCTAGATGGTGCAGTAGATAGAGCACCAGACCTGAGTTCAAATTCAGCCTCAGATATTAATTGTGTGATCTTGAGCAAGTCAGTTAACCCCCCCCCCCCAAAAAAAAAAAGAGAATTACCTGTTTATATTTTGTGATCATTTACTTATGAGGCTATGGTTCTTATTCTTCTTCATTAATGATACTTCATTTTGATTAGTCCAATTAGTTTTTTTAAAGACTAGTTTTTATTTATCAATTCAATGGAATTTTTTAAACTGAATTTTATTAATGTCTACTTTGATTTTCAGAATTTTTATTTCAGTGTTTATTGTTTTTTTGTGACTTTAAAAATGTTTTTCATTTTGTACTCAATTAAATGACACATTCTGTCTCTATTTCTTTACATAACTGTCCAGAGATATAAAATTTCTGCTAAGGACTACTCTAGCTGTTTCAAAATTTTTTTGTCATATTATAACATCATTTTAATTGTCTTTGATTAGTTTGTCCGTGCTTTCTGTGATTTATTCTTTGACTCACCAAATCTTTAGGATTAAATTAGTCTCCATTTAAATTAAATATGAGACTTTCTTTAAGGGCCTTTCATTTTACAATTTTTATTGCATTGTGGCTAGTAAAGGATATATTTAATATTTCTGTTTTTCTATACTTGTTTATGAACATTCTATATGTTCTCCCTGGACAGAATAGACACTACATTAATACCATAACATTGCAGTCACATAGTTTCTGGGAATGGGAAAGTGGAGGAGAGATGGCCAACATTACAATGATGTGGCTGCAATTTTCCCTCAGGGTCCTAATGATAACTTCTTGAGGAAACAAGAAATGGTGCTGGAGAAAATAAAGATAGGGGAAATAGTTGGACTAGATCAAGTACATAATGGAGGTCTGTAGTGGAAGAAATACAATTCTGGCAACAATGAGAAATTGATTCTCAGGCTATCTGAAGGACATAAAGATGATAAAAGTATGGGAAACACTCAGAGCTTATTTTGACATCTAAAATGGTCATGAGAAAATATTCTCAGCTAAAAATAAATATGACTACTTTCACATTTATATGAAATCTAGGGCATCCTTGATGAGACTAATGAATGAATGAAAATGCATTTATTAAATTCTCACTATGCACTAAGCGCTATGCTATGTGATGGAGATACAAATAGAAAAGCAAGACAATCCCTGTTCTCAAGAATCTCACATTCAAAAAGAAAAAGCAGTATTTTTCAGGGAACAGACAGATTTTGGGAAGATATTCCATGGCAGTCCATACCTTTACCATCACCTAATTTACTGAAATGTATAGATTACACATGATCCCACTCTGTTTATTGTTGGTCATTAACAATACCTATTTCTTTTGATACAAGGACAAAACCTGATTAGCTCTTTTCCAATAGAGCTTATTTATACAAGGTTGCTTAAAACATTTAATCAAAGACAATTTTCTTTAGCAATTCTTTGATTATTAATAAGAATTGGGTCATAAAATGAGTTTTGTGTTTCAGCACATAATGGAGTAGATCCAGTGCAGACATCAACTCATCTAGAGATGGTGAGGTCTTCTGGATGCTGCAGATGCAGATGGCATTGTGCTGATTGCTTCCAGTCCAAGATCATTGCAGAGGCAGTTGAAATGATTCATAGTCATTAAAAAGATTTTGGTCTAATTATCTATTCAAAGCAAAAGACACACAAAAACGTGGAGCAAGAATGCCCTTTTTTCAGAGTGTATGATATGTATCTTTATGCAGCCTTTAGAACTGATCTCTGATCTTTATGACAAATGAATATATTTTAAGAACTTGAAAATTGAAAAGGAGACTAGGCTGGATTGCCTTTGGGGATAGTGCAAATTATTTTGAATTATTCACCATCTTTCCCAGAAACAAAAACTCATTGTTTTAGTATTGCATCCTTTTGGCAATATTGTATGACTAGGAGTCCTGAAATGGCAGTTTCTGAAGAACTGGATCTGAGGCTTATATATAGGGTAATGAAGAGGTACATGATTAGTGTAAGGGATATCACTAAATAAATGTATGGACTTGGGGCAGGTAGGTGGTGCATTGGTTTAGAACACTAACCCTGAAGTCAGGAGGACCTGAGTTCAAATCTAGCCTTGGACACTTAATACTTCCTAGCTGTGTGACCCTGGACAAGTCACTTAACCCCAATTGCCTCAGCAAAAAAAGCAAAAAATAAAAAATAAAAAAAAGAGAAATGTATGGACTAGAAAAGAAAGTAGACTAGCCATATTATGAGAGCAAGGAATAGCCATTAGACAGATCTTATGCTCCGCTGGCTTCCTCTCACTGTCAAGAAACAGCAAAGAAGATTCTCAATCAATTGGAGAGAATCCTTGGGAACTTATAAAGAACATGGATAAGAGCTGTTTAGTATAGGCAGACATGGACAGTTACAGGGGTCCTCAAACTTTTAAAATAGGGGACCAGTTCACTGTCCCTCAGACTGTTGGAGGGCCTGACTATAGTAAAAACAAAAACTTTGTTTTGTGGGCCTTTAAATAAAGAAACTTCATAGCCTTGGGTGAGGGGGATAATCATCCTCTGCTGCCGCATCTGGCCCACAAGCCATAGTTTGAGGACTCCTGCTGCACTGTTGGAGGACTAACAATATGATGAGATTCTGCATCTCCCTGGAGTATTGCATTGGTGGTGATAGTGGGAATCCCCTTTAGTCCACCATAGAAATAAGAATAGTTTTGCATAATCAGAGATTGAGTATGTCTGGTAGATTTTGGGAACAGGTTTTTCCCAATATTCCTTTGGTAGGCAAATCCACAAGTTCATGTGTTATTAGGTAGAAGCCATTCCCTCTTTAGGATCAAGAAGGAATAGATGAGAATCATGATGGGGGAAGGTAGGCTTGGAATAGCTTTGTAGAATTGTCCAGAAAA
The DNA here is from genome assembly GCF_016432865.1 of Antechinus flavipes. Taxonomy (NCBI): domain Eukaryota; kingdom Metazoa; phylum Chordata; class Mammalia; order Dasyuromorphia; family Dasyuridae; genus Antechinus; species Antechinus flavipes. The sequence continues at coordinate 340,828,442 of NC_067398.1, read as the reverse complement.
TTGAATAATTTACTACCTATGTGACCTTCAACAAATCATTTAACTTGCCTTGGACGAGGTCTCTGGGTTTTAGTTTTCTGATCTCTGACTGGAATTGGACAAGAAGTCTCTGAAGTTCATTCCAACTCTAACATTTTTGAACTTATGATCTTATTTATTCATTTATTCAATATGAATTAAATATTTAGTGTAAGAAGAACATTGAACTGCAATTGAGGGCTTTAAAGCTTAGATATTTAGATTCTTAGAGTTTACAATCCAAGAGGAGGAAAAGTCAGAAACACAGATAATTAATATTACATAAAGTTACATAATAAATGATTTTTAGAGGGTCAAAGGAAAGTGTTATGTAAATACTGAGGGGGAAAATACATGGTTGGGTTATAGTTCTCACAGATCATTTGACTTCCAGAATCGAGGATTAGAAGTAAGATGAAAATGGAAGGGGAGAGGACAGGAACATAGGCATCTAATCAGACTTCTCCATGCATTTCCAGCTCTACTTCCTCCACCTTCTTCATCATCCCCCTCCATTTTCAAGAAGAGGGCTGGGTTGACCCTATCCTCCCTCCCTCCTCTACTTCCTGCCCTTAGAGGATAAGTAGAGGGCTAACTAATGGGGAGGACACAATAAGGGAACTTGGACAAGGTAAGAATCCTAATCCTTTACAATAACCTGATATCTAAAACTCCACCTCCTAGCCCCACACTTCAGAGGAGCTTTAATTCAGCCCCTGGCATCCAGGTCTGCACTCTGCTGACTTTAGTTTCCTCTCTTTTCCTTCAGATGTTATGCCTGCTGTTCCTGACCCTTCCCCTCCTGGGGAGTTCAATCCCTCTGATTCAAGGTGATTTTCTCTGCCTGATCTTCAAGTACCTAGCCTTGCAATAATCTCATGACGAGGGAGACATATGAGGATGCTTCCATTCTTCCTCTAGGATGGGATGAGGAGTCCTCGGGGCAGTGGGAAACACTGGAAAACGGTGTTCCTAGCATATGGCATCAGAAAGGCACTCACATTCATTTCCCATCACTGATACTTATTAGCTGGGTGGCTCTGGGCACTTATTCTTTCTTTATGATTGTCAGTTTTCATATTTGTTAAATTACAATTCCTTTAATATCTATCTCACAGGGTTGTCGTAGAATCAAATGAGATTATATAGGTAATTCACTGCAAAACTCACTGAGCTATACAAGTGTCAGGTCCTTAACAAATGTTGTTGATCATATCATCATCATTAATATTGCTGATAGAATTCTTGTTATGGAAAGGAATGTGATCCCTCAGCTGAAACTCAGCAAATCATTTTGGAAGAAGAGGATGGTCCCTGCAGATGCGTGAAGCCTTTGCAGGAAAGCTGGATGTCCGAATACATCCTGGCACAGTCATTTTTCTCTCTGCTTAGACAGGGAACAAGTTGGCATTGTTGGAGGCCAGGAAGCTACAAAGGGGATGTGGCTCTGGCAGGTCAGTCTCAGGATTTTTGACGGTCTGTACTGGATGCACTTCTGTGGTGGCTCCCTCATCCACCCCCAATGGATACTGACAGCTGCCCACTGCTTTGGCACGTAAGTCTCCCCCTCTCCACTCAACTGGATGGATATGAATGAACCTATCATGGGAGGGAAGGAAAGTGGAGGCAAGCTGAGGGCTGGGAGTCAGGAAATCCAGATTTTCCTAGACTCTGTCATTGAGTCACTGTATAGCTTTGGATAAGTTGTTTACTTATTTCTTTAGATCTAAATTTCTTCCTTTGAATAACAGGGATAACAGTCCTTGATCTGGTTTCCTCAAAGATGAAAGTTGAGGGCTATGCATTTTTTAAACCAAAAAGCACCTTATGCTTGTGGGGTACCATCACTATTATTTTACTGGGAAACCCAGGAGAGAGAAAGAAAGGTGAGCTGGAAATCCTTAAAGCTTTAGAAGATTGTGGGAGGTCCAGAGATGCTCAGACCTTATGTCTGCAGGGATAAGCATCAGGGGATGAAGGTGAGAGAATTGAGTCCTGGGGTTGTTGAACTTAACTGTAGCTTCAGGTGTCTTGAAGGAACATTTCTTTCTCTCTTCCCCCAGCATTCCAAGGGAGCCTTCACTATTTAGGATCCAACTGAGAGAACAGCACCTTTATTATGAGGACAAACTACTGCCCCTGTCAAAGATTATTATTCATCCCAACTACACTTTTGTTAATCGGGGTTGGGATATCGCTCTGCTGAAACTGAAGAACCCTGTGGAGCTGTCCAGTCATATCAAGCTTATTAGTCTTCCTAATGCCACAGAGACATTCCCCTTGGATTCGGAGTGCTGGGTAACTGGCTGGGGGGATCTTAATTCTGGAGGTGAGCATTGAGAAGGAAATGGGGCTTCATGGGGCTTCTCCGATTCCTCTGTGCTGGTGCAGGACCAGGATCAAAGCTAAGCATGCTAATAACTGAGGGGGGGAAGGAGGGAAGGAGAAAAAGTTAGAATTCAAACTATTTCATAAGAATTATGGGTCCTTAGCTCCATGGACAAAGATGTCTCAGATCTGTGGTTCCATCTCAGACTCCTTGTTGTCTGTGTCCCACATCTCTCTTTTTAGAAGTATCTTTTTTTTTTTTTGTTTTTGTTTCCTGAGGCAATTGAGGTTAAGTGAATTGCCCAGGATCCTACAGCGCTAAAAGTGTGTCACGCCTAATTTGAACTCCTGTCCTCCTGACTCCAGGGCTGTGCTCTATCCAGGAGCCACTTAGCTGCCTCTTCCATGTCTCTTATAGCAGCAGGCTGAATGGGTTGGAGTTAAAAGAACCTGTGTTCAAATGTGGACTGTGCTACTTATTAGCTATATGAACTGATGCATCCTTTTCTGAGACCCAGTATCTTTGTTTATAAAACGAGGCTATTGAATGAATGAATTCATGAATGAACAAAGCATTTATTTAGCACTTACTAGTTTCCAGGACTGTGCTAAGCTTTGGGGGTTAAAAAAAAGTGAGACAGTCCCCCTCCGTGAAGAAATTACATTCTAACAGAGGGAGACAATACATTATTATCATAGAATTTACATAGCACTAAGCTTTGTGAAATACTTTACAGATATTTCATTTCATAGTCACAATCTTCATTTTACAGATGAGGAAATTGAGGCAGCCAGAAATTAAATGACTTGCTAGGGTCACATAATTAGGAAATATCTTAGGTCACATTAGCACAGTCCTTTCTGATTTCAGATACTATCCACTGTATCTATGGTGCCACCCAACTGTCTTAGATGGGTCAAGGTAGCCAGGGAAGAGACTTTAGGGCTGGAGAGTTTCAGGGATGGTGAGCTGATTAATAAGATAGTTAATTGACTCCTCTGTGACCTCCTATATGATCTGGACCATCACACAGACCTGATGATCTCTTGTCCCAATTTCTCATTCCCCTCTCCAATTCTTTCCAGAAGCCAGGGTAGTACTCACTCCTTTGCCCAACTCAACATAGCTTATTGTGCATCATGGCACTTGGGTACCAGTTCCCCCAGAATGGAAACATTGTCCCATAAATTGGGACTACCCAAGCTTACCCCTCCAGCACAGAGAAGATGGGCCTCAGATTTGGGCTCCATCCCAGCTCTTGGTTGCCTGGTCCTTAGACCCCAAGGAGAGATGCTTTTAATCCCTGGGATCTCTTCTTCCTCTCTGGACCAATATTCCACTGTCTCTTTCTTCTGCAGTACACTTGCCCCCACCCTACACCCTGAGGCAGGTGAAAGTGCCTTTGTTGGATACACATTATTGTGATGAAGAGTACCACAAGGGAACACGCACTAGCTCGGATATGAAGATAATTAAGGATAACTTTCTATGTGCTGGCAAAACCCAAGTAGACTCCTGTCAGGTGAGAGACTCTGGATGGCTCCCTCTCATCACAGCCTCCCCCTTCCCTTCCTGTTTCCACCTCTACCCCATTACACCTCAGAGTCCCCCCCCCCACTGAAAACTTTGGATCATGCTAACAGATGCTCTCCTGTTTTTTAGGGTGACTCTGGGGGCCCTCTGGTCTGCAAAGTTGGGGACTCCTGGAAGCAGGCTGGGGTGGTCAGTTGGGGATTAGGCTGTGGCATTGCCCACAGACCTGGCCTCTACACACGTGTCTCAAGCTTCGTGGGTTGGATCAACGAGCATATTTTCCCATGCTTCCCTACAAGCCCAATTAATGTCTAATCCCAGACAGTCCCATTAAGTCATCCCAGTTCCTATACTTCCCTGTCTCTTTGACCCTGTGTCTTTCTGAGCCTTTTCTCCTTGAAGCTTCCTTCTCCAAATCACAGTCTCCTCTTTGATTGCCTCAGAAGCTTCCCAGTCCTAGACACATGGGGTCTACTTTCCTGCTCTTTCCATGACTCCCTCTGTGACTCTGGACAAGTCCTTTCATGTGTCCTTCAGTTTCATCCTCTGAAAAAATGTGTTGAGAGTGTGATCAGTTTTCTGGGGTTCTGTCCTCCTGCGAGTCACTCCTATGAGTGGTCTTGTAGAGGTTGATGGATGGGGCAAGAAAGAAAGAGGGGAAATGGGTTCCTTTATATGCATCTCATTAAACTGTCTGCAAACCCATCTTGTTCTGGAAGCAGTACTTTCTTTGGGTGGGCTCAACCTGTGAGCTTGTTTTTCCACTGTTATGGGGTCCTCTATTAGGGAAACAGTTCTATCTCTTCTCCCTGATCAATGGGAATTAAGGGATATCAAGAACAACTTTCCACAATCAAAAATAATCTCATTATCTAAAAAAAAATACAACATATCTTTGAAAGATAAATCACATGTTGAGTGATTTCAGTCACGTCTGACTCTTTGTAATTTCATTTGAGCTTTTCTTGACAAAGATATTGGAATGGTTTGCCATTTCTTTCTCTAGTTCATTTGACAGATGAGGAGAGGCAAACAGATAAAGTGATTTAATCCAGGATCACACAGTTAATAAGTGTCTGAAGCCAAACTCCAGGAGAGACTTTCTGACTCCAGGCCCTGGAACTTTATCCATTGCACTATTTAGCTAACTTCTATCACATGCGCCTGCCCCAGATAACCCAGAGTACCCCAGGAATAATCAATATGGAGCCATGGCAAAAACTTAGCCACAAGAATCGACAAAACACCAATTGTAGCCACTATTCTTTATCAGATTCGCTAAAGAATTCAACTCAGCTAGGACCTCCTCAGCAAGATACCTACAAGCAACCCCTATATCTTCTACTCTATGTAGCTCAGCTCTCTGGACATAAATTGAACTGTAGCTAAGTCCTGCAGCTAAAACCTCAACTATCCCTAAGATAAAAGATAAAAAGAAAAGAAAAAAAATAAGATTTTTGAAAAGTTTTAAAGGGGGAAAGTGAAGAAGAATATGGAAGATATGGAAGATGTAGTAATGGATGTCAAAAGTTTGATTTGAAAGAGTTTCATGGAAAGGCTTGGCCTTAGGGCCTGCTTCCTAACTCGATGGCAGCCCACACAGCAAGGAAACCCATTTCAGGGAAAGGCTCCTGGAGAGAGAGAGAGAGAGAGAGAGAGAGAGAGAGAGAGAGAGAGAGACAGAGAATGAGACAGAGAGGGAGAGAGAGGAGGGAGGGGGAGAGAGAGAGAGAGAGAGAGAGAGACAGAGAGAGAGACAGAGAGAGAGAGAGAGAGACAGAGAGAGAGACAGAGAGAGAGAGAATGACTTGGGTAGGATTACCTAGCTAGTAAGACTGCGACGTAGCATTCAAATTCAGTTCTCCCTGATTCTATGTCTAGAGCTCTACCCATTAAATCACCCAGCAGCTAGTTATTGACCTCAGGGTAAGTTCTTAGCCTTTAAAAGCTCACTGTGGTGGAAGGTACAGGAGAAGTCCTAGTCTCTCCCCTTAGAGCAGGTAGGTAGGAAATGGAAGAGGATTGATGACCTAGGTCCTGCTTATGTTACAGTTACAGTCTGTGGGAGATAATCAGAGTATAAGATAGAAAAAGTCTATGCTTGTAAAAGCTTTGCGACCATAGGCTTTAATGGGCTGAGAAACTCCTGGGAACCCAGTCCTGGAGGAACTTTTTTCTTCCATCCCTTTCCAATTGGGGGCTAACCTGGCTAAGTGTGGAAAGGCTGTATCCTAGGAGATTAGTTGCCAAATGACAGACTGATCTGGGTCATATCAACTCATGAAACAATGGAAAAAAGAGATAACCCAGTTCAGAAATAATATACTCATCTATGTCAGCCATATTAAAATTATTTTAGATGTATGTGTATTGTATATGTGTATATATATGTGTATATGTGTATATATATATGTATATGTGTGTATATATAAATGTATACATAAATATATCCATGTTTAACTGTAGCCTGCTTGGGGAAGGTTTGGGGGGAAGAAAGTAAGTGGAAAAAAAGAATAAAGTAAAAAGTCCACAGCAGAACCTGTAAGGAAGCAAAGAAAAAATGGACACTTCTGAATATGTCTTCTATTATATATGTGCTTTCTTAAAATGGAAATTTATTGTTAGATATTTTGAATCCCCCTGATGTTCTGCTGTGTATCTAACAATATTTTTTCTTTTTATGCCTTTCTTTCTCTTTTGTTTTTATTATGTATTTGTTTTGAATAAATATATTTAATTAACAAAAGAAAGAAAAAAGGAAATAATATATCAAGCATTGGGTTATTAGAAAGGAGTGTTAAAAAAAAATCTAACTACTTGGTTCCAGACCTGCTGGTGCCAAAACAGTCTTTTAAAAAACACTATGAACTATTAATACTTGCAAATATTTTTATTACAGTTTACAAATTTATTTTGAATTATTAAATATTGAAAAATAATTTAAAATCTAATGCTTCCCTCAAGCTGCATTTACATCTACCTGGGTCTGTAAAAACCAGGTTAGAAGTTTGCTGGTTTCTGAAAGCTTTAAACTTTTTCAGAATACATAAAAATAAAATCTAATAATTGATTATATGTTTTTTATTTAAAGGGGAAAATGAAGAAGTACTTTTCTTTAAAAATTTCGAAAAAGATTTCAACTCTCTGAAGCACCCACCCACACCCATCTACCCACATTCACCTCTAAACCTTTCACATTTTTCACTGCAACTTAAAATGGTACCTGAACTTTTAAAGATACTGTTTCACTATATGTCAGATAGCTTAGTTTTTGACTCTAATAAAAAGAGTCAAATAGTCAAATGGTTCTAAAACTTTTGTTTTCAATGTCTTTATAGTATTAAAAATTATTGAGGATATGTCCAAAGAATTTTATGTGGATTATATTTATATATATTTACTATATTGAAAATAAAAACTAAGACCCTCTGAAAGGGTTTCAGAGACCCCCCAAGATTCTCTGAACCACACTTTGAGAACCAGTGTCCTAAAGAAATGTGAAATAAATGCTCACTAATGAATGCCTAACTCACTCTCTACAACCTGGAATATAACAACCCTCTGAAAGTATACAAGTATAAACTTCTCTATTGCAGAGTCACACAGCCCAGCCCTCAATCCGTTTCCTTGGTATAGGATCTGGGAAAGGGGAGAGCTGAGTATAGGTGGCAATACTCTTACAAAGCTACCTGGAGAAAAAATGGCTTTTGGAAGAGCAGTGAGTTTTAGGAAAACAGATGGCCTCAATTCTGAGAGAGGGAAGGATATTTAATTAAAATGAATTTAGACTAGATCAAGCTCTCTTTAAATTATGTATTGCGATTCCATAAGGGATCATGTAACTGAATATGGAGATTGCAAAATATGAAAATATCCATCATCTCTGAAAAACATTGAAGATGCTCTATGTTCTGTAGTATCAAATGTTCTACCAAGATTTAATTATAATTATATTATTGTCTGTCTGAGGTCAGATTTGAACTCAAGTCCTTCTGACTGCAGGGCTGGTGCTCTATCCACTGAGCCACCTTGCTGCCCCCTAGATTTAATTCTTTATATAAAAATAAACAAGCACATCCATTTCATTAGTAAGCAAATTTGCTTCCATTTTAAATAAATGTGTACCAAAAATTGTTTTAAAATAAATTTATGATTTATTATCAGTAAATCAATAAATGTTTGATCTGTATATTATTTTATATATCTATGTACCCTGGGATATATAAAAATTTCTTAGACAAAAAAGGGATCATGAGTGGGAAAAGTTTAAGTTGCCCTGGACTAGATGATTTCTAAGGACTCTTCAAATGCTAGTAAAACAATATTCTTGTTTAACATATTTTGGATTACTTGCTGGCTAGGGAGAGGGTAGGGAGAAGGGAGGGAGAAAAAAATTGGAACACAAGGTTTTGCAAGGGTGAATGTTGAAAATTATCTTTGCATGTATTATGAGAATAAAAAGCTTTATAAAACAAACAAACAAAAAACAAGGTTCTGGGCTGTCTCTCAGAGGTCCTCTTGTACATTCCCTTGGGCCACCATCTACCTACCCAGGGTTCTAGGGGTACACCTGAGGTGTTGAGATTATGATTCTGTAATACTATTAAACAGACAAACCTTCTATTCTAGTGTTTCATCACTGTCAACTTATAGTTATTGACACTCTAGTTTTATTTAACTAGCTTTTACAAAGTTAGTTACTACTAGCTTTCAGAGATAGAAAAACACAAAAGAAATAGTCCTTGTCCTTGAGAAACTTATATTCTACCAGGAGATAAAAACATATACACTGAGAAGCAACAAGATAATTGAGGAAGGAGGTAATGCTAAAAACTAAAAACTAGGGAAATCAGGTGAAATTTCTATTTGGAGGTAGCACTTGAGCTGAATCTTGAAGGAAGCTGAGGATTGAAAAAAGGAGGTTTAATTAAATAATTTCTAAAGTCTGCTAGCCTGGATACTTCTGGCTTTAAGTTCTGGTGGTGAGCTGGGGAGATGGTGATGGCTACTTTTATGGCCTTGGAGTCTATAAATGTACTTTGGTCCACATTGGGATAGTTCTCCCTGGCCATCTCCTTCTTCTCCTGATGACTAAATAATTCCATATTTATCCTAAGTTCAACTGAGCTTTAGAAATTGTTCTTCTCCAGCAGCAGAGTTAGCCAGGGGGTCTTTCTTGGGTTTATCTCATAGGGATATTGACTTATCATATATACTAAACAATCATGTTTATCATTTTATCCAGTTCAATCCAATCCAACCCAGTCCAAACATAGGAATTCAGTAAGCATTTGTGAAGTGCCCACTGGGCAAGGAGACAGATGAAATGAGTATAGTTCTTACCTTATTTAAAAAAATCTTACTTAAAGTAACTACAAGTCTTATACAATGGGCATATTAGTCAGCCTCATATAGTGGGAAGAGCCCTGGAGTTAGAGACAGAAAAATTATAGATTTGAAGTTGGAAAGGACTTTAGAGACCATCTGTTTTACAGAAACTGGACTCACTTAAGTGAGAGTAAAAGATTCAACCAAGGTCTCACATGTAATAAGTAATGGTGGAATTTGAACCTAGCCCTCCAGGTTCCATAGTGCTCACTCTTCAGTATCTTTTTTTTTATATTACAAAATTTATTTTATTAAAAAAAAGAATAAGAAAAAAGAAAAACAGAAAAGGAATACAAAACAAAATGAAATAAAACAAAAGAGAACATTGTCATGTGCTCAGGAGAATATCAGGGAGTATTCAAAATATATAGCAACAAATTAGCAGATCAAGAAAGTATATATATTAGTAGAAGAAATTATATTCATGAGTGTCCATCTTTTCTTTACTTCCTTGTAAATTGTTTTTGTTTTCTGCTGTGCTTCTTATTTACTTTATTCTTTTCCCTCCTTTTTCATCTTCCCCACTACTCCCAAGTAGGCTGTAGTTAAGACAGAATATATCTATGTATACATATGTAGATATATACATATATACACACACATCTGCCCCTTCCCCTCCCACATATCTTTCCTATCTCTGCTGACTTTTTGCTTTAATTCTGCTCCTAACTTGCCTTGCTATTAGTTAACCTTCTCCCGCACTCATGGATCCTTCCTTTGTCTTCCCTAATTTTTTGCTTCCTTGTCTTCCCATCCCCCCTTTTTCTTTATAGATTTTGGAGGGTGGTATATATATGCATATATGTAGGGCCTATTGAACTCATTCCCCATGTGAATAGGTTTTCAGAAATATAAGCCCTCCTCTCCCCTCAATGCCTCTGTGTCTATTCTTCCTGTGCACCTCATTTACATAATGTAATACTATTTTTACCTTAACTCTGCCTCAGTCTTTCTTTTGAGCTGCCCTGTTGTTGATGTCATTCTTTAACATATGGTATTCATTTTCCCTGTTAAAAAACACACAATTTGTCCATGTTGAATTCCTTGAAACTGATCTTTGATATTGGTTCCTATATGTTAAATTTTCTATTAAGTTCAGATTTGGTTGATAGAAAGTCTCGAAAGTCGGCAAATTCATTGAATGTTCACTTTTTTTTCTAGTTCAGTATTATAAGTAATTTTGCTGGATATGATATTTTTGGCCACAGATCTAATTCTTTTGATTGTCAGTAGATATGAATTCAGGACCTGTAGTTTTTTATTGTGATTATGATAAGTCCTGTACAATTCTAATTATAGCTCCAGCATATTTGAATTGTTTCTTTTCTTGTTTCTTGCAAAATTTTCTTTTTGATTTGGGAGTTTTGAAATTTGACAATAATGTTCTTATGTGTTTTCCACAAAGGATCTCATCGAGGTGGTGATTGGTGGATTTTTTCTATTCCTACTTTCCCCTAATGTTCTATCACTATAGGACAATTTTCTTGGATTATTTCTTGCATTATTGTGTCAAGATTCTCCTTCTAGTCACAGCTTTTAGGTAGTCCAATTATTCTTATAATTTTTCTTCTTGATCTATCCTTTAGATCTGTTGTTTTTCCTATATTTCACATTCTGTTCTATTTTTTCAATTTTTATAAACTATTTTGTTATTTCTTGTTCTCTCATAGCTTCATTAACTTCCCCTTGCCCAGTTCTAGTTTTCAGAGTTATTTTAATTTTTGAGACTCTATAGCTCCTTCTCTAATTGGTTAAATTCCCCGCCCCCTCCAATCTTCTTGTTTTTCCTGGATGGTTTTTATTTATTTATTTTTAAAAGTTTTTCCTCAATGTCTCTCATTTGATTTTTAAATTCATTTTTGAGTTCTTCAATAAATTCCCTCTGAGCAGGGAGCCATTTCACACTGCTCTTTGGGATAGAAGCTTTTTTTTACTCCTCTGAAGATGAACTCTGGTCTTCTCTGTTTCCATTGCATGTTTCAATATTGGTATTCTTTCTTTGCTGGTTCATTTTTAATAAGTATTAGTGTAAGCACCTCTAATCATGGAGTGGGGGGGGGAGGAATGGTATCTGGGGCTTCCCTTCAGCTCTCCCCTCTGACCAGGAACCCCAAATCAAGAGTTCCACTCTCCAGCAAGTGCACAGCATCCCTGCCCCACTGCTTTTGCACTCACCAGGTGCTGGTTCCTTCTTGCCCAGGGCTGCATCCTTGCAGCACAGCTGGATCTGATATTCCTAAACAGCCAAGGTTTCCTCAGTCTTCCCAGACCCAGACCCTGACTCCAGATGGTGAAAGTTTCTGTGGTTCGAAGGAGACTTCAGTCACACTCTGCTAGCTCCGGGGCTCCTCACTTGTTTCTACAGAGCTAGCCTGGAGGTGTTTGCACTTCACACAGAATTACCCTGACCTGGCACCTGGAGTACCCCTGTTCTGCCCAAGCTTCCTTGATTTTTCACCAGTCTAAGTTTGCCCTGAGGTGCAAATCTGTTCTATTTGTGAGGGAAATCTGGAAAGCTTGAAATTTACCAACCTACTCCATCATCTTGTCCAAATCCTCCCATTCACTCTTCAGAATCATGCTGTTTCTTTGTATTAATTTGACCCACGATTCAACCCTAATTCTGTTTCTTCTTAGCTGGTTGACCATGAGCAAGTCACTTCTTTATTGATCTTATTGATAGGTGAAAGACTGATTGTTAAGGACTAAATTGAACACATCTAGACCATCATTGTTGATGTCCACTTAAGGTTGAAGATTTGTTCAATTATTTGTTCTAAGAGATAAGAAACTTGTGCAAGCGTGCCAAGGGCTGGTGGAACGGACTCATATCTTGATTCAAATGACGTTAGGGACTTATCTTTCTTTTAGACCACTTGATGTACCGCTAAGAGGGTCATGACATTGTGAATGAAGATGTCTTGTTCTCTTTACTTGATGTATGCCCTAGTAATCATATAACTATCATGAAACTGTTCCATCTCATCATATCAAGTCTATAACTAAGATAAGAGCTGGATTACTCAGTTTTGGGTTCCATTTTGAGCAATCTCTTATGGAATAGATGCAGTGATATGGGTTAAATGATTGTATGTCTAAGTAGATAGAAGAATTAGTTTCCAAACAGGCCAAATGCCCAAACTCAAAAAGTAGTTATTAATTGTTCTATGTTGGTTTGGAAGGAGGTCTCTGTAGAGTCCTATGGATTTATGCCAAACATTTTTGTCAGTCAGTCAATAAGCCTTTATTAAGTACTTACCATTGTGCCAAATGCTAAAGATTCAAAGAAAGGCAAAAGTGGTTCCTGCCACCCAAGAACTTATGTTCCAATGGATGAGAGAATAGGTAAACAACTAAATGTACATGAAATATATGGAAGGTAGTCAGAGAGCAAAGGCTTTGTCATTGAGGGGAGGGAATGTGGAAAGACGTCTTGCAAAATGTGGCATTGGAACTGAACCCTTAGAAAAGGATAAAGAGGTAAAGAGAACATTCTAAGCACAGGGGACACTCAATCAAAGGCAAAGAGTTGGGAGATACAATATTGTGTTTGAATAACTACAATTAGGCCAGGTTAGCTGGATAGTAGAGTGCATCTAAGGGAGCAAAGTGTCAGGATACTGGAATAATAGGAAGAGTCCAGGTTAGGAAGAGATTCAAATCCTAAAAAAAGTGCTTATATTTGGGTTCTGAAGGGAATAAAGAACCTCTGGGGCCCATGAATAGGGAGTGACATGGTTAAGCCTAAGTAATTGAGTGGAGGATAGATTGGAGTGGGAAGGTAGTTGAGTTAGGGACACTAGTTAGGAGAATATTACAATGATCCCAGTGAGAGGTGATGTGGGAATATATATAGTTGTAAAGATGGAAAGAACAATAGTTGGCAAAAGGTTGGATATGTAGGAGAAGTACTTTCCCCCTGACATTATCTCCAATTTATTTTGTGTATATCATGTTTGTACATAGTTATATCTCCCATAATGTACTCCCTGGATATTGAGCTCCTTGAGATCAGGGGCCATTTTTGCCTTTCTTTTTAAACTCATTGCCTGGCACAGAGTAGGTGCTTAACAAATGCATGTTGACTTGACTTGGTGAGTGTGAATGAGTTGAGGATGAGGTTATGAAGCTGGGTGATTAGGAGGATAGAGTTGGGAAGGTTGGAAGAAGGGAGAGTTTGTTGGGAAAGATTATAAGTTCTGTTTTGGAAATGCTGAGTTTGAAATATTTATGGGGCATCCAGTCTGAGGTGTCCAAATTATAGCTTGGGAGAGAGAATACACGTGTACACACACGTGTGTGTGTGTGTGTGTGTGTGTGTGTGTGTGTGTATACACACACACTCACATATGTATATATACAAATATGTATGTAGATATGTGTATATATTTATTTATCTATCTAATCTGTGTGTATATATTTGTATGTGATAATCAAACCTGTGGTGTTCTCTTCTTTATAATATAATATGAAGCAGGTTTCTTGGGGAGGTAGCCCTAGTATCAGTTCAGATCAATAATCACCCCAAATGCAGCCAGGGATTAAAGTACAGTCTTTTATTGTATCTTATCTCCTTCACTTGGGACTCGGCTAGTTTTCTGGAGGCCTCTCTCTCTCCTTGGTTCCAAGAGCTCTTGCTGCTAGTCCTTTGCCTCTGCTCCCTTCAGCCTCCAGCCAGCACAAAGGTGGAAGATGGAATGAATCTCTCTTGCCTCCGAGAGAGGGACGCTCCCCTCTTAATTTTTTCAGCTGAAGTCACTTGACTGGCTCACTGAAGCTCTATTTATGTTCCTTCTCCGAGAGAGGGATTATGGGTTTCCTCCCAGAGTGCTCTCTGGCCCTAAGAGCTTCTTGCTTATATGAGCTCTCTAAAGGTGTGAACACAAGCATTGTTTCTATCAGTATTAGCGACTTATCATCTTGTAAGTATTCTCCCTAAGGTGTGAACCAATAAGCATTGTATCAATTCCATTGAGTTAACACTAGGATTCTAACATCTCCCTTGAGTTATCACCTTGTTTCAAGTTGAGTTAACACTAGGATTCTAACAAAACCCATGTAAATTGATGAGATCACCAAGTAAAAGAATTGATGGGGGAAAGGAAAAAGGTCTCCAATCAGACCTTTGGGATATATCCGTGGTTAATTGGTATGACTTGGTGAAAAAAAGCAAAGAAAACTCAGAAGGAGGAGTTAGACAGATAGAAGGAGAAACTGTTACAAAGTCTGGAAACAGCAGCCACTAATTAATTAGTTAACCAAAATGTCACAAAGCCTAGAAATGAAAGATAGGAGAAGGTGAACAGCAATATCAAATGCTGCAGAAAGGTCCAGAAGAATCAGGACTGAGGAAATACCATAGATTTGGCAATTAAGAGATCATTGGTGCCTTCAGGGAGGTTGTTTTCCATTGAGTGATGAATTAGGAAGCCTGAATTCAGAATGTTTAGAAGAGAATCATAGGAGAGGAAGCTGAGGCACTTAGTGTAAATGACTTTTTCAAGAATTTCAAAGATTTATTCCTAAAGATGAGAGATATAGGATGATAGTTACCAGAGATGTAGGATCAAGGGAGGGTTTTATTTTTATTTTTATTTTTATTTTTTTAGGATTGAGGAATCATGGACATGTTTGTAGGCAACAGGGAAGTTGATAGGAAGAAATGGAAGATTAGAGAAAGAGATTGAGGATTATAGTGGGAGCAATCTGGGAGAGAAATAAGGAGGGCATGGCCACAAAGGTTCAGGGGAATAAAGGAGCAGATAGAAGGAGGAGATATCTGAATGAAGAGAAGAGGAGAAAAGAAATCTCTCCATGAGTGGTCCATGAAGGCATCTTTATAACCATCCAATCCAATCCCTTCACTTTACAGATAAGAAAAATAGGGCCCAGAGAGATGAGTTTATTTGCCCCAGGATCATGCAGATGAATAGCAGTCAGGATTGGAACTCAGGTCCTCTGATGGAGGCTGCAGTTGCTGCTATCACTTCTCAGATTCCTAGAATTCTAGTCTCCCATAGTGCCCCTTCCCCAAATCCTGTTCTAATCAAATCAATGTGTTTGGAAACTCAATACAGTGGCCACATCTTCACTGATATTTCTGGAACCCATGCAGTGTGTGTGTGTGTGTGTGTATGTGTGTGTATGTTGATAGTATGGTAGCTATAGAGGAGAAAGTCTCTTCCCTAAAAACTCTCTCAGTACATATAGCTTTGAGGAGATAACTAATTCTACATTGACACTCTGTCTGACTGTCTTTGTCTCTGTCTCTGTCTCTGTCTCTGTCTGTCTGTCTCTCTCTCTGTCTCTGTATGTCTGTCTGTCTGTCTGTCTCTCTGTCTCTGTCTGTCTGTCTGTCTCTCTCTCTTCTCTGTCTCTGTCTCTGTCTCTGTCTCTGTCTCTGTCTCTGTCTGTCTGTCTGTCTGTCTCTCTCTCTCTCTCTGTCTTTCTCTGTTTCTCTCTCTGTGTATCTTTCTCTGTCTCTCTCTCTCTCTCTCTCTCTCTCTCTCTCTCTCTCTCTTTCTCTGTCTCTCTCTCTCTGTCTCTCTGTCTCTGTCTCTCTCTGTCTCTGTCTTTCTCTCTGCCTCTATCTCTGTCTCTCTCCTCTCCCCCCCCACCTCTCTGTGTCTCTCTGTCTGTCTCTCTCTGTCTCTCTGTCTGTCTTTCTCTGTCTCTCTTCCTCTCCCTCTCTGTCTCTGTCCCAGGAGTTAACTTCCTGGGAGGTAAGGGTACAGTGGCACCCCACTGTACAGACGACTGGGCCTGGGGTCAAAAAGACCCATCTTTCGTGTCCAAATCTGGCCTCAGATACTGAGGGCCAAGTCACTTAATCCTGTGTACTTCAGTTTCCTCTTCTAGAAAATGAGTTGGAGAAGGAAGTGGTAAAGCACTCCAGTGTCTCTTCCAGAAAAACTCCAAATGGGGAATTGGAGAGTTAGGCTAAATCTGAGAGATAAGACATAGTTCTCTGTTCAAATGCCATTATTTTTCCTTTCCCTTAGGGATGGGAGCAACTGGAAGCAGTTATGTCAATGACTCTAGGGAAGTTTAATTTCTGACTTGAGAGTGGTGTTTAGAGATAGAATCAAGATAAGGCAGAGTCAGAGATAAATGTCTTCCTATCTATAGGACTGTTAGAGTTTCTTGTCATGGGGTAGAGGGAGGGGCATGTTTGTAACTAGCACAGAATAAGTCAGTAGATAGAGAAAATGAAAAAGAGAGAGACAGAGAGACAAAGAGAGAGAGACATAGGCACAGAGAGAGACAGAGATAGAGATAGAGATAAAAACAAACACATAGAAACAGAGACAGAGAGAGATAGAGATAGAGAAAAATAAAGACAAATCAGACAAAAGGGAAAAATGAGAAAGAAAAGTAAACAAAAACAGAGAAAATAGTATGTTCCAGTCTGCATTCATTCTCCATAGTTCTCTCTCTGCATGCAGAGGGTATTTTCCATTTCAAGTCTATTGGCATTGTGTTGGATCACCATGTTGCGGAGAAGAGCTAAGTCTGTTTTAGTTGATCATCACACAATCATGTTGTTACTGTGTACAATTTTCTCCAAGTTCTGTTTACTTTACAGTGTCAGTTCATGTAAGTCTTTCCAGGAAGAGACACTTTTCTAAGGAATAATTGAGGGAAATTAGAGTAAAGTTCTCTGGTCTATCCACTTGCCATTTTGCTTTTCTATTTGCCTGGTTGTGCACTTGTATGTCTGCCTTTTCATAAAGCTGCCCATTAGTTACCTGTCTTTCTCTTCACTGACCAATATTACCTTCTGATTGCAGAATGGTCCAGAAGTATTGGGACTAAGAAAATGCTATAGACAATTTGGAACTATGCTCAAAAAGTTATCAAACTGCGCATACCTTTGATCCAGCAGTGTTACTACTGGGCTTATACCCCAAAGAGATACTAAAGAAGGGAAAGGGACTCGTATGTGCCAAAATGTTTGTGGCAGCCCTGTTTGTAGTGGATAGAAACTGGAAAATAAATGGATGCCCATCAATTGGAGAATGGCTGGGTAAACTGTGGTATATGAATGTTATGGAATATTATTGTTCTGTAAGGAATGACCAGCAGGATGATTTCAGAAAGGCCTGGAGAGGCTTATATGAACTGATGCTGAGTGAAACGAGCATGACCAGGAGATCATTACACACTTCAACAACAATACTACATGATGATCAATTCTGACAGAAGTGGCTCTCTACAACAATGAGATGAACCAAATCAATTCCATTTGTTCAATAATGAAGAGAACCAGCTACACCCAGAGAAAGAACTCTGGGAAATGAGTGAACCACTACATAGCATTTCCAATCCCTCTGTTTTTGTCTGCTTGCATTTTTGATTTCCTTCTCAGGCTATTTTTACCTTATGTCTAAGTCCTATTCTTCTTGTGCAGAAAAATAACTGTATAGATATGTATACATATATTGTATTTAACATATACTTTAACATATTTAACATGTATTAGTCAACTTGCCGTCTAGGGGAAGGGGTGAGGGGAAGGAGGGGAAAAGTTGGAACAAAAGGATTTGTAAGGGTGAATGCTGAAAAATTACCCATGTATATACCTTGTAATTAAAAAGCTATAATAAGAAAATGCTGTAGATTCAGCAATTAAGAAATCATTGGAACGTTGGGGAAGCTAATTTCTATTAAATGATGAGTTAGGAAGCCAGAATTCATAGACTAGAAAAGAATCAGAGGAGAGGAAGTTGAGGCACTTGGAGGCCCAATCTCTATGAAGAATTGCAAAATCTTGAGTGTCCCACCCTGCATTGTCAGGGACCTCAGAAGCCATGTAGTCTGTCCTACTGATTCCTGGAATAAAAGTCTCTTTGAAATATTTCCAACGAGTGGTCAACTATAACACTGTAACTAAAATACTTGGCAGATTGTGATAATGACAAGATAGATTTCCTGGCGAGACTGTAAGGAATATTCCCCTATTTAAATTAATACTATTTTAAGCCTGTGGGATAATTGAAAAGAAGCCATCGCTTCTCTTTATATTTTCCTTCCATTTAGTAGCAAGTGCCGTTCTAAATGAATGCTTTTTTACTTAAATCTGTGTCTACATGAGAAGGGATAAAGAGAAAGGATAGGTTCATAAATAGATAAGACCTTTGGAGGCTGGAGATATAAGTTTTGAGGTTCATGTGTTTGAGAATGTTCTCTACTAGCTACCTGATCTGTACAGTGTTAGAACAGCCTGTGGGGTATAGAGCAATCAATTAATAATTATTTATTAAGCACCTACTGTGTAGCTGGGAAACAAGTAACCAACATGGCTTCCTGATTTGTCCTGTTTATATAGGAAAAATCTTATCTGGATGGAAGGTAGCTAGGAGACATACTGGATAGAGTGGTGAACTTAGAATAAAAAAGGCCTGACTTCAATTCCTGTTTGGGATATTTATTATCTGTGTGACTTAGGGCAAGTTATTTAACTTTTTTTCAGCCTCAATTTAATCATCTGTTAAATGGGCATATTATTAACACCTACCTTCCAGGGTTGTTATGAGAATAAATAAGGTAATATTCATAAAATACTTAATAATACATAAAAATTAAGATCATTGTTGTTCAATTACTTTTCAGTCAAGTCTGACTCCTCATGACTCTATTTAGGGTTTTCTTGGCAAAGATACTGGAATTATTTGCCAACTCCTTCTCCAGATCATTTGATAGATTTGATAGAAAATTGAGGCAAACAGGAATAAGTGACATGCCGGGGTCACACAGCTAGTAAGTATCTGGATTTGAACTCAGGAAGGTGAGTCTTCCTAACTCCAGGCCCTGCACTCTATCTACTATGTCACTTACCAATCCCATTTATTATAATTTTAAATTAATTTATTAATTATTCATTAATGGTTATTACTGATAACTCTTTTTAGTCAGTGACATTTTACTAGTTTTCCTAGCATTTCAAGGATTCTAGGATGTTAGTGATTGTCAGGGAAGCAAGCAATAGTATTTTATACTATACAAAATTCTATTTAGTTATTAGTGTTAATATTTGTACTTACGATCCTTGTGTTTTGTATCTGATGAGACAAGGAAAGGAGAAATAGAAGGAGAGAACAAAGTAGGTTACATTCTAGATAGTTTTATAAATTTGTTGTGCTTAATAGAGATAGAGGTCTGTCCTTATGGCCTTTACTGGACTATGTAAAACATTTATCTGAGAAATTTCAGTCCAGAGGCTCTTCTTTCCACACAGGTGTCATTTGTTCATAAAGGCTTTCTTGGCAAAACAAGAAGAAATGATGTCATTGCTTTTTTATGGTCTGAATTTTTAATTTTGCTCATCTTTCCTAAATGTGTATGTCAGAAGTGAAGTATACAGGTTATGAATGACCTGTATATGTAGGTTATATTTGTTGCGGTGGATATAGTATAGTCCTGAAGTCAGGTAGACTCATCTTCCTGGCTTCAAATCCAGCCTCAGACACTTATAGGGATGTGGCTCTGGGCAAATCACTTACCCTATTTGCCTCAGTTTCCTCATCTGTAAAATGAGCTGGAGAAGGAAATGACAAATCATTCCAGTATCTCTGCCAACAAAACTCTAAATGGGATCATGAAGAGTCAGCCATGACTCAACAACAGCAACAAAATATGCGTTATAGTGTCTTAGAGTCCTCTCCCCCTTTCCTAAGATATAATGACAGAAAATTATTGGAGCCTAGAAGAGTCCTAAAGCACCATTGTAATCCTCCCTTCTAATGCATATATTTTCAGACTTTTTTCAATGTATCCAACAGTTGTGCTGTTTTTTCTTTCTAAAAAAATCCTACTTATCATATGGGGCAGGAAAGGGTAGAGAAAGGGGTATTATGGTGATATGAGAAACAAAAAATATCAGTAAAAGTTTATAGAAGATAAAACATAATAATCAGTTATAGGAAATTGGGAAGTTATCTTTCACATTGTGGGTAGAAAAGAATTTTCTACTAGGCACAGGGAAAAGAACATTTAAAAAGACAATAGAAAAGTAATATTCTTTAAAATTAGAAAAGTTTCAAGATAACCAAAATCAGTGCTACTAGAATTAAAAGAAAATATATGAATCACAAAAAAATCCTCAACAAAAATCTGATATCCAAAATCCATATGGAATTAGAACAAATCTGTGAGATTAAGAGTGATAAACAAGCAGTCAAAAGATATGAATAGACAATTTACAAAAGAAAAAAGTCAAACTGTTGGAAGTCACTTGGGAAATTATTCACAGTCACTAGTCGTCAGATAATATAAATTAAAACAATTCTGATATATTGCCTCACACCCATCAAATTGGCAGGCATGATAAAAAATGAACTAATTCAACAAGGGAAGGACTCTGGTAACTCATTACAGGTAGAGCTATGAATTGTTTCAATCATTTGGGAAAAAAATTTGGAATTATGCAAGAGAAAATTACTAAATTGTTCTTACCGTTTGATTCAGTGATTCCTCAATTAGATTTATGTCCCAGAGGAATGATAGGAAGAAAGGTCCTTTCTGGACCAAAAAATTCTGAGCAACAACTCGTTTTAGTGACAAAATTCTGGAAGCAAATGCTGTGCCTGACAAGTAGAGAATATCTGAGAAAATTATGGAATATAAATATGAAACTCATAGCTTCTGAGCTTATTCTCCCAAACTCCACTAGGACTTACATATTGGGTCCCCAAAAAACACTATTGTTTCTTTTCTCTTTTCTTCTTATTTCTTCTTTTCTCAGGAGTAGCTAGAAGAGACTGGGTGGTGGTTTTTCTAGTATTATACTTCAGAAGTACTAATAGTGTTCTTTCATTGATTATCTTTTTATATTTATTAGTCAGCTTGACTCAATTAGTTTTTTATAAACAGGTTCTAGGATACAGATAAAACTATATGCTCAGCTTTCTTCTCTTATATCACAAATTGTATTATGGAGTGGCTACTTTCCTCTATGGTTCCCATCTACTTTAGCAATGAACTTCTTATTGATGGGAATCAACTTCAGAGTAGGAGTTTGTTTTATTGGTTCCTCTATCTGATCTACTATGTCCCTAGAATCATAACCATGGGATATTACAGGCCAAGTAGCTACTCAGGAACCAGGGAGCTACTGTTCAGAATTTCTCATGTTTTGTGGTTTTCTTGATCTATAATGGTTTTCAAAAGAGAAGACTCTGTATAAGGTTGAGATTTCAGAGGCATCCAATACTATTTAAGAAGTTAAGCTGAGTTATGACTACTGACTATTGCATATTTGATGGGATTAAAATGGAGATATACAACCGAAGGCATGTGAAAGAGTTAATCAGGAACAGTGCAAACCAAACAAAATCTGGAGTCAGGTGGGATGAGGTGGTAACTAGGTCAAGTCAGGAGGAGCGAATCAGTGACTAGAAGGACCTGGGCTAGTTGAGGAACAAGAATCAAGTTAACAACATCTTTCTTCCTTTTTCTCCAAAAACCCCGCAGAGAACCATGTCATTGCCCATTTGCCAGTCAATCTTTCACTTCCTGTGTTTCCTTCTTTTGATTCATAGGAGAAAAGCCATTTTTGTCTCCTCACTTTTAGATGAATTACTCTTTGATTGCTTATTTTCAATGTCATTTAAATGTTCTATAAAAACAAAACAAAATTTTATGGTCATCAATCTGAGCTGTTTGTTTACTGAATTCTTGAAATGAGGGGAACCTGAAAACCTTAAAGGGAAAGGAAATTTTTAACCCTAAACTAAAGATAGAATGGGGACAGGGCCATTTAGGAAGCGAGAGAAAGAGAGAAAGACAAATTCGGATGAATCTATGCATGTTGTATATATTAATTACATATAATATATTGCATATATACATGTGATATATTAAAGATCATTTGAATTCTAGGTATTCCTTCTATTTCCTTTTAAACAATATACTCACTGTGAGAAAAAAAGGGCAAAACCATGATAAGAGATGAAAGCAGTCTTTTAATTGTGAAGGTATCTTAAGGATGACTAGGTGGTGCACTGGATAGAGTGCCAGACTTTATGTCTTCATTACACGTACTAGCTGTACAACTCTCTTTGCCTCAGTTTCTTCATCTGTAAAATGAGTTGGGTAAGGAAATGGCAAACCACTCAAATACCTTTGCCAAGAAAAACCCCAAATGGGGTCACAGAGACGAACATGACTGAACAACAGAGCTTTCAGGTGACTCCCACATGCAGCTGCCTAGCTGAAAACCTGGCCTGAGGTGAAGTGATTTGACTATGTTAGAACTTCTTCTAGGCCACAGCTTCTGGAACTGTTTGGAATTAATGAATTTCAATCACTGAGCTTGTGAGCTACAGAGTTTTCAGTGAACTATCTTTTAGTTCTCAGAGCTAGAAGCCTTATTACTCATACTTTCTCCCTAGTGGCTAGATAAGGACATTATCAATTTTTTAAAAATTAAATTTTTTAAATTTATAGAACAAAATAAGTAGTTCCATAACAAGTTTTTCCACAAAAAGGTGATTATGAAGATTATCATTAAGGACATTATTATCTTTATTTATTTATTTAATAATTTATTCCCAGTTACATTCAAAAGTTTTAAATTTTAAAAAAATTTTTGAGTTTTAGATTCTCTCCTTTATCCCCACCGACAATTAAGAAATCACATGTGAAGTTATGCCAAACATTTCCATAAAAGTCAAGTTATGAAAGAAAACATAGATCTTCCACCGTAATGAAAATAAAAAAACCCCAAGTTAAAAAAAAAGAGAGAGAAAGAAAGAATGCTTCAATCTATATTTAGAGACAATCAGTTCCTTCTTTGGGCATGAATGTGATTTTTCATCATAAATCCTGCAGAGTAGTCGTGTATGATTGTACTACTGAGAATAGCAAAGTCATTTACAGCTAGTCATCCCAGAACAGTGCTATTACTTTGTGTATAGTACATTTCATTTTGCTTGGAGTTCATGGAGTACTTTCCAGATTGTTTTTTTCCCGAAAGCATCTTTTTCATTATTTCCCATAGAACAATAATATTCCAAAATCAACACATGCCACAGTTTGTTGAGAGAGATTTCTAGAAGATTTTTTTGTGAAACTAACAAGGGACAATAGAAACTTATTTTCCCAGAGAGTGAATCTGATAAGGGGTCTTTAAATTGAAAAGAGGACAGGGGAAAATAGATGGTTTTGGTAAACCTCTTACTATGTAGATTAACAAAGAGAACAAGGAATTCATAAAAGAGACACCATCCAAGAAGTAATGGTGAAATTCATTATTCAATATGAAATTCTGCTAATAAACAGGGTGACTTAGACTTCTTAAGTAAAGGAGGAAAATTTGACCTCATGTGTATCATAAGACTTCATGAAACTGGATTTGTGACTGGGGGAGTTTATTCCATGAAGAAGGAACAGAATATGTGAAAGGGACAGTAGACTATTAAGAAGATATTGTCATCAGATGAAATTCAGAAAGTAAATGGATAGAAACTGGATGGAGAGTGTTAGGATGATAATCATCATCAGAAGAAATAGAAATGTGGTCTACAGACCACCTAAATAGAGGGAAGAATTAGATAAGGGGTTCAAAAAACAAATTACAAGCTTTGTATGAAAACACAATATTGTTATGGGATTTTCGTCTATTTTTTTTCCTAGGGAGGACAATCTTTGGGTTGGAAAGGATAAAATAAAAATGGTTAAAAATTAGTGAAATTCAAAATAAAGGAGATGGATTTTCAGCAAAATCTGCGATCCCGAATGGCCAAAGCCTAGCATATATTTCTGAGCATTTAGAAAAAGAAGCAGTGATCACTGAGAACAAGGTATAGCTTCATGTGAGTATCTGATAGAATCCGGATAAGGATTTGAATATATAGGTTTAGGACTGGTTATTATTAAGGTCTGCAAGTGAGAGCTAGCTAAACAATGATGTGGTAGTGCAGGTATACGTTATATGGGATGGTTTCAGAAGCAAGGAAGGAAACAAGTATTATTAAGCACCCACTATGTGTCAGGTCCTGTGCTAAGAATTTTACAAATATTTTCTCATTTGATCTTAATCATAACTCTATGATGTAGGTTATTATTATCATTTAATAGTTGAGGAACATCAGGCAGATATGTGTTAGAAATAATATTCTGAATCCCAAAAAGGGAGAAATGAATGAATAGACTTATCCTAAGTGAAGCAATTTAATCTTTTTAATATGATCCTAAAGACACAAGTGTGAAAACTCCATGTGGGTTTATATACACATTTTCACAGGTATCAGAGCCAATAGTTAAATCTTTTAATCCAACCCTAACTCTCTTCCCGTTTCTCCTTAGAGTTGGAGGAGATCCTTGAGAAGTTCCATATGCCATTCTACTCCTACTTCATAAACTTTTTAACACGTCCCCACTCTCTGATCACACATCCCTTGTTCAAAATTGGTGACTAATCCTGTCCTTGGGGTATGTCAATTAAAATGCATGGGATTTATTAATCATTTGTCTTTGCTAAAAGCTTATATCTTGTCATCGATCCCACTGAGTCAGTTTTGAGCCAGCTTGAGTCCTGATCCCCCTTATCAGAAACTTTTGTGGTTTAGCTAGCTTCTTGAGTCACAAGGTGATTGACTGGAGATATTTTAACAGGATGTTTCACTCCTCCACCTAGTCCTTCTTTGCAAGATTTGTGGGAACCTAACTTGTGAACTGACTCTCTCCCCTATCAGAAAGAAGCCCAACCAGCTATTATCAGGCTTTACCAAGTCCCAGACTATCTGTTTGTACAGAGTGATTATAAGGCGGGAACTCTTTATCAACCTCCATTGTCTATCCCCCAACTTCAGTGTTTAACAACCTTTGAGATATTGATTAGTGTATCTTTGGACAGGTATTCCATCTGGCTCCTCCTTGACCCCTCCTGAGCTACCAAATTCTTCCCATCTGCTCATGATGAAGATTTTTGCTAAGTCAGTCAATGGCATATTCCTTTTATGGATTCTTCCAAAGTCCTTTTCTTGATAATGGTAACCCTATTGCTCTCCCAATTCCTTTTCCTATTTGCCACTCCTGGTGCCTATTTTAAAAACTTATTTTGTCTATAGCCTCTTTCTCTAAATAAAGCTACCTTTTGACAGGGAGTTTGGCCATTGTGAATTTGTCACCTGTTTATTTTGAACCAGAAATTGCTACTCTGACCTCATCATAATTATCAATATTTCTTACATAGAGGTTAAGGGATTTGCCCGGGGTCACTCAGTAAATGTCTGAGGTTAGATTTCTACTTGGATGTTTTTGGTTCTGACCCAGACCATTTAACTACTACACAGCAATCCCTCCAATAGAAGCAGGTAATGGCTCATTGGAGAAAGGGATGTTTCTGGCATCTAGTAGGTGCTACATAAATGCTTATTTCCTTCCCCAAAACTTAGATTCTATGATTGATGACAATAATGCAGGAAGTGAGACCCAGAGAGAGGGATAGGCAGACACAGGGAGACAGAAAGGAAGAAAGTCAGGTTAGGGGAACAGATAGACACAGAAAAGGAGAAGAATATACAAGAAGGCACTTGAAGGGATAAGTAGGCAGACAAGTATATTGGATGGGGACATTTCTGAAGGTTGTTGTTTGTCCTTTGTTTTCAAAAATTACACAATAAAATACCTGTAAACCTTACCATATCCATAATGTTATTTTAACTAATGGAAACTATAAATTGTTGCTTCTCCTTCATTCTTGAAGAGGATCATGATAGGAAAGTGATGTTATAACATGCAAGTGAATTGGATTAAGTGAGGAAGGGCTGGGCAAGATCACCTGCCTCACTATCCCCTCCAGAGCCAGTTGGGACCAGTGGTCAGAGAGAGAGATCAGAATGACTGGGGAGATGGCTCTGGATGGAGTGGGAGACTTTGACCTTTAGGTCTCAGTTTGACCAAGGCCACACTCATTCAGTGATTACTTTATGGCTAGTTGCTACTGAGGCAGCGAAGCTTCTCTTTCACCTAGTTTAAAGAAAATCTAAATAAAGAAAAGAAGAAATCTGAGAGGGGAAGAGGATTTCTGGCAAAAGCAGGATTGATTGTCATTTACATTCAATTTGAATCATTCAGGACCCAAATAGACCAAATGGGTTTGGCCTGAAATTCTCTTTGTAGATGGACCTACAAACTGGTAAGCAGACAGAAAAGCAGGCTATTGTTCCTGGGAATGGAAAAGTACTAACTCATTTGGGCCACCCCCTTCCATAACTCCCTGCCCCAGCTGGGGCTCTTCAACCTAAGAAATGTCAGATAGTCTCTTTATCTATCTTCACCCTAGACTGTTAATCTCAACGGCTGTTCTTGAAAAGAATCAGACAAAAGGTTCCTATTTTGAGATATTTGCTAAAACCTGAATGAGGCTTCATAATTTCCTTCCTGGGCCACCTATGGATGGAAGTAGTAACCTAGGTAAAGACTATTACCAAGTTTTCCCTTCCCTCAGTGGGATTTTCTCTTTTATCTTCAATTCAATACTAATATTCTTCCCTCAGTCAACTCAGAGTAGACTAGGAGTAAATGATATTAGCATTATATACAAAGGATGAAGCATAATATTACAGAGCCTGGGATAGAGAGAATCATTAATAGCTAACATTTATAATTGAATTTCAAGGTTTTCAGACTACTTTATATTTATTATCTCATTGGATTCTTATTACAACCCTTTAGGGTAAATGCTACTATCCAGATTCTACAAATGAGGAAAATGAGATTCAGAGAATGTATCTTTACTGTGGTCACCCAACTAGTAAGTGCTAATAATGGTTTGGAGTAACTGTTAAACTTAGGTCTTCCTGATTCCAAGCCCAGCTCTCTGTCCATTCTGCCATGCTTTCTGGAGACAAAGAAAGTTAGGAAGATAAGTATGATTGAGTATAGCTTCCAGGAGAAGATAGCAGGAATCCTAAGACCCTCTGACTTAGAGTGCTATTGTTTTCATAATCTGTCTATCAATGATCCTAAAGTCTTCTGGCCTTAGAATAGCCCTTCAAACATTGCTGACTGTCAGATAGCTATCTGTTGGTCAGTGACAACCAAGTTCCTGAGACAACAGTGAACAGATCACCCCTCAAACCTACCTGTAAGCCATAAAATTAGTAAGTAAGTAACATGTAGTTCTGGTCTTTCTAACTTTGTCCTATAAATTTATCTTCTTTCTCCTGGTTCTTTTCTAAATCCTTTTGGAACTTGCCCTGCTTCAATTGGAGTTACATTTATAATAAACTGTGCTTCTTGACTTGGAGATGAGTTCAAACCTGCAAATTCTTTTGAGATACCTTGCGACACTAGTCTACAGCCCCAACCTTTTGGGGTCTCCTTTTGAACCTCAACAGATAGTCCTCTAGATAGAACTTAAACTTTTGACCCCTTTTCTCCTGAGAAATTTTTACACAACCCTGGATATAGAGGTATATAAGTATACAAATAAAGCATTTACGATAATAAATCATAATTTTGTGATGCTCACATTAAATTATGTGACTCCCTATGGGGTCATGACCTACAGTTTAAGACAGGCAGAAGACAGGTAGAAAGACAACCATAGGCAAGTAGAATTAGAGAATTTTAGAGCTAGAAGGGACTGCCCAGTTCAAAAGAACAAAAAGATAAATTCTGCAAATACTTGTTGCTGCTCGGCCATTATTCAGTTGTGTCCAACTCTTAATAACTTTTTCTGAGGTTTTCTTAGTAAAGATGGTAGAGTAGTTTGCCATTTCCTTCTCCAACTCATTTTACAGATGAGGAAACTGAGGCAAATGAGGTTAAGTGACTGGCTTAGGGTCACACAGTTAGTAAATGTCTAAGGGCAATTTTGAATTTAGGAAGCTGAGTCTTCCTGACTTCGGGCCCTGCACTCTGTCCACTGGGTCACCTAGCTGCAAATATAAACCTATACAAATCCCATAAATTAAAAAAGAACATCAACAAATCCAAAGACTGAGTCATACATTTTTCTTCTGCTTTGTTGTTACTGTTATTATCCTTGCAGTTATTTTTCTGTTGCCTTCTTCTGAGTGGATCAGTGTGGAGAAATCCCAGTGAATAGTCTCCATGGATATTGATCAATGATTCATTTAGGGCACATTCTGAGATCATGGGGCCCTGAGAAAATTGATGATTTGCTCATGTTTGCATAGCTAATGTGTGTCAGATCTCAGACTTGAATCCTGGTCTTCTTGACTTCAAGGCTATCACTCTACTCACACATATCTATTCAAATGAATGCTTCTGATTTCCCTTCAAATTCTCTCTGAATTTTTTTTCATGTACCTTGACTACATGTGCCTCTTACAAATATGTCTCCTCCTTCCCCATTCGTATTATCCAAAAGGGAGAGTGGGAGACGAACTTGGGATTTTTTGGAAGGAGTGTTCCACTGATGCTTTTTTTTTCTGGTTGTATTCTTATATAGTCTGAGTGTGACACAGCACCTCCATCTCGTGCTCTCCTGTCTGGCTTGCTTACTCTTCACTGCCTTTACTCTGGCAGGTTTGGCTGAGCATCCTAGAGAAGCATCGGTATCATGCAGCTGTGGGATAACCCTGTTGGAAAGGGGAATATTCTTCTACTTTCCATGGTAGCTTCTGAGCCTCAAACACAGGGCTTCCCATTTATACAAAATTTATATAAATTTATTATATTTAATATAAATGAATAAAAATAAAATTTATATAAATTCCCATTTGTACAAAATCATCTACCATACCACCAATGACTCTTAAATCAAAACTATGCTTGGTGACAAGACGAAAGAACAATCATAACATCATAGTTACTCAAAGAGAAGCAAATGTAGCAATAATGAAAGCATTAGAATCCATCCATAAATCTGGGTAGACTATCTCTCCAATGCATGTAGTGTACGTAGTGTAAAGGAGAGTGGTCATATACTTACAGAAACCGTGCAGGAAGTCATATGAGTGGGGAAACTCATGTGCTTAGGGCAACTGTGGACCTGGATGACATTTGGTGGCTTCAGAAATACTAAGTATTACAAAAAGCTTCTTCTCTTGCTTCTTCCCTTTCGATCCTTCTGATGGACAGAATTGCTTTTTTTTTTGTTTTAGACCTGATGAATGCTGTTTTCTTTCCCAACCATCCTTATTGGGGTGTTGAGAGAATGTTATTTTATTATAGGGATGAACAGTTTTCTTAAACCAGAGAATTACAAAGTTCCCCAGGCTGGCTCTTTGGGCAACAATGACAAAGGCAAACAATTCTTCATCCATCAAGATTTTGGTTTGTCTAATTATCCCCAAACATCTTCTCATAGTAAACAAATTTAAGATTTATCTTTTCTCCTCTGTTTCTTCCTCTCAAATTAAAGAAGGCAGTAGAGAATAATGAGGCACCTCTGAGAGGTTTCCCCTCAAATTGTAAATAGTGCTGGAAGGTGACAAACTGAAATATCAGATTCGTCTCTCTCCCAGTGTGCTTCCCAGCAACTGTTATCTTTTTTAAGCCAATGCATACACACCAAAATATGCCTCTTTTCTGATCATCAAGCTCCCAGCACAATAGCTGAATATTTTCTGTCAGTGGACTGTTCTACTATCTTCTTCATTTTTTAGTTTATAACAAACTGGCTTAAAAATATTCCCAAGGGGCAGGTAGATGGTTCAGTGGATGGAGCACCAGACCTGAAGTCAGGAGGACCTGAGTTCGAATCTGGTCTCAGACACATAATACTTCCTAGCTGTCTGACCCCGGGCAAGTCACTTAACCCCAATTGCCTCAGCCAAAAAATAAAATTCCCAATCTCAAATTAGAACCTCTTGGATATCAATGACATATTTTTTCTCTATGAGGCAAAACTCACAAAATCTTTCTTTTTGTCTGGCACAAACTCAGCAGTCCTTATTCCATTTTCTGATAGTCTCCAAGCAGCTATTTGATCTCATCAATTATAATTTTACAAAATTTCCAAACAACATATGCAAATAAAATGAAGGACCACAGTGTTTTGCAGCTATTAATAATAATAATCACTCAATCACTTCTCTTTCTTCAAACAGTGCATTGTTCTCAGGGCAAGTTCTGTGTGCCAAAGCTTCTTAAACTGTGGGTCATGAACCTATATATGGTCACTTAACTGAATGTGGGGATCATGAAAATTGGCAACGGTAAAAGATATCAACTATTCCACCAAGATTTAACTCTTTATGTAAAAATAAACAAGCATATATATCTCATAAATATGCAAATTTGCTTTCATCTTTAATAAATGGTAAAATCATATATGTGCTAAAGAATTATTTAAAAATAAATTTCTTTATGATTTATTATTGATAAATATTTGATTTATATACCTATTTTATGTACCTGGGGATATATAAAAATTTGTTGGACAAAGGAAAATGTTTCACAAGTTCTACTATGTATAGTCTTTCCAACAGTCTTGGTAGCTTTTCTAAGGGTCCCAGGATAGAAAAGGAGCTGCTATACAATATAGAAAGCAAAATTCAGATCAGGAAAAAAAAAAGTATATATATATATTTATTTTATTTTTGTTTATTTTTAAAAATAACTTCATATTGATAGAACCCATGCCAGGATAATTTTTTTTTTACAGCATTATCCCTTGCATTCACTTCTGTTCCGATTTTTTCCCTCCCTCCCTCCACCCTCTCCCCCAGATGGCAAGCAGTCCTTTACATGTTGAATAGGTTACAGCATATCCTAGATACAATATATGTTTGCAGAACTGAACAGTTTTCTTGTTGCACAGGGAGAATTGGATTCAGAAGGTAGAAATAACCCGGGAAAAAAAACAAAAATGCAAGCAGTTTATATTCATTTCCCAGTGTTCTTTCTTTGGGTGTAGCTGCTTCTGTCCATCTTTGCAGATCAGGAAAATATATTAACAGAAAACATGCTCAAAGCAAAACCTTCCTACACATGTGTGTCCACTGGGGTAGTGATGGTTTCTATATAGGAAGGCAGTTGGAAATATTCTCAGATGGGTGTCATAAATAGCTTTGTATTTTCCCCTTGGCACAGCAACCAGGTGAAGAAGACATTTGGGTCAGCTTCTAACCACCATCTCTTCCTTATTTCTCTTTGACCCTTCTTCTTCCAGCTCACTATTTCTATTTTTTTTTGTCCCAAAAATTCTCAGTTCTTTCTAGTAGCCACAAGTTTAAGATTCCCAGCAGAGGAAGGATGAAGTTCCATAGGGCTACCAGAGTTTGATGGTTTCAGAACCTCAAGTCTGTTATCAGAGGAGGGGGAGCAGGAAATCTCAAGGTTGGTGCCTGATAGTGTGATAAAGCAACAAAAAAGCAAGATAAGTCTTTGAACTCACAGCTCTCTCCTTTTTGCCTCTAATTTCCCTTTCTCCTGTCTCTTCCAAAAACTGCATCTCAGACCTACTGAAAGAAAGTCTATACCAGTGGTTCTCAAAGTATGGTCTAGAGAATCCTGGGGATCTCTGAAACCCTTTTAGAGGGTCTACAAATTCAAAAATAGTTTTTATTTCCAATATGGTAAATGTCTATAAATATAATCCAGATAAACAAAAACTCTTTGGAGAGATCCTCAATAATTTTTAATAGGAAAAGATACTGAAAACAAAAGTTTGAGAACCACTGGTCTATGCAATTAAGGTCATTTATTATTCCTGGCTGTGCTTTGCAGGTTTCTTGTTTGTTCAGTCATTTCTAACTCTTCATGACTCCATTTGAGGTTTTCTTGGCATAGATGCTGGAGTGGTTTTCCATTTTTTTCTCTAGCTCATTTTACAGATAAGAAAACCAAGGCAAAACAGGGTTAAGTGACTTGCCCAAAGTCACACAGCTAGTAAGTGCTACATTTGAACTCAGGTTGATTAGTCTTCTTGATTCCAAGCTCAGTGCTCTGTGCACTATGGCGCAATCTAATTGTCCTTGCAGGCTTCAAGCCCATCCAGATAGAGTCCATGCTGGGGCTGCATTATCACGCCACCTTACTCTTGGGCTATTCCAGAAGCAGCTACTAATAGTATGGTGATATCTGCTCTGTTGTGTCTTCTTTAAGAAGAAGTAATGTTAAACTAAACATATTGCCATTTTTTAACATAAATTTTGGCTAAATATTTTCAGTCTCCTGTGCACTTCTTGTGGGAAAGATGGAAAGCTTCAGGATAATAATTGTATGATTAGATAGATTCTGAGATGGACCCAAGAGTTCACTAATTATTTAATATTAATTTGGAAGGAGATCCATCTTCAATGGAGTGCTCTTGGTATTTCATCTAGGTCTTTAACAATTTTATTAGTTATTTGGTTGGTCTTATATGTTTACTAAATTTGTAAATGAGAAATCTAATATATCATGTGAGAGGCTTTAAAAAAATCTTACATGTTAGAACACTAGCTTGAATCTAATTAGATAGAATTGTATAATGATGAACATAAAAGCCTAAACATTTGGATTCAAAAATCAATTTTGTAAATACAGGATGGGAAAGAGATGTCTTTTCAGCAGTAATTGTGTGTGTGTGTGTGTGTTTACATTTTATACTGAACCTAACAAACACCAATAATGTGATTATATATATATATATATATATATATATATATATCAGAACATAGAAAGGGAATTGCACATGAAACTCAGCAGTTCTTTGAAAAGATCTGAGAATTTTACTGAACAGCAAGCTCAAATTGTTTCCCCTGTATAATATGGCACCCAGCATCTATGGAGTTAGAGGTTCTAATTCTAAGGATAGGCTCTCTGAAGAATTTCTTTGAACCTCCTTCTTCTAACTGTTACAGACTAAAAATCACCATATTATTATTATTATCTATACTTATCTCCATTTTTATCATCTCCATTTTATAGATGAGAAAACTGAGGTAAATGGAAGTTAAATCATTTGTCTAGGGTCACATATTAAGTGTCTAAGGCTAAATTTGATCTCCAGTATTCCTGACTCTATGTCCAGGATCTATCCACTTTAGCACCTAAGCTACCTCTTTCTAAGCGTTGCAAAACAAAGAGCTCTGTGACATCCCCAGATGTCCCTGTCCCTATTATGATGAGCCATACGGGTCCTTCCCCATCTTTCAGAACCCAGGAAATGGGAGAAAAAACTTAACCTCTGAGCACATGCTAATTAACTGATTGGTCCTTCATTCTCAAAAAGGACCAAAATATCATTACTATATTAGAGTCGAGTTACAATGTATTCAACTATGATTGATCAGACCAATATAAACTCAGAATGCTGTACACAGGTACAAGCCATGTGAACATTTGGGGTGGATTCTCAAATTTGTGCATCTTGCATTTCTTTTGAGTTACTTCCATTCTGCTTTGCTCATAGAGCACAGCACCTTTTTCCATGTAGATTTGCCATGTTGGGCGGTCCTTTGCTAGCATCTCCTATATCATGCAATCAATTCTAAAGTTCTTTAGAGAGACCTTGAGAGGGTCCTTGTAGCACTTCTTCTGACCACCTTATTGAGTGCTTGCCTTGTTTGGGTTCTCCATAAAAATAGTCTTTTAGATAAGTATACATTTGGCATTTAAACAATGTGATAGCTCATTGGAGTTGTGCTCTCTGCAGTAGAGTTGGAATGCTTGGCAGTTCAGTTCAAAAAAGGACCTCAGTGTCTTGTACCTTATCTTTCCAGGTGATTTTCAGAATCTCCCTAAGAAATTCACATGGAAGTGATTCAGTTTCCTGGCATGGTTCTCCTCTACTGTCCAGGTTTCCCAGGCATACAGCAATGAGATCAGCACAATGGCTCTGTAGACCTTCAGTTTGGTAGTCAGTCTAATATCTTTTATCCCACAGTTTTCTTTGGAACCTCCTAAATACTGAGCTAAGTCTGACGATGTGGTCACATTATCAGTGTGTCATTATCCCAGGGAAGTATACTGCCCGGGCAATCATATACGCTTCCTTCTTCCTTCTTTCCTCATCCCCACCCTTAGAGGAGAGCTGAGCTCCCCTCCTTTTTCTACTTCCTTATTTTAGAGAATAAGTAGGGTGCTGACTGAGGGGGAGGAGAGAGCAGAAGAAGCTGACCATGGTAAGTGGCTGCTTCTTTCCTAGCTTCTGACTTCCAGGTCTCTAGCTCCCCTGTTATGCCACATCGAAGATCTTCTCTGCTCCATCTATTGCCCTGACATCCAGTTGTCCACCTCCTCACTCTGAAGATTTCCATCCTCTCCTTTGTCCCATTCTTCCTCTAGGAGCTGTTTCTGCTGTTCCTGACTCTTCCTTTTCTGGAGACCTCAGTTTCTATGCCACAAGGTGAGCCATTTATCCTTTTACTGGTCCTTGAGGTCCCTCTGTGTCCTACTACCACACTGAACCATGATAGTAAGTTGCTCATGGGAGAATATGATAAGGCTACAGTTGAGTTCTGGGGAAAGAAAGAGTCTAGCTGCTAGTAGACTGAGCCCCTTGAACTGGTGGTAGCCTCTATGTGGATCTAAGGACTTGATCTCCCTCAACCTTGTTTTACATAGATGAGAGGAGGAGAATCGCAATGTTTACCTGTTTGGTATCAAGGGGGACATTTATAAATTCATATTTATAGAGTATCATAGGATTAAGATCATGGGAGAAGAGCTGGAAGAGGCTGACCTTAGAGGCCATCTGATTCAACTCTTCATTGTTTAAATGAAGAAACTAAGGTACAAGATTAAATGTCCAGGTTCCCCAAGAGTGATGAGAGGCCAGTTAGGTCACTTAATTCCAAAGCCTTTCCTATATACCGCATCATCCTATGGAGATGTCTATCATTGAAATGATGTCTATTATTGTTGTTGGGATGCTAGGTGGCGCCATAGTGAATAATGCTGTTTGTCCTTGGTTCTCAAGGAGGACCATGACTTCAGGGAGATGATGCTGTGAGACGCAAGTGAATTGGACTTACCTGAGGGAGGACTGGGCAAGGTCACCTAGATCAGTTTTCTTTCCAGAGCCATCTGAGTACAGGGGCCATCTGAGTATCTAATCTATATACACAATTGGAGTGTATCATGCACAGAGCACTGGACCTGAAGTCAGGAATACTCCTCGTTCAGAGTTCAGATTTGGTCTCAGACACTAATTGGCGGTATGGTTCTGGCAAGTCACTTAACCTTATTTTGGTTGCCTCCGTTTCTCATTTGAAAAATGAGCTGGAGAAAGAAACGGCAAACCACTGCAACATCTCTGCCAGGAAAATCCCAAATGGTGCCATGAAGAGTTAGACCACATCTGAATAACATCAAATTATTATTGTTATTTTATTTATAATAATAATCTCTTAACTGTAGGCTTAACTGTGGACCTCAGTATAGAATTGGAGGTTATAGAAGGGTGACAGGGGAAATAAATGGAAGGAAGTGGTCACTGAATTTGATATTTGAAGTCCAGGGAGGAGAGATAAATGCTTGGGTCTACAGGACTGCAGAGGCTTCTTCCATCAACACATCTCTCCTGGAGGGCAAGGGCTCAAATCATTGGGGGTGAGGAAGCCCCAAAGAAGGAATGGCCATGGCAGGTGAGCCTGAGGAAGCAGGAAGATTATGGGGAAGAAGCATTATGGAAGCATTTCTGCGGTGGTTCGCTTATTCACCCTGAGTGGGTATTGACTGCAGCATCCTGCTTTTTCAAGTAAGTCTGTCACCTGCATTTGGTTCAGCTGGATAATTATTAATGGATTTGGTGGGATGTGGGCTGGGAGGTGAGAGACTGGAGCAAGATGGGATTTAGGAGTAAGGTTTTGAGACCAGATTCTTACTGACTCACTGAGAGTAAGGCATTTCTGCTCTCTAGACTATTACTTTTCTTGTCAAATAGGGAAATGTGCTGAATTTTTCATTTGTGTGAGACAGACAGACAGATAGAGACAGAGACAGAAATACAGAGAGCCAGAGACACAGAGAGAAAGGAACATAGAGACAGAAAAATAGAGACTGATAAACACACACAGAGAAACAGAGAGACAGAGACAGAGAGACACATACACCCAGAGACAGAGATAGAGACAAAAGAGAGACAGATAGACATAGAGATGAAGATAGAGAGACAGAGAAAGAGAAACAGAGTCACATAAATGGAAAATTTTGCCCCTGTGTAGACAGAAAATGGAATAGTGAGTAAATCCTAGAAGACTTAAGTCCCCAAATCCATGATTGGGAGCTATTGTAGGCTAGGAATCAAGGAGTAGGGTTGTGTCCTGAGGCAGCCAAAGCCTTGCACCTCCAAGCCCGTTACCCCTAAGGAACTTTCTTTTACTTTCTCCAGTGAGGAAGAGGAACCTTCCAGCTATAGGGTCCAACTAAGGGAGCAACATCTGTATTATGAAGACAATTTGATGTCCTTATCCAAGATTGTGGTCCATTCCAACTTCACTTTTGATAATGAAGGTGCTGACATTGCCCTGCTAAAACTCACAGAGTCCGTCCAGTTTTCCAATCAAGCCAGGCCCATCAAGCTTCCTGCTGCCTCGCAGAACTTCTCCAACACAGAGTGCTGGGTGACTGGCTGGGGTAATACCGGTTCTGAAGGTGAACAGTCCCTACAGGAAGGATGCTACCTCCTGTATTTTTTCTTGTATTTCCTGTTTTTGGGAGCTGGTTCAGGGCCAAGACTCAGAATGCTAAGGACTAAGAGAAGGGAGCAGAAAAGTTGGGGGAAATCATTTCTTCCCCTTTTTTTATCAAGATAATGGTCCTGGGCTTGTGAATCTCAGGAGATTCTGGGGGGATCCCCTAGTGCTGCACCTATGTTTAGTCTGTTGGTTTGGGTCATTTGATATCTAAACAATAGCATAAGCCTCCAAGAATACAAACCCCATGCAAGTCCATAGGAAAGGTGCAAGGATTAGAAATAAAAAAAAATCATTTAATCAATGAAGCATTTATCAAATACTTACCATGTTCCAGACACTTGCTAAATGCTAGGATAAAACAAGAGGAAAAAAAAACAAGCACAACAACAATAAAATGTAGTCTGGATCCTGAAGGAACTCTTATTCTAACAGGCAAAATGCTATTTCTATTCAAGATACATACAAGGTAAAGGTAATATAATATTAGAGAGAAGACAACAGGAGGGAGAATTTGGGAGTCTGGGATACCTCTTGCAGGTCTCTTGCACAAGGTAGGATTTGAACTGAATTTTGAAGGAAGCTGGAACAGCTGGGAGGTTGAGGCAAAGCAAGGAGAACATTCTACATATTTGGGACAATCAATGAAAAGAAACAGAGTCTGATAAGATGCTCTCAAGAACACTCCGAGGCATTCCAGGAGGCGCCAGGGAATAGCAAATTTAAACAATACGATTTTTACTGACTCACCAACTAGAGCTATACCAGGGAGGGCCAATCAACCAATTAACAAGCATTTATTAAACTTAATATGTGCCAGGCATTGTGCTTTGGAAAATATAAAGACTAAATAAAAATAATCTGTGCCTTCAAGGAGTTTACATTTTAATGAGGGAAGAAACATGTATAATAGATGTGTATCCAATGGGGGAGACATGCATATATTAAATTTATGTTAAATATGTATACATCTGTACATATATACATACATAGATATATAAATAAATTTTTTGAAGGGTGCCACTGTCAAGGAAGGGGATCAGAAAAAATTTCTCAAGCTTTTTGAGGATAGGAATCATCTTATTTTTTGTGGATTTGTAACCTAGCAAAGGTCTGTCATTAAATAGGAATTAGTAAATGTTTCTTGTCTCTATATTCTGTGTATAATCAACCCACTGCACAGTATGGTGTGGGTATATATATATGAGTAGGACATTTTATTTGATTCCTAGATTCAAATGCCAATTCTGTTGCAGATTACTCATGTAATCTGTGATCAATTACTTCGCTTCTCAAGGATCATTCTCTTTCTTAATAAAATGAAAGGGTTGGGCTAAGTTAGCAGTTCTGACTTTTGGCCTCAGAGTCCCTTCACACTTTAAAATTATTGAAGACTTCACACAGAGTTTTTATGGGTTATGCCTTTTGATATTTACCCTACTGAAAATTAAAATGTCTTTAATATTATGAAAATAGCTTTGACTTTGAAGATCCTTTGAAAGGGTCCCTGAACCTTGCTTTGAGAACCTCTGGATTAGATGATCCCTAATGTTTAAGTAATAAGTCTATCTCCCTATAATTTCATGCTTTCCTTTATAGAAGTTCTGTCCCCACCATTCTCCCTGAAGCAAGTGCAGGTCCCCATTTTTGACAATCATGACTGTGAACAGCTTTACCATAAGGTTTCTACCATTGCTGAGTCCACAAGGATAATTCCTGAGGATATGATATGTGCTGGTAAAAAAGGACATGACATCTGTGAGGTAAGTTTCTTCCTCCCTTCTCACTGCTTTCTCCGAGGTGCCCAGATTGCTTGCCAAAGTTCTCTCCTTGGGCATCTCCTGTTTTTTTTTTTTTTTTTGGCTAAATCAGCAGTTTCTGTTTTCTCTTTTAGAGGGATACTGGATCACCTCTTGTGTGTAAAGTTGAAGACTCTTGGCTTCAGGCTGGTGTGGCAAGCTGGGTAGAAAATTGTGGTGAAAATTCCAACCGCCCTGGAGTCTACACAAATATCTTAAAATATTTGGATTGGATCCAGAAGAACATTCAGGGAACTTTGGGCTCAATTTCTCCTCACTCCCTTCCTAATCCTGGACTCTGAATCTATTGTAAAGCCAAACAAAACCCTTTCCATATTTCCCTGTTCTTCCTGACCCATGCTACATCCTAAAACCTTGGCTGGGAGTTAGAAACCTGAGTTCTAGTTCTTTGCCATGATGTAGGTTCCATGTATGACCTGAAGAAAATTCCTTCTTTGGTGTGATCCCCATTTTCCTCCTCTGTAAACCAAATTGTGGGAGGTTTTGGATCTGACATTATATGATTTAGTGAGCCTATTCAACTTGGACATTGGGGAATCTTATTTTTGCAAGGGAGTGATTTGGAGGACAAGAAAAAAGACGGGGAAGTTGGTTGGTCTACATGGCATTATGTATATCTCATTAAACTGTCTGCAAAATCTTTCTGTGCTGTAATCTGTATGTTTTCTTTGAATTGGCTTTGTCTTTGATGAAGATAGCCAGAAAGAGCCAGAAGTTAGAGGAAATTACTGAGATTAATCAAAGGAACATTCAGAGAGACAATTTTTTGTTTGACATATCCTGATAATCTATTTATGGGATATTTTGGGGAGCTGATGAGAGCTGTGAACTTGGTCCTCTTGGCCATAAGGAACTTTTCTCCAGTCCCCAAAGGAAAAACTGCCCCAATATGGTCCAATTTCTCAGTGCCACACAGTAGAAAAACAATATAGACTTTGATAAAGGTGCTAGCTGTGCTTTAGCAGGGATCATTCATTCTTGGGGCTTCAGTTTTCTCTATAAAATTAGGGGATGAAACTGAGGAGGCTGTGGATCTCTGGATCTATTTTTGCTAATGTGCATGGTTTCACTCAGGAGTGAGACTGCCTTCAGTCCATGGTCAGATAGATGTCTTTTTTTTTTTTTTTAACAGATTGGCTGAAGATACTTTTTCAAATTATTTTGGGACTTCTTCAGTTCTGAGACGTCTAGAACGGGAGGGTCCTCAAACTTTTTAAATAGGGGGCCAGTTCCCTGTCCCTCAGACTGTTAGAGGGCCGGACTATAGTAAAAACAAAAACTTTGTTTTGTGGGCCTTTAAATAAAGAAACTTCATAGCTCTGAGTGAGGGGGGATAATAGGCCTCAGCTGCCTTATCTGGCCCGCGGGCGTAGTTTGAGGACCCCTGCTAGATCTTAGGGTTTTCCTCTGGGAGGGATGAATTGGGAAGGGCTAACTGACAGATAATATTTCTAGCCTCCAATACCAATTAAAGATGGAGGAAATAATTGTGGATTATTCAGGCCTTTTGCTTAAAGGCTTCCTCTTCTAGGAATTTTTCTTTCCCTTAGTGTCCCAGACTATAGCGAGCTTTTATTCTTCTGATGCCATGCATTGTATCCTCCTAGCAACGGTGGAATGAGAAGCAAAGATCCATGAGGCATTTCTAGTTTTAAGGGAGGTCCCTTTTTCTGGAAAACGCCAAAGCCCTGGTATATTATGTAATGGGATTAGGGAAATTTATCAAGTTGATTCCCACTACATTATCTGAATTTAGTCCATCATACAATTAGCACCTTATTAATTTTTTCCTGATCACCAGGCAGCATGACAAAGGAGATAGAAGTTGCTGTTGTTTGTTGTTTATTGAAGGACCAATGACATTAGAAAGATGATATCTTGACTTGTAAGTGAATTGAATTTAAGTGATATAGTGCTGTGCAAAGTCACCAGCTTCACTCTCTCCTCCAGACCATCCACTGTCAAAACATAGATCAGGATGACTGGAGATGGCAATCTCCAGTGGGATACCTTGGTCCTTTCAAAATTAAGGTCTTTTCCAAATTTCAGTTTCTCTGAAGGAACATTCCAGCAGTGATTACAACTAGGCAATAAATGTGGCAAAAAATGACCTAATTTTATCTGCTCAAAAAAGAAAAAAAATCAATCTGGGAGGGGTTTCTTATCAAAGCCAGCAGGTTTTCTTGTCAAAAGAAAAACAATTGCTCTTCATATTCACTCTGAGGCATCAAAACCCTAATAATGAC
Source organism: Antechinus flavipes (assembly GCF_016432865.1). Taxonomy (NCBI): domain Eukaryota; kingdom Metazoa; phylum Chordata; class Mammalia; order Dasyuromorphia; family Dasyuridae; genus Antechinus; species Antechinus flavipes. The sequence goes on along the minus strand of NC_067398.1, from coordinate 340,787,566 downwards.
CAAGCAAGTCTTGGGCTGATACCTATTGGTGACCAATTAGTGAGAGCCTGAGTAATTTGGGTTTAAGGAAGAATCAAGAGCTCCATTGGAATCCTAATGGGCTTCATCAAAGAAAATGGGTTTTCTAATGCTTTATTTCAAGAAATCATAAATAAAATTACCTGGGGTAAACTAGTTAATTATCCCAGTTTTTTTTAAATAATTGAATAAATAAATAGGTAAAGAGAGAAAAAAGATCCAGTCTGTAAAATTCAAGATATCTTGTGAGGATTCAGCCATCAAAATTTATATTCTTTAGGGAAGAGTGCCCACAAGTAAGGGTATGATTCCCTATGTGGATGGAGGGAAAGGAGGAAGAGAAGGGAGAAAAGAGAGGGATGTAAAAGAAGAAAGGAAGGAAAGAAGGGAGGGAGGGAAGGAGGGAAGGAGGGAGCAATGTCTAAATGTAATATAGCTAGTTGGGTCCCCATTGGGAAAGCTACTCCTTCTCCTCACAGATTATTGTTCATTTTTCATTCTCCAAGAGGAGCAATGACATCAAGAAGGTGATATCTTGACTTGCAAGTGAATTGGATTGAAGTGAGGCTGGGCTATACAGTCTCTAGCCTTACTCTCTCTTCTGGACCCATTTTCTTGTGTAGCCATCTGGGTCCAGGGGCCGGATATAGATCAGGATGACTGGAGAATAGAAGTCTTAGAATCAGTAAGAATTAGTTCAAATTCTTCTTCAGACAGCTACTACCTGTGTGACCTTGGGCAATTATCCTTAGTTGTCTAGCCATCAGTTTTCTCATCAATAAAATGAGGGGGTTTACAGCCCTCTTGAAGTGTTCTAAGGTCCCTTCCAATTCTAAATCTATGACCAGAGCCTTGAACTTCATAATGTATCTTCTTGCTATGGATTGTACTGAGTACTTTGTAGCACTTGTTAATTTTTAAAAACCAAAGCAAATCAAAATGACGAAATGTCAGAGCTGGAAGGAGTACTAAAAATCACATAATTTAATCTCTTCATTTTATAGAAAGGAAAACTGATGATCAGAGGGCTAGCTAATCTTCCTTGGCCAAGATTACCCAGTAGGATTTATGTGAGAGTCAAGACTTAGACTTGGCCCACCCTTCTCCTTTTTTCAGGCTCTCTTTTCTCCTGTCCCCATAATATTATACTACTTAATGCTGTGTTATGGAAGATGTTGGCAGAAGCACAGGGACCCTGACTCTTCAAGATGCTTCAATAAGGGTAAAGTGTCATTAGATATGAACAACTGCAAACCTTAGGTTCTTTCCTTCTCAGTCTTTTCCTAGATGTGAGACCCCCAAGAATTATGCATATCTTTTCAACAACGTGGTAATTCAGACAATTCCAATAGACTCAAGATGCAAAGAGCTATCCTCATCCCAGAGAAACTATGGAGATTGAATGTGGATCAAAGCTTAGTATTTCCATCTTTTTGTTATTAATTTTTTTGCCTGTTTTTTTCTGTCTTGTACTTTTCTCCTTTTGATATGATTTTTCTTGTGCAGCATGACAAATATGGAAATATGTTTGGAAGAATTATATGTTTAACCTATATTGGATTGCTTGTCTTAGGGAGGGGTGAAGTGGAGAGAAGAGAAAAATTTGGAACACAAAGTTTTTCAAAGGTGAATGTTGAAAATTATCTTTGTATGTATTTGGAAAAATAAAATGTCAAAAAAGAGTTGTGTGTAAATTGAATTGGGATTTGCTTCTTCTCTATTCTTTAGATAATCACTGAGTTGGAAGGGAGAAAGGATCCCAGAGGTTACCTAATTCAGCTTTTTCTTGAATTTTTCTGTATCACTAGAAGCCTCTCTATATCACTGGAACACAGTGGACAAGTAGAAGGAAGGAAGGAAACAAGCATTTATTAAGTACTTACTATATGCTAGATGCTTTATAAATATTATTTAGTCCTCACAAGAACTCTGGGAGATAGATAGGTGTTATTATTCCCATTTTACAGTGGAGGAAACTGAGACAGATAGCAGTTTAAGTGACTTGCCCAGGGACTCACAGCTAGTGTCTGAAGTTAGATTTGAACTCAGGGCTTTCTGACTAAGTTCACTGTACTATGTGGCTACCTCTCATCTAGCCCTCACTTGAAAGTCTTTGAGGGATGATCAATCCACGAATTCCCAAAACAACCAATTCCTTTTAAGATAGCTTTTGTTGTTAGGAAACATTTGCTGCCTTTGCTATATAGTGGGAAAAGTGGTGATTTTGACTCAACGGGTCTGGGTTCAAAAACCAGTTTTGCCACATATTACCTGGGAGAACTCAGGCAAATTGGTAAACTTTTCTGGGTCTTGACTTTTTCATCTGCAAAGTGGGAGGGAAAAGGAGGAAAGAGTCAGATTAGATGGTCTTTCCAGCACCAAATCTATGATTATCTGTGTCTAAAATAAATTTAATATTAGATAATTTCCATCTGCTGTTCTTCACTCTAATCAATCATATATTTATGAAGTATTTACTATATGTGAGGTACTCTGGATACAAAGATAAATATCCTGAAGGAACTTATATTCTATTAAATGACATAACCTATACAGATAGAGTCACAGGTAGCATGTACAAGGTTGTGACAAGGTGATTTTGGGGAGAAGTAGCTTGGGGTGGAGGGGAGGGATGAAAGGCTGCTTCATGTGGAAGGGGATAATTGAGCTGAATTTGGATAGATGCCAAGTATTCTAAGAGGCAGAGAGGGAGAAGGAGGGAGCACTTGCCTTTTAATGGCACAGGGCAAAGGTACTAACATTAAAATTGGAGTGAGAGAGGACATATTGTAGATGTGTGAATGGAACATATTGTAGAATAAGACTGGAGAGGCTGCCTGGGGCCAGGGTGCCTTGGGGCCTGGAGTTGGGTTGAGTTCAAAGAGCTGTGTGCTCTTGGGCAAGTCACTTTATTCCATTTATCTGTTTTCTCAATTGTAAAATGAGTATTGTAATAATACCTGCTCATAGGAATGTTGTGAAGAAGAAATGAAATATCCATAAAAGCATACAAGGCCTAAATAAAATGCTTTTTATTTTCAAAATATATGTAAAGATAGTTTTCAACATTTATCCTTGAAAAATCTTGTGTTCCATTTTTTTCCTCCCTTTCTTCTACTCACCCCTTCCCCTAGAGAGCAAGTAATCCAATATATGTTAAACATGTGCATTTCTTCTATACATATTTCCACAATTATCATCTTACTAATAATTAAGAAGGCTTTGGTTTTCTTGATTTCTGATCAAGAATTCTATCCACTGTATTTCTATCCACTGTATCATCCAGTTTCTCTTGTTTTCTCTAAATCTTATTTTCTTTTTTCAGTGTTAAAATCCTTAGCTCCTTCATCTTGACCTCATGTGGTCTGACTTGGAGTCCCTTCATCTTTCTTGTTGCCCCTCTCAACATTTTCTTTAATTAGTCAAAGTCCTCCTGAAGTTTCCTATTTTGAGTAGGTCAGAATATGGTTCTACCATTATCTCTCTGGTCTTGGATACCATGCTTTTCCTTATTCTGCTTCAATTTGTATGAACTTTTCCAGCCACCATACCCAAATAACTGACTCAACTTGGGTCTGTAACCCTCTAAAACCTCCAGATCTTCTCAAGATTAATCACTCAATTGGTAAAATAAAATCAATTGGTCAAACTTCTGTCTAAGTAAGCCTTCTTCATCTTACCTCTGGGAAATAACTTTTTGAATTTACATGAGACTCCCCATTGACCCCAATTAAATAACTTTTGATTTGATGGTCAATTTTATCTTGGATCCCAACTGTCTTTCATATTGCTGATTCCTCCCTCACAGCTTTGTGTCATCTGCAGAATCTCTAAGCTAAGAATACCACTTTCTCTTTATTCACCCTAAAAACATTAATGGCACAGAGTAAGCATAGGTTTTTCTGGGGTATTTACAAGAGATGTTCTTGACATTGAGCCATTTGTGTCTTCTCCTTGCAATTTGTCATTCAAGCTATTTTGAAGCAATCTAATTGTTCCATCATATAGCCCATGGACATCTTCATCTTGTTAACAACCACAAAAGGCTTTGGAACATGCTTTGATAAGATCTAAGTAGATGTCTATACAATATCTCTAATCTATCATCCAGTCTAGTAAACTTATCAAAAAAGAAAATAAGTTGATCTTTTCTTTATGAAATAGTTTTGGCTATTTGTGATTACTGATGCTTTTTTGAGATGTTCTCTAACTAACCCTTTAGTGCTTCATTCCTTTTAAAAATTACTGTTTATGATTTTTGGGGATTGAATCTACCTATCTTACTTACTCTTCCTTTCTATTCCCCTCTCTCTTTCCCTGTCCCTCTCCCTCTAGGCTAGAAGTACCATGGCTTCTTGTAGGTTCAGTCCCTTTACCTATCAGTACAGGAACTTTTGACCATTTATGACCTGAGCTTATTTGCTCTATTAGGCAGCCTGCTTGCCCATTGATCCTCACCATACTGGTGCTTGATTTAGCACAGACACCCGAGTAATTTAGTGCATTGTAATCTGGTACCCTGAGCTTTAGTGATCCACTAGTCTCCACCTCCTTGGTCGCAGGGATTACAGCTGTGTACCATCATGCCCACTAGCCTCAACATTACATCAAAAACATTTTTAGGAATCCAAATAAGAATTGTTGGCTTACAGTTTTCAAATTATACGATCTTTAAAAAAGAGCTATTTACACTTCTTCAGTCCTCAAACATAGAATGCCGACAGGTGATTGATTGGTAATCATATCCACTAGTCCTTTCAATACCCTGGGATTTAATTTATCTGGGCCTATTGATTGGAACTGATTAAGGGTAGCTAGCTTCTTTTTATTCTTTTCTTATTTAGTTTGGGTTCTTTGAGAATGAAAGACAAACAACAACAACAACAACAAGAATTTCAATTATCAATTGGATATTTTTCTTCTTTCCTTCCTAAGAGAAAGATCATCTTCCATGGCAGAAAAAAGAGGCACAAAATAAGATTGGAATTCTCTGCACTTCTCTCTGCAATCTGTCATAAATATGTCATCCACTTTGAGATCAGGTCCTATCTTTTGTAGGACCTGGGCTTTTTATTCAGCCTTCACCACTCTCCTAAACTTTAGTCTCACATTTCTAACTGCTTATGGACATCTTGAACTGGGTGTCTTATTGACAGCTTCAATTCAACATGTCCCAAATTGAAATCATTATCTTACTTCTCCCTTCCCTCTTTCAAACTTACCTATTACTGTTGAGGATACTGACATCTTCCCAGTAATCCAGACTTGTAACCTGCATGTCATCCTTGACTTCTTGCTCTCTATTATCTAATCTGTCCATTGTATGTTCTTCTTTCCTTTTTCTGAACTCTGACACCACTGCCTTGATATAGGTCCTTGTCATCTCACATCAAGAATATTGCTCTAATCTTCTGATCGATCTCTCTGCTTCAAATCTTTCCCCATTCCATTCCATTGTCCATCAAGTTATTGAAGTGATCTTCCTAAATCACAGGTCTGACCATATTATTCCCCTAGTCATTCCCTCTTGCCTTCAGGTTTAATATAAAATTATCTCTTTAGCTTTAAAATTGTGTATAACTTGATCCTTTCTTACCTGTTATTGGTGGTCTTTCCTCTTCTATTATTATAATCATTGTGTAATTGTTTTCCTGGACTTGCTGACTTCATTTTGCATGAGTTCAAACACCAGGGCTTCCAGACATTTTTAGGTCATGGACCCTTTTGGCAGTCTGGCAAAACTGATGGATCTTTTCTCAGAATAATGAATAATGTTTTTAAATGCATAAAATAAAATAGATAGACTCTTCCCACTGACCACTTGGAAAAAATATTAGAATGTTAATAATATTAAGGAGTCCAGAGTCCATAAAAGCTGAGGAAAGGTTTCAGGCTCCTTCTATTATAAGTAGAATTCATAGCCTTGATTAGTTTTACCTACATTTCTTCCCTCTCATCCCCCCTCCCTTACAACTAAGGTCAGGAACAGAATTGGTCTTTTCTTGGGTTTTAGACAGGATTCAAAGTAGTTTTTTCCTCCCTCTTTCTAATCATAAGTTCCTCAAGGGAAGAACACGGGTTTATTTCTCTAGTTTTACTCTTCTAGACTTTGGGAATGGAAAGACTTGTTCTAATTAGCTCTCCATCAATAAGGTGCAAATGGTGGAAGGGCTGATGTTGAGTGAGAAATGATTTAAAAAAGAGCTAGACTGATGCTGAGTGAAATGAGCAGGGCCAGAAGATCATTATATACTTCAACAACAATACTATATGAGGATCAATTCTGACGGATGTGGCCCACTTCAACAATGAGATGAATCCAAATCAGTTCTAATAGAGCGATAATGAACTGAACCAGCTACACCCAGTGAAAGAACTCTGGGAGATGACTATGAACCACTACATAGAATTCCTAATCACTCTATTTTTGTCCACCTGCATTTTTGATTTCCTTCACAGTATAATTGTACACTATTTCAGAGTCCAATTCTTTTTGTACAGTAAAATAACTGTTTGGACATGTATGCATATATTGTATTTAACGTATGCTTTAACATATTTAACATGTATTGGTCAACCTGCCATCTGGGGGAAGGGGTGGGGGGAAGGAGGGAAAAAGTTGGAACAAAAGGATTTGCAATTGTCAATGCTGAAAAATTACCCATGCACATATCTTATAAATAAAAAGGTATAATAATAAAAAAAATAAAAAAGGAGCTAGACCTTCTTGAGAGAGAGCAGAGAAACATCTTCCATGAACAGGATTGGAACATACATTAGAACATGCATACTACATGTATAACAAAAATATCTATACTCTTTGACTTGCTAGATATATTCTTCAAGAAGGACATTGATAAAAAGAAAGGCTTCATTTCTCCCCAAATAGTTAAAGTTGTACTATTTGTGATTCAAATAATTAGAAATAAAATAGGGCAGCTGAGTGGCATGGAATCAGGAAGCCCTGAGTTCAAGTGTGGCCTCAGATACTTATTAGGTGTGTAACCCTGAGCAAATTGCCTCAGTTTCTTCATGTGTAAAATAAGACAGAGAAGGAAATGGGAAACCATTCTGGTATCTCTGCCAAAAAAACCTCAAATGGGGTCATGAAGCAATAGATATGATTGAAATGACTGAACAACAACAAATGCCCTTGGATTGTAGAATGACCATATAGCATATGAATGTAATGGAATATTATTTTATTGTGAAACATGTAGAAAATGGTGAATATAGAAAGTCATGGAAAGATATATAAAATAATGAAACATGAAGTAAATACAGCCATAATATAATCTATTCAATAGATACAAGTGGAAAGAACAACCACTACAAAATAATTGAAACTAAATGTTGAAAGAAGAAATATTAATCTTGACCCTCCCGGAAGAGATAAGAAGACAGCTCCCACCACTCTTCTGAGGAACTGAAGTCCATGATGTGGTAATTTTTTTCAGTGCAATAATTTTTGTTGATTTTTTTTCCTTTTATGGGAAAAATCCTCATAAAGCATGGTTCTCTGGGAGGAAGCAGGGAAGGAATACAAGAGAAATGTAGAAATGGAGGCAATGTAAAAATATGTCAACAAAGATCTATTTTTCAAAAGAAAGTCTAGCTTTTGTGTTATTTCTAAACATTCTCCTGGCCTTTGGGCATAATAATGCAGATGTGGGCTCATCAGGATAAAGCTCAATGGAACTGTGGCCTCTCTTTCTATCAGGGAGTGTCATCTATGTTTCTATTAGATTTTTTGGCCACCACATCACATGACTAACTCATATTTAGCCTGTCATCTGCTAAAGTCCCTAAATCATTCTCACATGAACTTTTGTCAGTTCATATCTTTCCCATCCTGTACTCGTTCATTTTATTTTTTTGAATCCAAGTATAGGACTCAACATTTATTCCTATTAAATTTCAACTTACTAGATTTGATTCTATATTCTAACCTATTGAAATTTTGAACATATCATACAATATATTGTCTGTCTCCCCATGATTAGCTGTTTTCCAGCTTCCTATCCATAGCAAACTTGGTGAGCATGTTCTTCCTATCTCCATTCAAGTCAGTGGCCATCCCCATGCAGAGTCCACTAGAATCTAGATTCTTTCCTAATCTTTGGCATAAATGTCCACTCTGACATATTTGTTATGTTATGCTTTGTTTGACCTGATGGGTCATTGTCTGCATTGGATGGAACCATCTTAAGCATTTCTTGGATGTTGCCTATTATCATATAATACCAGTACTGTAACAATAAGCAGTATTCTTAGGCTCTATACTTCTCATAAATATATCATGACTTATTTCCCTAGCTACTAAAAAAACACTTTCAGAATCCTTAGAACTTTGATGACTGGTGGATGAAGCCATCTAGGATCAGTCCGAGAATCAAGGCATCTTTGCATTAGTTCAATGTTCTCTGGGAAACTGACTCCCAGTGACTCCTTTTTCTAGAGAAATTAGATGATTTGTCTTGAGACTTTAGTGTTCACATTGTAGGATCTTCCTGAGAGGAATCTAGGAGGAAAGACTTGGGAATTAGAAGATGTGGGCTCCATTTTTGTTTCTGTCACTTATTAACTGACTTTGAGTTAATCTCTGGAGTTCAATTTCTTTTGCAAAAAAACTCCCCAAATGAAAAACAACAAGAGATTGGTTTATATAAGATTGATAGTTTTTTAATAGCTCTAACCTTCTGTGATTCCACCTGATGGTAGTACATCTGACCTTGAAGAACAGATAGAAATTCCATCAGAGACAGAAAACCTGTTGCTCACCCATTAAGGGCCTATCAGAGGTGTGGAAATTGGTATTTGAGGAGTAAGTAAAGACATAGACAGAAAGGGAAAACGAAAAGGACTAGCTGGTTGCATGTGCTGAAAATCAGAGCGTGGTAGAAGGAAAGCACAAGGAAGGAGAATGGAGAGACACAGGTGGGCCTTATGCTGCTCTTGCTCAGGATTCAGAGGGTCCTTATTCTGATCTCACCTCTTGCTATTTTGCTGGGATGCTGGGAGCTTTTCATGCTTTTCTTTACCCATTTTTTTTTTTTCCTCTAGAGAAGAGGGAGTTAACGTTTTGGTTAGGTCAATAGATAATTCATGAAAAAAAGTCTATTGTTCTGTAACTGTCTGTCTGCAAGTCAGATTACTTAACTCTAGATCTTAATTTTATCATGTGTAATGCAAGAGAATACCAGCCCCACTGACCTCACGTGTGTACTGCGAAGATTTCAGAGATAGAACTCAGAGTCTTGTCCAACTTCTACATGAAGCATGAAATATGCTTTCTACATGTCGGACAAATGGTCAAATCTCTGCTTGAATACCATGAAGGATGGGAAATTCCCTACTTTCAAAATATTCTGTCCCATTGTTGGGAAAATCCTCATTAAGTTGAGTCTAAATATGATTCCTGTAATCTCCATTTATGGTCTTAGGTTTTTCTCCAGTGCCAAGTAAACAAGTTTGTTTCCTCTTCTGTAGTTCTATAAGTATTTGCAATCTAAGGCATTGCTCCTAAATCTTCTTTTCCAGGCTAAAGATCCCCAGCTTCTTCAAATGATTCTTTTCTGACAATTTTGAGTTCTCTAAATTATTCTTCTCTGGTTACATGCCATCTCGTCAAAGACCCTATTAAAATGAGAAGCCCCAAAATGAACATAATGAATCCACCAACTATAACTTTCCCAGAGCAAAAAAGAGGCTTTCACTTCCTCAGCTCAGATTAGATTTTGTTTGATATGGACCAAGATCAGTGGAACATTCTTAGTTATATCACATCATTGAGTCACATTCAGCTTTTGGTCAATAAAAATCCCAGGTCCTTCACATATGAATTATTATCTAGCCCTATCTCTCCCATTCTGTGCTTGCATAATTGATTTTTTGAACCAAAGTCACAATTTACATTTGAGATAATGAATAGCAAAACTTTTTTACCAGCATCAGAGTTGACATCCATTAAACTTAACAAACATTTATTATGCACTTACTTTGAGCAATATTCTATATTAGGCATTGATATAAAGGTACATATAGCATATTTTTTGCACAAGGAGCTTCTAATCTAAGCTAAGGAAGGAAAATCTAAGGAAAAGATATGTGTGTATGTAAACATACTCTTACCCAGGGTGACTTGCCCAGCTAGGAAGTGTTAGGTGTCTGAGGCCAGATTTGAGCTCAGTCCTTCTAATTCCAGGGCCAGTGCTCTATCCACTGTGCCATGGCAAGCCTTCCAACTCTACTGCAGAGGCATGACTCCATTGGGCTATTTTCTTTGTTCAAATAACAAATGTATGCTTGCTAAAAAAAATTATTTTACAGAGAACTCACACATGGCAGGCACTCACTCTCAAGGTCTCTCTTAAGAACTTTAGAATCAATTTTATGACATGGAAGATACTGGCTCAGGACTACCCAGAATGGAGTGCTGGTACTGGGCTCTATGAACAAAACAGAAGTGAATTAGCTCAGAAAAACAGGGGATACGCAAAGTTATCTATTTGTCCAGTGGCAAAGCATTTCAAGCTCGTGTTGGTCAGTTCAACCCCAGTCAGTTACACATTGTAACTCGAGTCTAACATAGGGATGCCATTTTGGTGCTCTTTGAGAATGAAGGACACAAATACCAACCAGGTTACATGCTCTTTTTATCAATCTTTCTTCTAATGATCTATCCAAAAAACTATGATTTAAGAGAGAATGAAATAAATGCAAGAGGGATGCTGAAGAGGGATGAAAGTGAGTTACTGGTAATGGCAGGATATTAGTTCTGGGAGATTCCAAGTTTCAACACCCCATCCAATTCTTTCCCCACTTTACTCATGCTCATCCATGATGCCCTGGGATATTTATTTTTCCTGTTTCCTATCACAGGTATTTTTCCTTCTATCATTTGGTAGCCAAGGGTAGGGAGGAATTGCAAGCTGGTTCCACATTTTATCCCTTCAAATGGACTGGAGTCCTGGTGGAGAAAATGTTAGCTTAGCAGCTGCCAGGTCCGAGTGTCACAACTGCTTAGGGTCTTTGGCTGCCTCCCCTTCAGAAGCCATGTTTTATTGGAAAAGCCAGAGATATGAGTGAGAATTCCCAGGTTATACCAGGTAAAGCTTAGAGGTCGGCTTTATCAAGTAAGCTAGTAAGGTTTTTCTCCTGCCCTTTTCTACCTCCTAAAACTGAACTAACGTTCATTCTTTGGGGGTAGGATGGAAATGGTGGGAAAAGACCACAGGACCACAGATTTAGAGCTCTACGGAATCTTAGAGGTCATTCAATCCAACTCCATTTTACAAATGAGGGAACTGAAGCCTAGAGCAGTGACATTCAAGGTCATATAGTGAATGGAAGAGTTAGGATTTGAACATAGATCATCTGATTCTGAATTCATGGACAACCTTTTGCTCTTGTGTCCCAGCACTTAATACAGTGTTTGACACACAGTAGGTGCTTAATAAATACCCACTGGCTGACTTTCCACTATATGGAGTTGCCACTATTCCTTATGGTACTCTATACATGTTTGCTGATTGAATGAATCAATGAATGAATGAAAAATCCCACTTTTCTTAGATTTAGCACTTAGGTTTGGGACAGAGCAGAGACGACATCAACATTTTTAGCCAAGCCCAGGTCTGTGGGTGAACACAGGACGTCCCACCCTTTCAACTTAGAAATTCACTCCACACTTCCAGTTTATATAGTTTAATACATGTGAAACAAGATACATTTTTCTCGTTTGCATAATGAATGCATCAATAACAGACGGTACAAGGTGAATGCATGAATATGAGGCGTCTGGGGATTATTGGCAGCTGATGGCTGATTGCAGAGAGTACCATAATGCCAGGTGGATTATCATTGTGTTTGTCATCATTATGATCAGGTTCTTTTTCTTTTCTTTTTTCTTCTTCATAAAACAACAACTTTCTATAGGTGGAACCATTATATGGAGAGGGCTAGAATGGGAAGTAAAATATTTCTCCAAGGGGTGGAGAAAGAGCAGGACTAGGGCACACAGAGGGTAAGGTCAGCTAGAAGCTTCTTAGAGGCCCTATACTACTCGCCAATGCACACATGCATGGACACTTGTGGTCATTCTTGGGCATCACCTTCCCCCCCAATACTGGCGGGGAACTGTAGTAGGGAAGAGAGTGTGTGTGTGGGGGATGGGGCTGAGGTGGGGAGAGGTAATAGAGGAGAACTGGAAGAACCATTATCCATACCCTGCCCTCATTGTTGGAGAAGGCAACATGAGCTTAAATGCTCAACAAGAATGGAACCCAGGACAAATGTGTTCAACCTTTCCATCTGGTGCCAATAACTTATTGTGACTGCAGCAAACAAAATATGTTTCTTCAATAATTTAACGTTTATTCATTTCTATTCCCCCTTGCCCTGACTCCCCTTCTCCACCCTCTCATCCCCCCTCTACTTTCTCCAAAGTCCTTTGTCCCAAGAAACTAAATTTGAGTACATCTTTTCAGATTATTGCAACATTTAACCTGAATTGGTAGGAGGAGAAAACGTCAAATAAAATACCAAAAAGTCACACATACTATGGGAAGATTACTTGGGGATGGGGAAGGGACAAGAGGAGTGAAGGATGAAGAAGGAAAGGGATGATGCTATATTATTGCCCTAGACAGTAGTGGTTTGGTTATCCCCAGAGGGAAGACATGATGTGTCTCTAAAGTATGATAGCAAGAAAGACTTGAAGAAAGAAAGGAGACACTCAAAAAGGTCCCCTAAAGTTGAGAAGATGACAAGAAGAGAATGGGAAGGGCAAAGGAAGAAAGAGAAAATGAAAAAGAAATTCACTCCCACATTAAACACAAGGAAACACCACTTAGTTGTGGAAGGAGGTTAATGGCCAACATTTTGGATTATTCTCTATAAAAATATGTGCATTATGAAGACAGATTTTTTTTTATCATTTTCTTTTTTTTATCTCACAAATACATTATTTCTATTTATAGAACTGCTGATATACAGACACTGTACAGCTCACGTCGCCCGGGCACTTTCACATACTGTGTCATTTCTACACAATAAGGTGCCGTCTAGAGGCGGAAAAAAAAAAAAAAAAAAAAAAAAAAGAACCCAAACCTGAATCAATGTGATTGAGGCTTATGGGGGGCAAAAAAGCGACTTCCCTGTACTGTTTCCAAAAGAAAAAAATGTTTGCATTGCCCTCCCTGCCCCCTGGCTGGGATCGGCTCCAATGGTAGGCCCCACTGCCTGGCCCTCCTGCCAACCTACGGGGTCATAGCCCCGGCCTGGGCCCGGGCCCTGGGCAATCCCAGCTCAGCCCAGCTCTGCCAGAGTGGGGCTGCATTCTTGCCATCCCCTTCTCTCCCCCTCCCCTGCTGGGCATGGACCTAAATCTGAGCATCAAAGCCCTTAGTGACACCCATCCCCAAAGCTATACTGGTTCATCTATTTGGTCATCTGTAGTGGGTGTTGTGGGGGGTGGTCCTGACTTTTTCAGGGGGCTTTTGGGAACAGTGAGGAGGAGTTCCTGGCCTTTCTCAGGAGGGTCTCCGGAAGATTTGAAATGCTCTGTTTTTTGGAGTTCCATGGGAGTTGTTGCCCCCACGGGGGACTCTCCCGCATCTGGTCGGGAGTTGGCAGCCACGGACTGGCCACTGTCCAAAAAGTGACTGCCACTTGGAGAGCTTGCATCCGGCAGCTCAAAGGAGAAGTTGGGAACCATTAGGAGCTCCGCCCGGCACTGGGCAGGGACCCGCCACTCCCCTTTGGGGGGCATGTCAGCCCCACTTGCCCCACTCTCTCCCTGCTCCAGGGAGTCTCTGTGGGAGGCTGCGGGAGTCGGGGTCACCTCACAGGATGGTGTCCTCCTCCTCAGAGTGGTCGCACTGCTCTCAGACACCGGGGGACGGGGAGCCGGGGTGCCCTCATCCTCTGCGGGAGGATCAATGGAAATACAAGGGGGACTCATCTTCTTCTTCCTTCGTACCCCTGGAGCAGGCTCAGTCTCTGCTGGGCAAGATGCCCTGGCCTTTTTCTCCCCAGACTCCTCATAGATGCTCTCCCCATCACTGACGGATGAGCAGACCTCCACGGAGTGTCGCCGCTGGTCATCAGCCCAGTCGGGTTTGTCCAAGAAGCCCTGAGCGTCCACGCTGTAGAACTTCTTCAGGTCTCTGTCCAGCCCGCCGCCTCCCATGTGGCCCTCACTGGGGGAAGCCGAGGGTTTGCGGGCCGGGGAGGAGAACGTTGAAGCCGAGTGGCTCCGCGCTTCAGCCTGCGGCCTCCAAGCCCGCACCGAGCTGTTGATGTGACTCACCTCCTCATCAGCTGGGTCTGAGGTCTCAGGGTCTGTGGGGGGGTCTCCACTCTGTCCAGTGGGTCGCTTGGCAATACTTCGTTGGCCATAGGTGTGCTTACGGGTACGGACGCTGGCGGAGCGGGAGTGGGGGGAGGAGGTCGGAGAGCGAGGAGGGGTCCCGGGCAGGGAGAGGGGGCTGAGGCACATCAGGGAGGCACCCAGGGTGCCTGCTGGGCCCCGCTTTGGCTGAGTGTTCTCACTGGGCTCCCCTGTAAGGTTGTCCCTGGAATCTGCAATCTGGCCTTCAAGGGAATCAGTCCGCAAGGCTTCCTGTAAGTCCAACACAAGATAATGGGCAGGTTAGGGGATATCTTCCTGGGGCTGTCTGGGGGAGTCAAGGGGAGCCTCATGTATCAAAGCTGTTCTCTTCAGTTGATCCTGGGAGCAACTACCCGTATCCAAGATAAACTACCATCAGGGTCTCCGTAGGGTATCCTGCTCTGTAGCTGAAAGTTGCCCACCTCAACCTGTGATTCAGAATGTGGGATTCAACTTTGTAGATGCACAGACCCCCAAAAGAAAGCTGAAGACCTGGGGTGATGTAGGAATGAGTAGTATTTCTGAGGATCTTATAGTCAACAATATAATCTGGGGACAGATTCACTCAGAGTCCGGGAGATTTGGAATCTAGAAAAGCAAGTAATGCTAGACTGGGGATGAGTTGGGGAGGTACCAGGAAATCTGGGCTCTAGTCCCAGCTCTGCCCCTAATTCACTACTATAGAAATGTGCACTTCATAGAATCAAAAATCCTTGGAGACAAAAGAGACTTAAGTTACTTAACCTCCAGGGCCTTTAATTTCCTCATCTATGAAATGACAGGGAAATAAAATTGTCTCTTTCCTTTTCTCCTTCTCTCCCAGAACTATTGTGGAGATCAGCTGAGATACTTTATAAAGTGCTGGACCCATACATGGAATGAAGGCAACCCCCAAATCCCCCCCAAACAAAAAACTCCAACAACCCCAAAACTTTAGATTAGGTGGCTGGAGGGAGAGAAATCATAGCCAGTGGCTTCCTACCTGTCTACAGAGCAGTCTACTCAGGCTGGGTGACCTTGGAGTACTTTGTGAGGACCTTGGAACCTCAGCATTGGCAGAAAGGGAAAGTCCAGATGCAGCTGACACAGATGTATTTTCCACTGGGACTTGCAGGGATGAGCAGGATTCCACAGGCTGAGAGTGAACAGAAGTGACTGAACCTAGAAATGGAGGGGAAAAACAAAAAATGCCAAAAGTCATCCTACATGTACAGGAGCAAGACCCCAGCTCCATCTTTGAGATGAAAAATGTGAGAAATTAATATGGAGCCAGGGTAGGGCTGAAACTGGGGTTGAGTTAGGGATCAGTTTGGAAGTAGGATCAAGGTTTGAAGGCTAGTATTGAGGTTAGGTGGGGAACAAAGATGCAGTTGGATGTCTGAGCCAAGGTTGAGGGATCAATTAATTGAAGCCAGAAGACAACAGTGGTCTGAGTCTTTGAATACAGTGTCCAGTGCCCTGGCACTAAGGCACTTTACCTAAATATAATTTGGTCAGTTGCAACTAAGAAAGTGTACCTGCCATCTATGACCCCTGAATCATATTTTAAAATCTCACACATATATCATCTTTCCTTAGACTACTGTGAGCGCCCTTGGAGGCCCAGGCCTCCTTTTTTGTTACTTCTTGTCTTGTAAGCTCCCCAGGTACAGGGCCCAGAACTGCTCCTTCCTTTTTTTTCCTAATGGGGAAGACTCCAAATTTAGGGTCCGGATCTGTTTTTTCTGTATCTCCCTGATTGTGAACTTCTCAAGTCTGAGTATTGGGTTGTTTCTTCTTTCCACCTCCTCCAATATGAGCTGTTTGAAGGTAGAGTTTAGTTTTTCTCTCTCTTTGTTCCCAAAGACTAAGTTTTCCATAGTCAGGACCTGGGTCTGCATCTTCTCTGTCTTTCCCATGGAAAAGCTGAACGCAAAAATGGGTAGACAAGGATGGAGATTAAGTGTGATTTTATGAGTCTATTGACAAAAGAAGGTACTGTCTTCTCTGTGTCGAGAAGAAAGTGGATAAACATTGAGTTCCCAAAATTCTCTCAGAAATATATATGCTTTTTGGTCTTACCAACAGAGATGCCTCCTTCCATTTCGACAAATAAGCTGTTTTTCCAGGAAGAAAAATTGGGGATAATAAAGGAATTTGTTTGTTCAGGGAAATATTGCTTTTGAGGCCGGGTCTTACATGAAGGAATGTGATCAGGGCCTGGGGTCCTGTGGGGCAGGAAATTTATAAGACTCAAAGCCATAGTCAGATGTGCAAAGATTTATGGACAAATAATTTCAGATTCAAGTTCAAGAATTATTTGGGGATGGGGTGACCATCACGGGGTCATAGTTTATAAATTGTTATCTATAAACTCTTGATGTTTTGAGCTGATGAAACAACTGGATAAGATGTTCCCTTTCCTTTTCTTTATCTCAGAAGTTCTTAAAGTGTGGTCCTCAAGATCAAAACTTTTTATAATGACACTAAGATAGTTTAGTTTATAATATGGCAAATATCAGTGAAAATAATCTAAATAAACAAAGCTCTTTGGGAGGGTTCCCAATAATTTTTAAGAGTGTAAAAAAATCCTGAGACCAAAAAGTTTGACAACTTCCGCTTTATCAGAATGATAGGTCCTCTGATTTTGGTTATGTGGGAATGAATGGAGGAACACCCTGAATGGATGTAGTCTGGCATGGGATTGGAAAATTGACAAATGGGCTCTGGTACAGGGCACCTAGGAAGGCCAACCCATAACATTTCACTAAAAAGAAAGAGGTTATTTTTGAGTTGGGTCAAGGAAGAGCCTGAGAACAGAACTCTAGAAACTTAGAGAAATATAAAGGGTAGAGAACTTGATTCCTTCAGTTTGAGATATATTAAGAGAGATTAATAAACTTTATAGTAACCTAGCTTGTGATGCAGAAATTTCTTTCTATGTAATTTCTGTCATTTGTATCTTTTTATGTCTTAATATTTTTTCCTTTGAATCCTTAGAATTAACATACAGAGATATTGAGGTGACTGATGAGATCCCTGTTCAGTCACATCAATTTCTTTAAAGATTTCTCTTTTCTTGCTCTTTAGATTCATTTGCAATTACCAGATCAGAATGTCTTTTTCTGAGCTTCTCATTTTTCAAGTCAGCCTTCTCTTTAATAATTTCAGGATAGGATCCTATCAATCCTTTAGAATTATGTTTTCCCAAAGGCAAAGGTACATGTCAAACTATGTTTAGTATTCTTATGATAATGAACTATTAAAATGCCATGGTCATTGTGTCCCAAGGATTTTGTTATTTTTACTTCTCCAACTAGTTCTTCCTTATAGGAGTTCCGCTCATCACATTTTCCATCTTCTGGAATTTAAAGATATCAGCAAAGCAAACCAAAGATTTCTCAGCTGTTCTCATGGTGGCAAAAAGGGATCTGAAACAGGTCTCAAAACTCTATCTTGCCTTTGTTTCAGCTTGTTATCTGTATTGGAAACTCATTATCCATTTCCTCCATCTGGCTAGACAGTACATTTCCACTCTGTCATGTCAATTTAATCTTTCTTCTAACCATGATACTTCAGATTTGTGGATTATCATATTATTATATTGTTTTTCTCTAACATCCTACTCATTCTCCTATAGACTGTGTTTCTGACTTTCCTGGATATGTCACCATACCTGTGAAACCTCACCATGCCAGACCCCTTCTCCCTTTGATGAATTCAATTTAGAGGATTTTATTTTGGGATAGATCCAAGCCAGTTGTACTTCGTTTCCCTCTTGAATATGCTTCTGGCTCTCCTGGACTTTTCTACCATGCTGGTACATCCTCCCCTCCATCCTATCCCATCTTGTTTCCCCCCATTAGATGGCAAGCTCCTCGAGAGCAGGAACTATCTTTTTGTTTGTATTTGGGTTCTCAGTGTTTAACACAGTCCCTAGCACATAGTAAGTGCTTAATACATGTTGTCTCATTGCTTTACTGTGTATATATAATTTGCTGTCTATTTGAATGTCTTTCTGTGTTATGAAAATGACCTTGAGTTCTTGCAGTCTATGTCAGTGGAATAAAAAAGTCTGGCAGATCCTCTTCAAGATGAAAAAGTTTTAAATATGGGCCCAGACATGCAGATATCCCTATTTTCTGAGGAGCAGCCTAGCTAAATTTAGAGAGGCTTATCACCAGATGGATGAGTTCCAGGTGATGGAGTTTATTGGCCATAATAACTCATGAAAAGCAAAGACACGTGGATGAAATCCCAGATCCTTGTTTAAAGGACCTAGACTAGATGAAAGGGTCCTTAGAAATCAAGTATAACCCTTTAATTTTTACAAATGAGGAAACTAAGCCAGAAATGTGGTGATTTGCTCAAGATCACAAAGATATAGAATACTAGTCTGTTACTTTAATTGGTTAATCTACTTCTTCTGTACACGCTATACCAGTATAATACCCTATTATATCACAAGTTCTTTATCAACTATCTCTGATACCTATCAGTGAATTCTTCTCATTCAGATATTTAGTTTACTCCTGCCCCCCCCCGGCCCCCAGTCAATTTACACAGGATACTATCATATAGGTGTCTGAATGTGCAAGAACTATTTTAGTCCTTCTTCCTCGTTACTGATTTGTAGACAGCTATTATTATTGAGTCATTTTGGTCATGTCCTACTCTCCATGCCCCATTTGGGGTTTTCTTGGCAAAGATACTGAAGCAGTTTGCCATTTCTTTCTCCAGCCCTTTTTATGATGAAAAACCTGAGGTAAGTGATGTTAGGGTCACATAGCTAGTATGTATCTGAGGCCACATTTGAACTCAGGTCTTCCTGATACCAGGATTGATGCTCTATTCACTATGCCACCTATCTGCCTTCATTTCTGGGCAGATTAGTATTACATTGCTATTTTTCTTCTTATGAGAGAACGTGTGGTAAGGCATAATAATAATAATAATAATAATAATAATAATAATTAGCATTTATATAGTGCTTTACAAATACTATCTCATTTTATCCTCACAACTCTGAGAGGTAAGTGCTCTTATTATCCTATTATACAAATAATGTATAATTATACATTATTTAATACATTAATGTCTTAGTAAGACAAGCAGAGACTGAGTGATTTGCCCAGGATCACAGTAAGTAAGTGTTTGAAGCTATATTTGAACATTTGTAGATAGCTTCTACTTTTCCTTTCATCTTACTTCATTTCACCCCATTCAGCTGCTACTACTATCTGCTACTATCTCTTTCTTCACCCTTGTCTCTCATGAAGAGGCAGCCCTTCTTGCCATGGCAAATTCCGCTACATGAACGAGAAATTCAATTTTATTTCATGTTCTCCAGCAGATTGCTCCTTTGATTATGCTCTCTCTCTCTTTCTCTCTGTCTCCGCCTCTCACATCTTCAATACTCCCTGTTTATTGGCTTCTTCCCTACTGCTTACAAAATGCTGTCTTCCTTATCTTCAAAAAAGCCTCATTTGATCCATCCACCATTGCCATCTATCATCCTATATTTATTCTCTTTTATGGCTCAACTCTTTGTAGACAACAAAGATAGCCTTTGTAGGCTATCTATAATTGATATTTCTACTTCCTTTCCTCTTCTTAACCCTTTGTATATTAGCTTCCAACCTCATCATTCAATAGAAAGTCTCTCCAAATAGAAAACTCTCCAAAGTTACTCATGATATCTTAATTGCCAAGTCTAAAGGCCTTTTCTCAAATGTTATCCTTTTTGACCTTTCTTGCTTTCAACATTATCGAAAATCCTCTTCTTTCTAGGTGACATGACTCTTTCCTATTTCTCTTCCTTTCTGACATTGCTTCTCAGTCCGCTTTGCTGGATGTTCACACCACATCATAGCCACTAACTGTGGGTGTTCATTCCTTAAGCCTCTGTCCTAAATTGTTTTCCTAGTGAGCTTTCACTTGGTGAGCTTCCATGGATTCAATTATCATCTCTATGTAGATGATTCTGATATTTGTCCAGCCCTAATCTCTCTCCTGACCTCCAATATCACATTTCCAATTAGTGAACATCTGATAAATCCTAATGAACATCTCAAACTGGATGTTCTGTAGATGTATAAAATTCAACATATTCAAAACAGAACTTATCTTTCTCTTAAATCTTCTTCTCTTTCAAATTTCCCTATTACAGTCAAGGGATTCACCATCCTTCCAATCACCCAAAATTGAAAACTAGTGTCCTTTTGGACTTTCTTTCTTTCTCTCACCTCGCATAACCAGTATGTTGTCAAATCTTATTGCTTCTGTCTGTCTTTTTTAATCTTTTCTTTTCATTAGATTTGTAAAACTTAGGGTGAATAGTTTCAAAAAACCTCTTATGATATGTACTCCATTTTTGGTTAAGAGCCTCTCATTTCTATATTTTAATCCATAGGTCAGAGAACTAAATTCCATTCTCAGGCATCAACTTCTTAACCAGTTCTTCACCTTCTCTTATGAAACCTTAGTCTTCAATTGGCAACAGTGACAAACACAGCCCTGTGGCCCTAAGTTTGTTATGTAAGACTTCATAACCAGCATCAAAGCTTCTTTTATTCACTGTGTCCAAGGAGATAACAGTCATCAGAAGTGGGCATCAGTCATTAGATCTGAAAGTCCTGAGGGGATCTGTTTATAGCTTAGATATATACTCAAAGAGATGCAGATTTCTTTGTTATTAGTTAGATAGACAACCAATCCATCGCTTCCTCTTTTTTTCCTCTGATCTAAACAGATGCTTCCTTTCTTGATTGCTGGCACTCATGGAGCTCATCCCTTGGAGGACAAGCATCTACTTCGTCTGTAGGGGCTTCAGTTTCTTCCATTTTGTGTCATGCACATTATCTATTGTTGTTCAGTTGTTTGATACTTTATGACCCCATTTGTTTTGTTTTTGGCAAAAATGCTAGAATGATCTGGCATTTCTTTTATAAATGAGGAAATTTAGGCAAACAGAGTTAAGTGAGTTGCCCAGAGTCACACAACTTACTAGCTGTCTCTGAGACCAGATTTGAACTCAGGGAGAAGAATCTTCCTTCTTGATTTCAGGATCATCATATTATCTACAGCATCATTTAACTGCCCAAAATAAAGAGAATAATCAGGACTGCTGAATTTGTGGTGAGGTATGAGGTTTGCAGAGTGTTTTCCTCACAGTCTGCCTGTGAAATGAATGTGTGTGTGTGTGTGTGTGTGTGTGTGTGTGTGTGTGTTTCAATTATGTCTAACTTGCACCCTGATTTTGTGGTTGAATGATTGTGTTATGTGAGTGTATGAATAGAACACTTGCACTAGTGGCCATTTCTGATTGGCTGAAGGGGTAGCAAAACTTTTTCAATAGAGCAATGTTCATAGCCCATAGCATAGAACCCCAAGTTCCCTAATCTACCTCCTGGCTTTCTGGTCTGCCAAGCACAGATGCCTGTGTTTGGAATCTCACTTACTTTGGTTGAAATTTAGCTAGAAGTGACCCCACATAATGCAAGAAGCTATTGGAGAAAGTATCCTGAATGCCCTGGTCCCAGCATTGGCTTTTGCTTTAATATCACCTTCTCTTCATCACCATCCTTCCCTCAACTCTTGAAATGACAATATGTATTAATCAAAGAAATGCAAATTAAGACAACTCTGAGATACCACTGCACACATGTCAGATTGGCTAAAATGATAGGAAAAAATAATGATGAATGTTGGAGGGGATCTGTGAAAACAGGGACACTGATACATTGTTGGTGGAATTGTGGATACATCCAGCCATTCTGGAGAGCAATTTGGAACTATGCTCAAAAAGTTACCAAACTGTGCATACCCTTTGATCCAGCAGTGTCTCTATTGGGCTTATATCCCAAAGAGATACTAAAAAAGGGAAAGGGACCTGTATGTGCCAAAATGTTTGTGCAACCCTGTTTGTAGTGGCCAAAAACTGGATAATGAATGGATGCCCATCAATTGGAGAATGGTTGGATAAATTGTGGTATATGAATGTTATGGAATATTATTGTTCTGTAAGAAATGACCAGCAGGATGATTTCAGAGAGACCTGGAGAGATTTACATGAACCGGTGCTAAGTGAAATGAGCAGAACCAGGAGATCATTATATACTTCAACGATACTGTTTAAGGTTGTATTCTGATGGAAGTGGATTTCTTCGATAAAGAGAAGATCTAATTCAGTTTCAATTGATCAAGGATGGACAGAAGCAGCTACACCCAAAGAAAGAACACTGGGAAATGAATGTAAACGAATTGCATTTTTGTTTTTCTTCCCGGATTATTTATACCTTCTGAATCCAATTATCCCTGTGCAACAAGAGAACTGTTTGGTTCTGCACACATATATTGTATCTAGGATACATTGTGATATATTTAACATGTATAGGACTGCTTGCCATCTAGGGGAGGGGGTGAAGGGAAGGAGGGGAAAAGTTGGAACAGAAGTGAGTGCAAGGGATATTGTTAAAAAATTACCCAGGCATGGGCTCTGTCAATAAAAAAGTTATAATAAAATTTTTTTTAAAAAAATGACACAATGTGGGATCATGCTTTAGGAATCAGCCAACATCCATATTTCCCTGCCAAAATATGGCACTCTGGGCTTGGGACCTTTCCTATGTGTCCTCCAGAGTGCTGTGCCCTCCTAGTAGAGGCAGATCCTTTCCAGGATTGATCCAGCAAGGAAAGGGATTCCCATTTCCTCATTGCTGGGGAGGATCCCATTTCTTCATTTGTTGATCTTTACTGATATGGTACAAAAGACCCTGGGCCCTTGGGAGTTAAGAGACCTGGCACTCAGCTCTGCCACTAATTTCTTGTGTTATATGGGCAGGAAACTTTCAATAGGTCTCAGTTTCTCTTTTAGAATGAAGAGAAGAACTCCTACATTATCTATCTTCTTTCCAAGATTATTGCAAACAGATGCAAAAGTACTTTATAAACTAGAAAGCCCCGTGACGAGGGAACAAACTTGTGCAACATAAAGGAGGAACCTTAAAGATCTAATCTTATTCCTTCATTTTTTACAAACGGGACACTGAAATTTAATGAAAGTATGGGACTTGACCTGTCTCACATTTAGCAGAGGAGGGATCAGATCTTCCCAAACCAAACCAAGTTCTTTCCATCATTCCCTTCCCTCTTTCCTTTTCCTCCTGATCTGAACATCCCTTCCTGGTCTCCCATCCTCATAAGGCCGATGACTAGTCTCACTGATCAGGCCCTTCTTGACCTGCTGGGGATGATAGTGCTGCTGGTAGTGGGTGAGATATTGGGGTCAGTCCTCTTCCCATACCTGTTGGGGCTTTTGCTGGATATGTCTCCATCTCCACTTCTTGCAGGGTGTTTGGGGCTGTGGCTGGTACCACAGGCCGGAACATATAGCTGTCATTGGGTAGGGAGTGCATCCTGGACACAGCAACCTTGTGCACCATAAGGAAGTTTTGGGACTCCCTGGAAGACCCAGCTCCTTCCTGTAAAGACACAAGTTAGTGGGCTCCTGAATCATTCCAGGCTTACATCCTGGGCCTCTCATTCAGTTTTAAACTCTGGATCTGGGCATGTGGAGCCCCATGAAGATCCATGACATCTTCCAAATGTCCTGAGTCACATGGGACTGGACCTTACCAGAAGCAGACCAAGCTTAGAGACTATAGTAGATCTGAACTCTTTGTGTGTGTTATGTATGGACCACTTTTAGCAAGAAGCCAATGGATTCATTTTCAGAATAGTGTTTTTAAGCGCATAAACTAAACTATATAGGATTACAAAGGAAACCAATTATATTGAAATAAAGAAATAATTTTTTCCTCACCCAAATTTACAGACCCTGGTTAAGAACACTTGGTCTACAGGATTCAACTGGAGGTTGCAGGGAAAGGCCCCCTATCCAGAAATAAGTCTGGCTGTGCTGGCTCCCTGCTGAGGAAGCAGGGAGATAACCCAGGTGTGCTTACCAGGACTTGCTGCTTCATAGACAGAGTGGACTCAGGGCTCCCAGTCCGGCGATTCTCTCTGGATGGCCGGCTGTCTGGAGCAGGGGGCGGCCCTGGGCCTCGGGCCAGAGCAGCAGGAGCCGTACTGCTCTGTGCCATCTCCAGCTCAATCTCAGCGTCCATCTCAGCATCTTCCCGGGCCTCCTTGTTACTTTCCTCCAGGTGTTTCATCAGTACGGCCACCACCACATTGACCAGCACAAACTGGGCAACCAGGACGAAGGTGACGAAGTAGACAGGAGAGATGATGGGCAGGTAGCTCAGGCAGTGCTTGTCCTCTCGGGCACACTCCCGTAGCGTGTCCTAATCACAGAGACAAACCTGGGATGGCACCCAAGCCACCCTTCCCCTGCCCTGCAGGCTGGCTTGGGTTACAGGCAATACTTCTGCTGGCCCTAGGTATCCACTTATTTTAACCAAGGATCCCAGGGAGTTAAGCCAGATAAATCCTGCTTCAGATTTACACTGAAAGTCCTTTATCCATTGCTCTCCAAACAGCTATCTAAACTTACCCTCTCCTACTAATGCCCATCTACCCCCTTTCATTCAGCTAAACCGGGCTCTTCATGGACCCCTTGCACCCAACACTCAAATCCCCCTCCTTCACTCATGCTATGCTCATTCCTGGAACATCCTCCCATCTCTTCCAAGGCTACCCAAGCAATCAAGAGCTGACATTTCTGAAGCACCTCAAGAACTGCAAAGTACTTTACACATGCTATTTCATTTGATGAAATCCTTACTCAAAGAGGTAGAAGTTATTATTATCTCCATTTTACAGATGAGAAAACTGAGGGTGAGAGTGACTTGCCCAAGTTCACACAGTTAGTCATATCAGCGGCAGGATTCAAAGTTAGATATTCCTGACTCCAAATCCAGTGTTTTATCTATTATACCCCCTACTTGCTTTGGGAAGCCTTCTCTGGCTACTTGACCTTACTCAGAAGTCTTTCTAATCCTGAATCAGAAACAGATTTTCATTGATCCTTGTAAAACCTGTCTTATCCAATTCTTTTTTTATTGTGGGCACCAGGAGGGTAGGACTTGGGTCCTGGTCTGCCTCCCTTTGAGGGCAGGGCAGGGCCCGGAGTTCTGTCCCTCCCTTCTTCCCCCAGAAGATTAGGGGGTGGAGGTGAGGAAGAAGCATCAGCAGTTGGCCACTGTATTACCTGGGAATGTTGGTTGTGGGCACTTTGGGGCATCAGGGAGATACCTTCATGATTCCGTTCCAGTTGTCCCCCGTGGACACCCTGAAGAGGGTGAGGAAGGCCATGCCGAAGTTGGTGAAGGTAGCGTGTCTGCTCAGGCCCTCACATGGGTTATCTTCACTGCAATCTAGGAAGCAAGAAGAGACCACCGGTCTGGTCAGACAGCCCAGGACTTTCCTAAGAGACAATTCACTCCTGGCCTTTCTTTCCTGGGGGAAGGAAGAATCCTCCCAAGGATCTTGTCCTGATCAATGAGTATAAACAGTTGTGTAGAATGAATAAACAAGTAATGGTACAACAGAATTAAAATCAGGACAACTGGGCTCAAATCTTGACTCTTACTGTGCAAATTTTATTGCTTTTAGTTTCAGTTTCCTTATCTGTAAAATGGAATGATAATATTTAGGAGCACAGTATCATCGAGTTGGGATGTCAAGAAAGGGATCATACAACAGACCATAAATCTAGTGATGGAAGGAACCTCAGAGATCATCAAATCCAACTCTTTCATTTTTCAGATGAGGAAACTGAGGCAGTAAGTTTCTGAGGTGGGATTTGAATCTTTTGCATTTACATTATCTATTTTACAAGATTTTTGGAAGGAAAGATTTTTGGATTTTTTCATCCACCTTTGCAGAGCAAAAAAAAAAAAAAAAAGCTAAAGAAATGCATTATTTATCTGTAGAGTTAAATCTAGTAGGACAGTTATCTAAATCTTATCCACTCTGTGGCTGAGCGCACAAGATTTCTATAATAAATGAATGAATGAATGAATTTGTTTAGTCATCTTGTACAGGAAGGGGAAGCCAAGGTAATCTGAGCCCCTGGATGCCTGGCTTTGGTATCTGGCTATCAGCAGCTTTTGATATAGTGAGTCTTACCAAATGCCCCACCCTGGACTTTGTATTAGAGATGGGATGGGTGTAGGGGACTTTGTGGCCCAGGGGCAGCCCTTGGAGTCCCAAACCCAAGGAAAGTCTTATAGCCCAGCAATAGCTGGGCACCTAAACCTCAGCCTTCCATCTTCAAAATGGGTTCAGACTTTGCAGCTCCTCTCCTGTTATTGTAGCCTGAGGATTATTTTAGGAGAAGTTGGTGTCCTCATATGAAACTCACAGTTTCAAGAGAGATTCCAATTATTTCTAGTTTTCGAATAACAAACTGGGGATCTGACTTCCAGATATTTTCTTACATCCATCTTGGTTCTCTTTTATGTCTTCATATCTCTTGATTCACTAAGTTTTTTTCCCATCCCTGTGAAGTCAAACATCGTGTGGGTCTTTCAAATCCCCTTTCTCAAATTTGCCACTGAGTAATTGTCACTGTTTACCTATTTCCTATTTGTGCCTATTTTGGTACCTCTCAAGAGCTTCTTCCCTATAAAACCTCTAATCATATTTTCATGAAAGCCTCATAAGGGAGGCAGGGGAGGATAAGGATTGATATGCCCATTTTTGCAGATGAGAATACTGAGGCCAAAATAAGTGATCTTTTTTTTTTTTTTTTTTTTTTTTTTTTTTTTTTTTTTTTTTTTTTGCTAAGGAAATTGGGGTTAAATGACTTGCCCAGGGTCACACAGGTAGGAAGTGTTACATGTCTGAGGCCAGATTTGAATTCAGGTCCTCCTGACTTCAGGGTTGGTGCTCGATATATATCCATGGTGCCACCTAGCTGTCCCGAGTGATGTGTTTTTTAAGGTCAGGTAGTGATTTCCCATCCAGAGCTCTCTCTTAAACATTTCACTGTTTCTTGTGAAATGCAAATTAACATTGGGTAGAGAGAGATCTATTCATCCAAAATATATCATAAGGTTTAGATCTGGAAGAGCTAGTGTGGCTTATTGGTCCAACCAGCTTCTTCA
Organism: Antechinus flavipes; assembly: GCF_016432865.1. Classification (NCBI taxonomy): domain Eukaryota; kingdom Metazoa; phylum Chordata; class Mammalia; order Dasyuromorphia; family Dasyuridae; genus Antechinus; species Antechinus flavipes. The sequence goes on along the minus strand of NC_067398.1, from coordinate 340,760,104 downwards.
TTCTATAGGTAAGGAAACTGGGGCCCAGAGAGGAGAAAAATTTTGCCAAGATCACACAGCTCCTAAGCAGTCGATAGAGTTCAAACCAAGGTCCTTTAATCCCAAATTCAGTGCTTTTTCCATTAGACCATATTAATAGATGGCCACCTGTAAATGGCATCTGAATTTGAAGCCATTTCTGTTCATGGCGTTAGTTCTGTTTTATATAATGGGGAAGGAGGCACTTCAGTGCATGTAAGTCTGGGCAGGATAAGGATCAGGGATGAAGATGCCTACTTGACATGGAGAAGGCCACTCTTTTTTTGACAAGACATTTCAAAGGCTATTAGAAATTAGGCTAATGAACATTCAGGTAATGTAAAAGAAAGAGCTTTGCATTTAGCATTAGAAAACATGGGCTTAATCCTACCCTAGATCCTTAATGATCATTTCCATGAGCATGAGATAGTTTTCCTGTTAATAAAATAAGGGTAAAAGTACTACATTCTTTGTAAGCCATACAGTGCTATAGAGAAGTATTATGGGCCCTTACAGAAGGATACTTTGAGGGAGGCTTCATGATCAGTTTTATGGAATCAGTCTAGCTTGTTCTCAATTATCTAGAGTACTGACACAGATAATCCAAAATCTTGGATAATCCCCAAGCTATTATCTATTTAATGTAAGGTCTATATAATAGGATTTCTTTCTGGTACCAGATTTTTCTTCCCAGCTATTTTTGACTTAGGCTTCTATAATGGTGTGTTTGCTTTCATTCATCCCATACCCAGTGGAGGTGGGGACAGAGGGCTCTGGTCATTCTAAAGAGTCCCCAGGGGAGTTGGAACTTTTACCTTTAGTAATGTGGGCAGTGGTGGCAGTGGTTCCCTAGGAAGCCCTATTTCATTAGAAGAGCCTCTTTCCAAAGAGCCCTAGTTCTGGTCTACCCTCCCCCCTTGCCATGTAACCTTGAGAAAAATCACTTTCTCCGTTCCCCCATGTATATGATAAGGATTATCTCTCTTGTCCAAGGCTACTCAGATAAAGTGCTTCATGGGAATGAGTCCCATAGGCATGAAGAAAAAGCATGATGACCCCTAGCATGAACTTTGGAAGCCACATCCCGGGTGCCTAACTGAAGGAGTCTTGTCTGAGAGGCAGAAAGATCAGGGTTTCTCTTTCCTTATTTGGTAGATAATCAGATATGCCATGTGGCCAGGAAACCCCATGAGACCAAGGGAAGGAGGAAGTCAGCTGCTGATGGATGGGGCCAGAGGACATAAGGAGAATGTAAGTTCCGGCTAGCTCAGAGCTCCCGGGACATGCTCTGATATTTAAAGATTAATTTAATGGTAGAATTCCCTAGGGAACTATGCAGATGTATATTCTTGGGGCAGCATATACGCAGGAGCCTCTGCATAGTAGATGTGGGTGATTACGCGTGCATACTTCTGACAACTGAAGCATTCATGTGCGTGCATGGGCATAAGCATCTGCAAATAAACACATCATGTCCATTCATATTCATCTGTATGAAGCCAAATCCCTTGTTTACATACTGATGCTGAGGGAAGATGGTGTGATAGAAAAAGTAAGAAGGTTTAGTACCAGAGAATCTGAATTCATAACTCAGCTCTGCTACTTAAAATCCATATGATCTTAGTGATGTAGTAGGTAGATTGTTGGGACTCAGGCTCAGTAAGATCCAAGTCTCAAACCTTCCTCATATTCCTATTTGCTGTGTAAACTGGAGCAGTCTCAGTTTCCTTATCTGTAAAATGATAATAATAGTCCTACCCTCACAGGGATATTTGTAGGGATCAAGTGAGATAACATTTATAAAGCACTTTACAAATTATAAAACATTATAGAAATGCCAGCTGGGTAACCCCAGTTTCTTCCTCTGTGAAATTGGATTGTTGTTCTGCTATGTTCTTTCAAGACAAAGGATGAACAACCACAATAGTTTTTAAGAAGAACACCAGGGGGCATCAGGAGCTCTGGGAAACCCAGCTCTTCTCATTCCTTATGTGATTCTGGGAAAAGTCCCTTCCTCTGTCTGAGCCTCGGTATCCCCATGAGTCAAATAAAGGCGCTTAAATTAAAATTTGACACCATAGACAAACAAATTTAGGGCTATGGATCTTTGATGATGAAACCTATGTGTGTGTGTGTGTGTGTGTTCATCCAGAGATGGTGCTGGAGGTAGTAGGTATGAGAAGGGAAAAGATTGAAAGTAAGGATGGTGGCCATTATCCATTCCATTTTCTGAGCTCAAATGTCCTCTTTCATCCATAGTAAAATAAGTGGGGGACAGGAATTTTGGGTTCTGGAGGATGGGATCCATCAGCTGGGAGAGGAGGTGCCAGGCTACTGGCTTCAGAGACACAGACCTTGGCTGCTACTTACCCAGCTTTCCAAACAACTCCACTCCCAGGGCAGCATAGATAAAAAACAGGAGCATGAAAAGCAGGCCAAGGTTCCCTACCTACATGAGAAGAAAGTAGAACAGGGGTCAGGCAGGCTGGCATCATGCCCTGGTGTTTCCCATGCACAGCCTCCACACACGCCACACCACGCCTCCTGGGTGCGCCCCAGCCCCCCGGGACCCTGCAGGCTCAGGAATCCCCCACGGGGGTCATCCACACACAGACTGGCCATATCCCCCATGCTTCTTACCCCTTGTCACACGCCAGTGTCGAGGCAGCCCGAGCCTCCTCCCTTCCCAGGCTCACCACATCCCATATGCCATGCATACTTCACAGAGCCAGGACCTACAGCATCAGATGTGCTGGCACTGCCCATGGCCGATACCCATGCACAAGCTCAAAGGTAGCCTTGGAGGCTCAGCTCCTTTAGGAAGCCTCTCCTGAGCCCCTTAGTTTCTCCCTTCTCCCTCTCTTAATTATCCTGTTTTTATTTATGATTACATATTGTATCCCTCGGTAAAATGTGAGCTTTTTGTTTTTGTTTCAGGACCTAGCATAGTTACTTGCACAGAATAGATACTGAGTAATGTTTGTGAAATTGAATCAAATCCGTGGGTACATCCTTAACCAGCTTATCCTTGACAGATTCATTCAGAAAGGATCTAGTTACCTTGTATCACTGCTTTGGAAAAAAGCCTTCCTTTCCTTTCTCAAACATAAAACAGGGTTATTTCTAACTGCTGTGGCCATACAGATGTAGCCTGCAGTTTTGGGTAGAACTGGTTTTTTCAGGCACTATTTTCTGTATTGCTTTGTCCCCTAAAGACCAGAGTAGGAAATTCATTGGAGTCCTTGCTCTCTGAGCTTGCTGTGTTCTTCTGGTTTCCTCATACTGGAGTCTCCTTTTCTCAGTTTCCCATTTTCCCAATGTCCCCATTGGTCAGATTCTCTCTAGGCTTACCTTTAAAGGACACTGCTGAGCCCTGGGGCTAACTGGGAGTGGGGTACTACATTGAGTTGTTAGAATTCATTGGAAATTCTAGGAACATGCAGGGCTTTTTTCTTGAGTGGGAGATAATGTTAGGGAGCAGTGAGTATAGCTTAGGGAAGTTTTTTTCCCATAGCTTTATTTCACTGATGTTTGGCTGGGAAACTCTTAATCATATGTAGAGGAATTTAACCTAGGGGTCCTTAACCTTTTTTGCATCCTAGATTCCTTTGGCATCCTGATGAAAACCTTGAATTCTTTCTCAGAATAATGTTTTGTTTTTTGCTTAAATTTTTAATTGGAAGATATACTAAATTTCAGTTAGAGTTCACGAATACAAATATGTATTTTTTTCTTACCACATTCATGGACCCCCTAAAATCTGTCAGTGAGAAAGCCTTAGATTAAGAACAATTAGCACCAGCTGGTAGAGCTATCTCCTTTTTCAGTGATTTCCCTGCTCTTCACTCCCATCCCTGCCTACAGCCCATAGATTGTCAGGGAGACCACACGAGTGTGGGACGATGGGCCCTCATGGTGGTTATAAGTCTATGTCTAACCAAGTACGGGCATTTGATGGTAATTAACCTGGACTCTGTGAAAATTTTTTTAGGAGATCCATGAATTTGAGTGGGAAAAACTTTGCCTCTTTATTTTCACTAACCTCTAATTGAGATCCAGCATTTCCTTAAATTATGAATAAAAAAATATGACAAAAAGTCTATTGGAAAAGAAACACAAAAAGTCATGAAACCCTAGTGGCCTTTATTACTAGCTTTACTGCACATTTCTTATCTCCTAGATGGGAGTTTTAAAACATCTTTTCTGTCACTGCAATTGCTCTGTGCAAATCTCACTTCTCAAATCAGAATGTGATTTTCAGGGTGACCCTTCTTTTTTATCTTCAAACTGTGAGATTTTTAATTTAAGGGAGCAACCTGATCAACACTTCGAGGAAGGCAGAAAGAATTAAAAAACTTGAATTCAAATCTTAGTTCTTCCAATTGCTAATTATGTCATATAGACAAATCCCTCAACACCACTGGGCTTTAGTTTCTTTATCTTTAAAATGAGAGGATTGGTCTAGATCCAAGCTTCTTAACTATTTTGTGTGTCACGGGCTCCTTTGAAGTTTGATGAAGTCTATGGATTCATTATCATAATGACAAATAATTGAAGGAAATGCTAAATTTCAGTTAGGAATGAGTGAAAATAAATATAAAAATTTTCCTGTTATGTTTACAGAATCCCTAAGATTCATTCATAGATCCCTTGGTTATAGTGAGCTCTAGGTTGAGAACCTTTAGCATAGATTATCTATAAGGAATCTTCTAGCTCTAAAACCAGGTTCAAGAATCCCAGTTTGTCTCTCACACAGCCAAACCACACACAGAGTTGACATATGAGATGATTAATAAATAATTGTTGAATGAATGTTTTAGGTAGATGGATGGACAAATGGATGATCCTAGTGACTCAGGTAAAGTTGCCACTGGACTTTTGAGTAGCATCTGGGATCAGAATGGTGTATACTAGATCCTGAAGATTGGTAAGTAATTGGAGAAAAGGCCATCTTCAATAGACGGGACCCTACCCTAGTTCTAGAGATCTTCTTCCACCACGTATTCAAGGGTATAATCACTTCATTATTGGCATTTATTTTGTGACTCTAACCCAAATCTGTGATGTTCAGTGTAGATTGGCTTCCTTAGTTCATGTCCTGTGAAAGTTAACATCTATGCCTCTGTCAGAGACAAGAGACCATGAGGACCCATCCCATTGCCCCTTCATAACTTTTTTCTCTACTGAGTCCACAGCTCTAAGTTACAGGCAGCCCTCTGACCAGTGGGCTGAGTTGACCAGGGCATAGAGACAGAGTCCTAGGACCTACCTGGGGTAATGCCTGAACCACAGTGTCCAGTAGGGCCCGCATCCCAGTGGCCATTTTCAGAAGCTTCAGTACTAGGAGAGAAACCAGAGGTAGAGCATAGATTTACAGAGTAGGAAGTCAGCCCCCCTAGAAAAATCTGGGCCAGGTCAGAGTCTGAAGGAAGGGGAAATTGAAGAGGGGAGGCAGAATGGTGGGTTGGAAAGGATGTAGCATTCAGTCAGAAGCCCTACGGTTTTAGCGCTGGTTCTGTAATAATTCACTGTATGGATTACTTAAGCTCTTTAGGCCTGAGTTTCTTCATTGGGATCATGGGGATGGTAAATCTGTTTACTTCATTGATGGGATGTTGGCACTGAGAAAAAGAAACAAGACAACTAGGGCTACAGAAAAAAGCCCTATTCCAGGTTCCTGGATTTTAATCTCAGTTCTAATACTGATTTGGTTCCTATCCTTGAATGTTTAATTTTTTTCTTAACCTCATTTAGTGAAAAAATAAATGATGTTCTGTGATTCTCTGATAATTTTGCAAATGATATTTTAACCTCTTTGAGGATTTTTAGATTCATGAAGGCAGGGGCTATGTTTTATCCACATCTTGGATCTTCCCCAACACTTAGCATACAGATATTTTATGAATGTTGAATGAATGAATGAATCCAACTATTCTCTCATTTGATCCTAATGATACCTTCCATTTTATGTGGAAGAAACTGGGGACCCTGAGAGGGGAGGTGACCTAGAGCCACAGAGCGAGTGAGTAAGTAGAATAGTAATCCATATCAAGAACTTAGGTCTTATAGTCCATATCTAGGGAGTTTCCTGAAAGGTTCTGCCTTTGCTAGAATAGGCTTATTAATAGAATTCTTCTCTCTCCTCCACCAAACTCAGCATGGCACCTTTCCCCACCACCACGGCTTCTTCTCCCCACCTCCCAGTAAATGACAGCTCAGTTATGGTAGGTTATCTGGTGGCAGACAACATTCTGGGCCCCAGGTACTGCCTACCTCGAGCAATGCGGAGCACACGCATGATTCGGATGATGGTAGGGTTAATGGGTAAGGCTGCATTCATCTCGATTTCCTCCAGGGTGATGCCCATGATGGACAGAAGCACTATGGCCAAGTCGAGTTGATTCCACCTGAGCAAAGGAGTGCCTGGAGTTCATTGTATCCCCTAATTCTCCCTTCTTCTCTCAATCTATCTCTTTCCCAAGAGGACATTAAGTTTTGGGAACTTCCTGACTTTGTTTCATATTACCCAAACTCCTTTGAGGAAAAGCTCAAAGTTTTAAAGCTAAAAAGGCCTTAATCTTACAGAAGGCGAAACTGAGACCTAGTGAAGAAAACTGATTTTGCCAAGGTTATCAAAGGATTTGGGATGGAGATGTCTCTAGATTCTCAAGCCAGAGCTCTTCCCACTGTAACACAACATAGAATTCTCCTGCTATCAGGGCAATCAGATGACTTTCCATGAAGTCACTGGCTCCCATAATTTTTATTTCATCATTTCCTGTCCAAGGATCCACTGCTTCTAGAGGAAAGGACATATCCCTTACTTTTTATCTTTTAGTTTAGCTGGACTCCCACTATTCTACCACCTCTTCTTCTTTCCTTCATCTTCATCCTTGTCTTCTTCCTCTCCCCAACCCCTCATACAAATATGCATCCCACCTAGCCTCATTCCCATTTCAGAACCTTCCTTCAGCCTCTTGCTCCACTTAGAATGTTTTTCCCTCTCCTTTCACCCTATCAAAGTCTCAACCTGTCATGTAGAGACCAAGTCCTCTGGGAAGCTATTATGACCACTAGAGGTCGCAGTGATCACTCCTACTTCACATCTCTCATTAGCACTTATAGTTACTGAGTATGGACTACTCTGTCCTGTTCAAATCAAGGTTTTCAGGATATAGATCTTGTCTTTCCTCAGTCTGTGGCTTTATTTTGAATAATTATGTCCTGGACTTTTCTCTATCTTTCACCACAACTGTGTTCCCTGAATACAAGCCTGGGTCTGTTTCTCCTGTTTCCCCCATTGTTCATCTGAACTGATCAATCAGTCAAACAGTAAGCATTTGTTAAATATATACTACAATATGAGGCATTGTGCTAAGCCCTGAGAATATGAAGTCTCTGGCTTCAAGAGCAGCATGGCTAATTGGATGGAGTATTGACTTTGGAAGACCTGAGTTTGAATTCTGTCTTGAATACTTATTCACATTTTGGATGAAACACTCTTGCACCAGACAGGGACTTTTTAAGCCTCAGTTTTTTCATCTATAAAATGAGCATGTTGGAGTTGATCTCTAAGATTCCTTCCAACTCCAAATCTATGATTCTTGGAGTTTACCTCCTAACAATGAGAGACAACCTGGAAATGAATGAATTCATACAAGGTAAGTACAGGGTAGTGGGCTAGAAACCTTAAAGGGGGAGACTCTGGATGTTGGGGAGATTGGAAAGACAATTCCTTATGCTGACCTTATTTAGAGAAGTCAGAATAATGACTATAGTTGAGTCCATTTTTTCAAATTTTGCAGTTATAAAGTAGTTTGTCTTTAACCTTTTATCCTTTTTTCCCTATCCCATCCCTACTTTAGGGAAATAATCCTCTCTCTTCCTTCTTCAGTCTAGGGTCCCTTCATCCCCACCTTCTTTCCCCTCATCACACACCTGTCCTTGAAGAATCGACGGAACCCAAAGGCCACTAGTTTCAACATAGCCTCAAAGACGAAGACGATGGTGAAGACATAGTTGCAGTACTTCAGGGCTTCATCCAGGGACTGAAAAGAAGCTCAGTAGTTAGTTCAGCTCCCTTGACAAAATGAGACATTATAACTGCTTAGAGGTCATCTCAGGCCTTTTCTGTCATTCACTTGCCAGGGCTGTACAAGAAGGGATTTATGCTCACTAGAAGATTGGACTATATGACCTCTGAAATCCTTTCTTAGGGATTTCAGATATTAATTCTGTGATTTAGTTCAATTAGTTTTATTGAAGATGAAATGATTTGCCCAATACAGTAGACAGTGAGTGGGGGAGAGGCAGACAGTGACTAATGAACTTTGTTTTACTGTACATGGCTCTTATAAGGTTATAGGATCCCATGGCCCTTTCTTCCTATGGCCAGATGCCATTATATGTACAAATTAGAGCTTCTTTTTTTAAATTGAAATTTTTTACATAGCTGATAAACAGAAGAAAACCACAAAATATACTTCCTGAAAACATAAGTAATACAACACAAAAGGCAGTTTTTTCAAAACTGGGAATGGACTCATTGGAGCGGGGGTAAGGAGGGGACTTGACTTCAGAAGCCCCTTTCAGTGTTGATTCATGATTTTTTGGTCTTTTACCATTTCACACAAGTATCCCTATGTTTCATTTATTTTCTATGTGCTAAAGGGATGGAAGGTTGTATACTTTAGCAAGACCATATCAAGTTATCCATAACATTTAACCTGAATTGCAATAATGTCTCTTTCATCAAAATGGTTGTAGTCAACATGCATGTTGTTCTTCTGGTTCTGTTTTTTTCCCCTTTACATCATTTCATATACATCTTTTCATAGTCCTTGGATTCTTTTTATTTTCATTCTTATGGGGAAATAACATCTCATTACATTCATATTCCATTCTCCCATTCACATTCCATGTGGCATATTTTATTTCCAAACTTTGCTACTACATATAGTGCTTCCATAAATGTTATTTGTATCAATAGGTCTTTTCTTCCTGTTCATAGCTTCCTTGAGGTATACACCTAGTATTTATATCATTGGGTCACACAGTAGGAGTAATTTTATTATCTTTATTTTATAATCCTAAATTGGTGTCCATAATAGTGGAAATAATTCATGGTTCTACCAATAGTGAGTTAGCATTTCCTTTTTTCCCCCCACAACCCAACCAATACTGATAATTTTCATCTATTAGTATCTTTGCCAATTTGCAAAGTATAAAGTGATAATAGAGAGTCGTTTCAATTTGCATTTTTCCATGCATATTAATAATTTTGAATAATTTCCCAGATGGTGGTTGATTATGTTTCTTCTTTTGAAAATTGCTTATTTATGCCCACTTACATATTGAAGGATGGCACTTAATCTTATAGATTTATGTAAACTCCTTGTAGATTATAGATGTCAGACTTAGCTTGTTCATAGCTTATTTTTATTTCACTTTTATTTCCCAGTATATCTTTTCCCTCCATGTAAACACCCTTTGATACAAGGAATGGAAAAGCAAGATACAAAAATAGTTCAGTAAAGCCAACCATCGTATCAGCCAAGTTGGATGTTCTATGCCAGGTTTTATATTTGCATTCTTCCAACTTTTGCAAAGGAAGAATGGAGGTAGATTCTCATCTCTCTTCTTTGTGGCTTAGTTTAGTCATTTAGATTTTTCACCATTCAATTTTGATTTCCATTTATATTGTTGTTGTCATTTTTATATTATTTTCCTGATTGCTTCAGTCTGTATCTGTTTATATAAATTTTCTCATGCTTATTGTTATTTATCATATTTACCATTTCTTATGCCATAATAATTCATATAACACAAACCATTCATATACCACAAGTTGCTTAGGCATTTTCCCAATTAATAGGTCTCTACTTTGTTTCTAGTTTTGTATACTACAAAAAGTATAGGTGTCAGATTTTAAAAATCAAATATAATACAACAATTTCCCACATCCTTTATCTTTTCTTCTAGCAGCAGTGCTTTAACTGGTGAACATTTTATTTTAAATATTTCAAAAACATGTGTAAATCAATCATCAAACATTTATTGAACACTCACTACATGCCAGACTCTGATCTATAAGCTGAGAATAGAAAGAAAGGCAAGATCAGTTCCTGCCATGAAGAAGCTTATAATGGGAGAGACATATAAAGAAACAGGTACACAGGAGATATATTCAGAATAAGTAAAAGGCAATCTTAGAGAGGAATTATTTTGTCTTTTATAATTTCTTTTCTGCTTGGCTAATTAAGACTTTTTCCAACTTCCTCATTTGTAAAATGGGGATATTAATAGTACCTACCTTGCAAGGTTGCTGTTTTGTTGAGTTATTTGTAGAAAGTGCTTAGTGCAGGGCCTGGAACATATTAGGCATTATATAATGCTTATTCTCTTCCCTTCCTTTCCTGTTAAAAATTTTTGCAGCTCCAGCTAGGGTCCTACAAGCTTTCAGTGCTCCCAAAGTACAATAATCCAGTTATGGGTATGTTCACTGCCCTCCTGCTCTGAGTTCTAAAAATTTCTGATTCAGGTTTGGGTTTGTCAACTTGTTCCTAATTGGTAATTTAAATAGACTACTGCTGGGCTCAGTCACTATTAGTCCACTGGTAGGTTAAGAATAATTGAATTCTTATGTCTCTTTTTTGCTCTCAGATGCTGAGTTCTGCTTCTGGAATCAGAGCCTAACAATTACCATTTGCTTCTTGAACTTATTCCTTCCTCACTACACAGCTAAAACCAAAGTTTATGACTGCTCCTCTCTGCCCTGGATCTGTGACATAGTACTGGGTAGTGGTTGATGGAGCTTCCAGATGGTATTCATTCTTGTACCCAGTGCTTGTTCAGGGATCGCTTTCGGTCCCAATGTTTCTGCCCTGCTGCTCATCTGGAGGAGGAGCAAAATAACTGTATCTATTCACAAATGTGTTAGAAATTGTTTTCTATAACCTTTTGTTTATTTCTGTACAGATTAAATCTTTTACTATTATTCACTGCCTAGGTCTTTTAGCATGGTTAACTAGAGAATTCCTTAATCTGAACTAATTTAGAAAGCTTCTAGTTTTTAATATGGAGAGAGGCAACTGAGCCAAGGTAGATAAATTGTCATTCTACTAACTTAAGTCTGAAGAGGAGCTATAGAATATAGGTACCTATGTGTTATGCTTTATTTTCTACAACCAGGTCTTTTGGGCAAAGTCCCTTCTTTGTTATTGAAAATAATTTATGTATTAATGGAAATTGTTTTTTAAAATAACTAACATAATTCATTTATAATTCCATCTGGTTCAGTATTTTTTACTCATTGAATTTCATTTATAGCTTGCTTCTCTTTTTAAGATATAGAGATTTCAGGTCTCAATTTCTTTTCCATTAAATAGGATACTTTGTATTATATATATTCAGCCATGTCATTAAAACGCTGTTCTGTTTGCACAGAACTGAATATATTGATTTCTGATTATTTTCTTTTTTGTATCTCCATTTGCGATGATATTCTATTGTATAATTTAAGATAATTTGGTCTTCCTTTCTCTTTTTTTACTCATTAGCTAACACTCTATCACTTTTATTGGTATTTTAAAAATATGCCTCTGGTTTATTAAAATCAATTTAATTTCCATTTTTGATTCTATTTGAGCTTTAATTCTCCAAATTTCCTCCTTCATGCTTTTTTTTTGGGGGGGATTATTAATTTGTTAGATTTCTAATAAACAAATGCTCAGTTCATTAATTCTATCTTTTGTTAATGTAAGTAGATAGAAATTGCCTCTAATGACTGTTTTAGCTGCATCTCAGAAATATTGATATGCTATTACTGTTAGCATTCATTTTGATGTAATATTTATTGTTTTTTATACTTATTGTTTGTTCAAAATTTTTGTCTCTGTAACTTTAGGTCTGTTAATTTCATTTATGTTTCTTTTATTGCTTACTACTGGGCTGCTGTCTGTAAAAGATGTTTAAATTTTATGCCTTTATTCATTTTATTTCATATTTCTTGTTTATTTAGGAGGGCTTTAGAATATGATAGATTTTTGTGAAAGTAGCATGGTTGCTCCTCAAACGAGCACATTAAAAATCACATTTAATGATTTTTATATAGGTCTTTCAATTAAGTTTTTCTGACATTGTTCCCAATCTGCTTTTTTTCTTATTTAACTTTGTTAGATTTATCAAGTTCTTAAACTAACATCTTCATCTTAACTGTTAATTATTTTCATGTTTACCTTACTATCTGCATCTTTCATATTTCAGTTGGTTTTTCCTTAAATACTTAATTGCTAAATCAAATATATTTCAAATATACATAGTCAATATATTTATTATTACTATTATTATTATATTTGTATATTTCTTTGTTTTACAAAATGCTTTGCATTTTATATTATCTCATTTGATTCTCACCATCTTGTAATGTAGGCACTATTTTTAGCTTACATTACAGATGAAGCAACTAAGGCTGAAGAGACTAAGTCACTTGTCAAAGGTTACATAATAAGCATATGGGGCAAGACATGAACTCAAATCTTCCTGACTCCAAGACCAGCATTCTATCAGATATGCCAACTAGCCATCTTGATATTGTTTTATATTATGTTATGACTTCAAGCATGAAATGGTTTTTCTATTTTTTAAGTTATTTGTTTTAGCTTTTGTCTTATCTGAAATTATGACTGCAATTTCTGTTTTTTTTAATCAATTGATCCATAATATATTTTATCCAAGAAATCCATCATAAGTTTACAGATAGCCCTATTTCTGCTATGTTTTCTGGAGGCTATATATTGTTGAGCTGTTTTCAAATCTAGTCTTCAACTCTTTTTTTCCCTTGTAAGTATGCTAAAGCCATTTACATTCAAGTTTATGATTATTAAGTTTTCTCTCCATAATATCCTGCTGTAGTGCATTTAGTGCTGTTCTATGTTGCCTCTTTTTGGGAGGGCTTCATTGGGCATATCTGGAAGGTTTTCCAGATAGGACGGGCTCCAGGAGACAGTCAGGGACTAGGAGGAAGAAGGTGCTATTCAGCCAGACAGCTGGGTTCTAAACTGGATTTAGGCAATTTTGGTCCATTATAGGATTCTGTGCATATCTTCCTTCCACACATTACAGCTTTCATGACTGCTCTGGCCTATGATGATTTTCTAGAATCTGCACCTCTCCCTGGTTCATGGTTTGGTCTCCTGAGTCAGACCATGGTCTACCTGAATACAGAGCCCAGGTCTATCCCTCTCACAGAGCCAAGGCTATGAGTAGAGCCAGGTCTACTTCTTATCTCCCCCAGCACAGCTAAACAACAGCTGAGACAAAGGGGACAGGGGAAGTAAGCAACATCTGTTACAATGGGATGGAAATGGAGGAGATCTTAGAAGGCAGCAGAGGCCCTTTAACTCAACAGCCTGTTTCTCTCAGGTTCTTGATTAAGTCCTGCTCCTTACCTTGGGCTGGTTATAATGTTCCATAGACATGGTGATCACATTGATCCCGATGATGAAGGTAATGAACAGGTCCAAGTAATGGCTAGTGCACAGACTGTGGATTGATCTCCGGGTGGGTGAATAGTCAGCATAGTACGGCCTGCGCTGGGCTTCTGTGGAGAGGAAAGGGAATGCATAGGGGCTGGTGAGTGTGCTGGAGACCAGCCATAGCAGAGCAGGGATGGGGTACAGCCGCTGACGTTTCCTTCCTGCCCTTTTCCCATGGCTCCCGATTGGGGAATCGGGGCTTGATATCTATCCTCCAGGAGGCAGATCGGGAACTTCTGAGTGTCCTGGACTGGGTCACGCTCCATGCAATGCTTGCCCATCCAGCACCACCAGCTCCCAAACTCCCTGTCCCAATGCTGAGAAATGCCCGATCCCCATGCCCAGGAAGCGTCTGGGAACACATTTCCAGATACAGTGACTAGAGGATCCTGTGAAGACAGCCTTTTTCCTGGGGATTTCTGAGCCGTCCGGGGACCGGCCTGCATTGGAAAGTGCAGAAATATAAGGAAAAGGACTAGAGGAAAGAACCGAAGGGGCAAGTATAGGGATGAGACAAAATAAAGAACCAAATGTTTCCACGCATCTGGCCTGCATGGGGTAGCACAGGAGAAAAATCATCTAAAATTTTAACTGTGTCAGCTTTCTAGCTGAAGTATGCATTTGGGTCAAATGGGTCTCCCAATAGTGCCTTTGGAAATGGCTTTTTTTTTTTTTAACTGTATATCCCTTGTTCAATCATTTCATTTTTGTCTGACTCTTCATTACCCCATTTAGGATTTTCTTGCAAAGATAATGGAATAGTTTGCCATTTGTTTCTCCAGGTCTTTTTACAGATGAGGTGTAACAGTATTAAGTGACTTAAAATTACACAGCTAACAAGGTTTCCTTTGAATTCAGATCTTCCTGATTCCAACTTCAGCATTCTATTCACTGTGCCATTTAGCATAGTATATAGAGGATAATATAGTATCCTTACATACTGAGTAATATCTATAAAGATAAGTACCCTCTGTGTAGTCAGCTCTCAGTTAACCATGCTAGAGTCTCTTCTCTAGGGATTATCTAATTTTTTTTTATTTTCCACCTTTTCTTTTCCACTTTCCTACTCAGTGCTTTCTGCTCAAGAGGGAAGCTTGGTCCCAGGGGAAGAAACAATAAATTGGAGCCAATTAAAAGGTGAAAATCTAGTTCAAATGGATGTTTGGATTTCAGTGACACCCTGTGGTATTTGCACCTCTCACTAATACAGATAATTGAGAGATGGTATCTTTGACCTACTATGATTGCTATTTATAGGATCATGTGATTATTGATTTAGAGTTGAAAGGGGTTTCAAAACCACTACCCAGATATTAGGAGTAGCTAAGTGGCATAGTGAATAGAGTACAAGGACTCATCTTCTTGAGTCAAATCTGGCTTCAGACACTTAGTAGTTGTGTGAACCTATTTGCCTCAGTTTCCTCATTTTTAAAATGACTCAGAGAATCAAATGGCAAATCACTCAAATATCTTTGTCAAGAAAACTCCAAATGGGGTCATAAAGAGTCAGACATGACTGAAAACAACTGAACAATAACAATAACCCAGCTACTAGGTATAGAATCATAATATTAAAGCTTCAGCAAATGCTATTTCCCTCATTTTACAAATGAAGAATTGGAAACCTGGATTGGTTAAATCCACAAGTAGGTATTGAACCCAGGAACTGTGAGAAAATCCAGTGTTTTTTCTTTAATCTCTCCACTATGTAATCCATGGTCAGTGCCAATAAACCTAGTTGTTGTTCAGTTGTGCCCAGAAAAAGGACATGTGGGGAGACTGGGAACCTGTGCCTGCTTATTCAATAGGTCAGAAATATAATTCTAGGTCTAGCCTAAACATCAGTTTTGGTTTCATCAAAAGAATTTGGTTAGATTTCAAAGTTGAGAATCGAGAAAGTGGTTTGTCATCCAGGTGGCCTAGTAGATAGAGTGCTAGACTATGTAAGATCTGAGTTTGAATCCTGCCTCAGATACTTACTCAGATACAGTCACTTAACATCTCTTTGTCTCAATTATCTCAGCTGTAAAATGGGGTGAATAATGGCACCTACTTATTGGGAAAGCAATAAAATTTTAAAGAAATATATAAATATTTTATTGTGAAATTCAGGGGATATGGGGATTAGGTAGAAATGTTGTGGTGTTAAAGTAGATCTTCTTAACCTAGGACCCATGGCGGATTTCAAGAGATCAGGGAACTTGAATAGGGAAAAAAAAATTTTAACTGTATCTTCACTAACTTCTAAATGAAACTGAACATTTTCTTCAGTTATCAGTGTGGGCAATAAAATATTCTTCGGAGAAGGGAGAAGTCCATAGACATCACCAGACTTCCCAAAAAGGTTTCTGACATAAAAAGTCAAGCTCTTTCATATTAGAAGTGAGGGATGGGGAATAGGAAAGTTCTGTCTTCTTTTTCTTGGCTGTGGATGGAGATAAGGGAGAAATTTCTAAGTAGATGAATAACAAACACAAACCAGTCATTCAATAAAGAGGTCTCTTTTCAGACTTAAGGTGAGCCTCAGATAGAAGAACTGACAAAGTCCACTAGCTTGAAGGCTGATAAAACATTGATAAGTATTCTCACATTGAGTGAATACAATAATCTTTTGAAGGAGAGAGAATTGTTTCAAATGTCCATTTTACAGATAAGGAAACTGATGATTAGTAAAGTTATATGACTTCTCCAGGGTAACATAGCTAGTAAGAGTCTGAAGTAGGATCCTAAGTTCAACAGTCCTTCCACTGTGTCATTTTCCTCCCTGGGAAATGACTTCCCCAGAGTCACACAGCCAGTAAGTATGATAGCTAAGTTTTGAATTCTAGGAGATATCACTATAGAAGGGGAGAGGACATTAGTATAGTCTCCTCAGGCATGGCTGAGTAGGGCAGTGGTATGATAAGGGAACTACAATTTGGAAACCCCAAGAAAGTCAGAGGGAAACATTTGATAGTCACAAGGCACTCATGTACCATGGTCATACAGGGCATCATCACACACATGCAGCATGCATTGCATGCTGGCAGGGGCTAAGTGGGAAGGGGGAGCTTATGCAGAGGTTATGGTGGGAAGGGAGATTGCTGGTTTGGAGCCACAATTCTGGTTTTCTGATTCATGCATTAGCCATTTGCTGTGGATAAAAAGTCAAATGCCTGTGTCCTTAATCCAAGGACACCTGATATAGCAAAAAAGCTTAGTCTAGGGAATATAGCAGAGAACAGGAACTTTGGGGTTCCACACTAGACCAATTCAAGAACTCCCCATTAAGCATGGCCTCTAAGACTGAGAAAGACACATCGTACTTAATGCTGCACATGCCACTTGGGACTCTGATGAGCATGCAGAAAGACCCCAGTTGCTGAGCAGAAGGTAGGATATGAGAGATAAGGCTAGGAGAGCATTCTGAAGCAGAATAGGGGTGAGTCTAGGGAAGCAGGCAGAGGGAAGTGATCAAGCACGTCCTCAGTGATGCTAGGAGGCCAAAAATTGAAGGCAGGGGCAGCCTCTTCTTGTCTCTGCCCTAGCCTTCACATTGTGAGTCAATAGAACCACAAAACTCACTTTTCTTTCTTCACCCAGGCCTGAGTAGAATGGAAGTTCTCCAGCTCAAGACCCAGCTTCATAGTAGGTATGAAAATATCTGTCAGCTGACTGACTAAGCTCTCAGTGGCAGCTAGAGCTGTGCTGAGGTAGACAGGGCTAAGGACAGGCTAGAGAGGAGAAGCTAGCGGACTACCCCTCTACATTTTCCTTGGGTTTCTTGTTTCCCCTTCCACATTTTAATACTTTTCTAACAGCCCTGGAGGGTGGCTCTCCTTGAAGCCTCCCTTCTCCAGAGGTTCATTTCTCCTGCCCTACTCTGAGTGAAGAAGGGTCAGGGAAACTCGTGGCTTTCTCTCAGAAACAATGGCCCCTCTGGCCTAATAGCACCGGCTGAGCTGCTCCGATATTTGCCTCTTTAGGGAATGCTAGAAAGCAAAGGAGGCAGAAAAGTGAGTGCCCTACGAGGCCAAGGAAATACCTGTGTTAGGGAGAATGCCTGGAAAACAATGGAAATGGTTTTTAGCTTTCAAAGGGAAATACAGATGTTCTAAAAATCTATCTATCTATCTATCTATCTATCTATCTATCTATCTATCCATCTATCTATCTATCATCAATCTATAGAAAAACACAATCTTTCAACTCCCTTTACATTCTTCACAGCTTCCAACCTCTTCTCAAAAGTTTTCCTACTCACCCATATTAAGCTGTTGTTCCCTTGACTTTCTGCAATATGACTTGCCCAACTCTTTATCACAATTTGACACTTACTGCATATTGTCCAATATTATCCTCTAAATCATTCTTTCCTAACTGAGAACTTCTCAAGGCCAGCCTTTCTTAGTCACTTCCCCAAAATCCCTATTTGTGAAATCTCTGAGAACAAAACATTCATCTTCCATTCTCTCTTCCTAGAGAATCAACTCTTTGGGGCAATGCTCTGGGTGTGTTACTTCTCTTCCTAGTCCAGATTGGGAGTTCTCTTAGAGCAGGGCATGGGACCCTTTGGTTTCCCTCAGAGAATGAGCTTCTGAAGAATGGGCTTGGATCCTCTTCTTTATCTCTTCACATCCAGCATGTCATCAGAAGTCTCAGTCATTTTACTTACTTCCCTTTTTCCTTCCCAGCTCACTCTGGTCTTTCCCACTTATACACCAGCTGCCTTGCCTCCCTAAGGATAACTATATTTTTGGGTCCAATTAGATGACTGATGAGTCTTTTCCTGGATCGCCACTGCCTTGCTGGCTCACTCCCTGTTATGTCCAACCTATATACTATATGCCTTGGATCCTACATTGGATCTGTCCATTACAGATTAATGATGGCAACAAGCTAATACATATATGCCAAACTCTAAGCAATAAATATAGTACAGAAAAAGTCCTGTGTCCTGAATTTCTAATGTCTATTAAGAGGTCCAAAGACTAGACATTTTCTAGAAATTCATTCTCTGCCCTGGTTAATTGTATTAATTAGAAAGATACTCTCCTCCTTTCCCTTCTCCCACTTTCAATGTCTCTTATAGGTATTGTCTGCCCCCATTAGAATCTAAGTTCTTTGAGAATAAAGACCTTACTCTCTCACTTTTATATCCCCAGAGCTTAGCAAACCTCCTGGAACAGAGTAAGTCTTAATAAATGCTTTATTTGTCAATCTAATTATCTGCCCCAAATTGAGAGCTTCCTAAATGGAAGGTCTATACATTTTCAACCTCTCCAGATGGACCTCCCTGAGGACAGCATCCTAATCTTTCCTTTTCACTTATCTCCTTGACAATGTCATTTCTGAGCTGAGAAAGGGCTCTTAACTCTGAGACATCCCAGGGGTGAATAGTCAGTCACAGATTCTCATAATTAGAGGGCACTGCAGAAACCAGAATCTAGTCCAGTGGAGTCCTCTCTATGACAATGCATCACCTAACTTCTGCTTAAATATTTTCAGTGACTGGGAGCTCACTATTTCCTGAGATAGTCCATTCTATTTTAGGGCAATTCTAACATGAGAAAATCTGTTTTTTTTATCTTTTTAAAAAACCCAATCTGTAATTCTATTTGTGTAGGGAGCTCCTGGTGAAGAACTTTTTCTACTGACCTATAATCTATACCTTCTTGGCAAGTTATTGTCTTCAAGACTTGCCTGAGGGCACTAAATTAAGTGACTTGCCCAGAGTCACAGTCAACATGTATCAGATGTGAGATTTGAACTGAGGTCCTCCTGATACCAAGGTAATTCTTTGTTTACTGAACCACTCTGTCTCTAACTTTTTCTTTATTTTAAGTCAGATTTTTTAAAACTTTCACTCTAGTTCTGCCTTCCAGCACTGAGCAGGACAAGTTTCCTGTGTCAGCCATTCAAATACTTTATAGTAGCTATCATATCATCTCCCCCCTCCTCCCATCCCAATTCTTCCCATCTCTAGGCTAAATAAGCTCAGGTCTTTCAATTCATCATGCCCACTTATGGCATGATTTGTATCCCTGCACCTTTCTCTCTTCTCTACTGGAGACTCTTTCAGCTGTCAATGTCTTTCTTAATCCTTGGCCTTTAGAACTCAACTTCAGATATATTCTGATCAGTACAAAGTACAATGGGATGCTCCTTTTTCTCATTCAGGACACTTGGCCCTTCTATGTAGTCCAAGACGGAGGTCATCTTTTTGGCTGCTTCTTTATGCTATTGCCTCATATTAAGCTTGTTATCCATTAAAACTTTCAGGTCTTTTTCTTCCTACTCTAGCCAGACTACCTTCAGTCTCAGTAATTAAATTTTTGAATGCAAATGGCAGCGGTAGTTGTTGTCCTTTGTTGTCAAAGAGGACCAAAATGACATCATTATGTTAGTGACAAGTTGCATTGTTTATGACAATGACTGAGCAGACCAATACGAGCTCGGAATGCTTTACCATAGGTTGCACACAGATAGTCCATGTGCACATTTGGAGTATATTCTCTTACCAAATTTGTATTACTTTTGAGTTATTTCAATTTTGCTTTGCTCATGAAGAACATCACCTTTGACAAGATCATGCCATGTTAGGTAGTCTTTTGCTATTGTCTCCCATGTCATATAATCAGTTCTAGAGTTCTTAAGAGAGACCTTGAGAATGTCCTTGTATTAGTTTTTCTAATCACTGTGTGAGCACTTGCCCTGTTTAAGTTCTTCATAAAATAGTCTTATCACAACATTATCACAAAAAGAAAAAAAAAGATATCACCCATATAATTTTACTATGCAAATGAAGGACTTTACAATTACTTCTATTACCTTCATTTTTTATCGGAGCTCTAGCCTGTTCTAGCCTGTCAAAAATATTTTTCAATTCCATCCCATCACCCAATGCATTAGCCATCTCACTCAGTTTTATGTTATATGTACAGTTGATAACCCTATGTCTATGTCATTACTAATATGTTGAACAGAACAGGGCCAAAGCTTCAGGGAATACATTTCACTTATATCTTGGTATAAAACTTCCCACCTAGCCTCTTTATATGTTTGGGCAGATAAGCTTTCTCTTAGGATTTAAGGAAGTCACTTTTATTACATCCTGGAAGAGAGGGCATTCTTCTCAATTTAGCCAGTACTTTTCATCAATGAGTGAGATTTTATTTACTTAAAGATACAAAGAATCAACCTTGACAATAGATACACTCACAATACTGGAACTTGCTAATGTTCTTCCCTACTATAGCCAATAGTCAGAATGTTTTTAGTCTATGTCCTACCAGGAAAAACTGCATTTATGTCTTACCTCCCTGGTTTTTTGTTTTCCTATGCTGAGTTATACTCTTTATTACTCGCCCCCTCTTGTCCACATCTTAGTTTTCATGCCAAAGTAATTAATCTGGTAAAGGGAAATAAGAAGCTGGGGGTGATGACAAGGAGAAAAAGAAATGAGGGGATGAAGAAGAAAAAATAGAGAGGAGCAAGGAGAGCAAAAGGAAAAGAAGAAGAGGAGGGGAATAGAAAGGAGAAAAGGAAGAGGATCAAAGGAACAGCAAGAAGCAATCTTTTTTGACCCTTTCATTTTATACAAAGAAGTCGAGGCTCAGGGAAGTTAAGTGTCTTAACTAAGTGTCTTAGTCAAGTATGAGGAGGAGAAAGAAGAGAAAGAAAGAAAGATGAAGTAGAGGAGGAAGAATAGAGTAGTTAAAGTAGGAACAATAAAAGAATCAGGGAGAAGAGTAGAAAGAAGAGAACAATGAGCAAAAAAAGAAAAGAAAAAAGAAAAAAAGATGCCAAATATGCTTTATCTGAGGGACTTGAAATTGCTTTCTGTGAGAATCACTTGAAAACTTTAAGGATGTTTTTAGCAGGGAGAAGAGCAGACTGAGAGAGTTCACAATCATTTTCTTTGGATAGGTAAAGGGTCCTGGAAGGCAGAACTAGTAACAATGGCTGAAAGTTATAAGGAAGCAAATTCTGGCTCAATATAATGAAAGTCTCTTCCAATAACTAGAGCTATTCCCCCAATGGGATGAGTGTTCTTGTTAGATAAGGAAATCCCTGACATCAGAGGTATCCTTACAAGCAGAGGTGGATTACTGGATCAGAGAGGATCACTGACTTTGGGTGATAGCTTTGATTAGCTGACCCCTGAGGTCTTTTCTGGGCCCAAGATTCTATGATTATTAATATTTGGTAGACTTAAAGACTATGGGGAAATCCAATTTCTCTATCACAGGAACTCCTCCATCCCATCTTTTCTTCTTTACTCCGCCACTGTCCTGGGCACCATGGGTCATCTTTTCTAATGGCTATTCTGTGCTCAGCCATATCTTGAAATACACTCTTCTCCACTCTAGGGTATTGGAGGCATGCGGGGTCATGCACCGACACTCAGAAACTGAAAGACATCGCAACTGGTTGGGAAAAGGAAGAAGGCAAACAGGGCCAAACCGGAAATTTGAGAGAGAAAACACAGGCTACTCTAAGTCCCAGGGCACAGAGGTCCCCCTGGTTATCCTCCAGGGAGGGAGGGAATCCTGATGCCTTTGGAGGCCCACTTGGGCCCATATTAGGCTCTGACGGTCAAATACCAAATGTATTTGCTATCATACACGACACCGCTTTTCCAAGGCCACAAGCTGACTCAGCGATCCTAAGCACCTTACGTGGAGACCCCACCAGATTCAAGGAGGATAACGTAGGCTTGGGGAAAAAAAAAATCCGGGCTTTCCAACCGTGGGTGTGGTAGGTATGCCAGGAAACACGGTTTGCGGGGGGGATCATTCCACAGTTGTCCTACAGGCCACATGTGGACATGGCTGGAGTCTCAGCGAGGCTTGTCCAGGGAATGATCCAGTGGCCTGTGACTTAGAGCCCCACCGCCCCCAAGTCCACAAACCAAGACAAGGTGTTTTTTTCTCAACAGGCAGGGCTCAGAATGAGTCTACTTGGTAACGCAATCTACCGACCGGACACGTATATCGCCTTACTCCTACGCTTCTTCTCCAGCCTGCGGAGCCTCTTCTCTTCCCGCCGCCGCGCCTCCTCTGCCTCCTGGTGCTGCCGGCACTTGTGGAAGTTCTCCACCACCACGCCCACAAACATGTTCAGGACAAAGAAGCTGACGATGAGCAGGAAGGAGATGAAGTACAGCAACATCCAGGGATTGTGGTTCTGGATGGGCTGATGGCCCGCGGGGTGGCCGGCAGAGGAAGGAAGGCAAAGGCCAATGGGTCATCGTCCGAGCCAGGCACCGAGCAGTGCCCGATCCCCGGAGCCATCGACCCGGGTCCCAACCCAGTCTGCATTCTCTGGGCCCCGCCCTCTTCACCTCCCCCTATCTGGCTGTCTTCTGCTTTCCTCCCCCGGGGTGGGCTCTATATTCTTAAAGTGGACTCAAAGGAAGGAGATTAGAATTTCAGGCCCCAGTGAGAGAGATTTTGGGGCTGGAGGCCTTTTTAAGGGCTGCACGTACAACATAGGTGTTTACCTAGGGGAGGTTGGCTCCATTTCCCGGATGTCAGCAAAGACTACCTTAAGAAGTGTGTGTGTGTGTGTGTGTGTGTGTGTGTGTGTGTGTAAGAGAGACAGAGTCAGAGAATGTGTGTGTGAGAGAGTGTGAAAGAATATGTGTGAGTGTGTGTATGTGGGAGAGAAAGAGAATGTGTGTGAGAAAGTGTGTGTATGTGTGTGTTTTGTGTGAGAAAAAGAAGGTGAGTGTATATGTGTGTATTTCACAATTTCACTGACACTCCTGGTTTGGAAACCCTAAATCTGACAGAAAAGGGAAAGGGAAGACATTTGGGGGGCAATAAGAGTGAGGAAGACCTTACTTTTCTAAAAATGCACTGGGATTCATGCTGTCCCATGGAAAACTCTGCCACCTTTGACCCCCTAGGTACCTGTTGGTTGATGCCCACGGCATCCAGGCCATCATACATGATGTTCACCCAGCCATCCTTGGACGAGAGCACAAAAAGGGACATAAGAGCCTGGCCCAGGAAAGACAGAAAGAAGTGGAGTCATGACCCCTGGATGCAAGCAACCACTCCCAGAACCTCCCACTCTTTATTTTTACCATCTAAGAAGAGGAAAGCTAGGGATTATTGGAAGCAGCTAAGAATTCCAGCTTATTGTGCTTCATCAAGACTACAGCCTATACAAAGATGTCATAGATTGCTAAAGTTAACAAAAATCCTGAGGGGTAAAAGTGAGCATTCCTGGTTTTACAGTCCTAGTTTTCCCACCAACTTGCAGGGCAATTCTGGGTAAGTCATTTACTCTCTGGGATTCCGGTTGCCCCTTTGTAAAAATAGCATTGTGTGGAATGCTTTCTATATCCTTCATTTTTGCTCTGGCAGTCATTTTGCTAGCACTCTGAGTCTTATATGTCACATGGACATTTTGCAAACTTTCTCATTTCTTGGTAAATAAACAGATCTGCTTAAAAATTAGCATTTTGCATGTTTATAAAAGGAAAGAGAGACAGGTATATCAGAACTCAAAGCACCCGGGTAGTGCCATTGTCAGGAAGGGAAGGAGCCAACTGGGGGTCTAGAGTGTAAATGAAACCTTCAGCAGAGGGCAATTGCAATGTACTTTAATTTTACCAAATATTTATTAATGAATCATAGCAGCAGATCATGGGTTTAGAGCTGGAAAGAGGTTCAGAAGTCTTAGTTCAAACTCATCATTTTTTAGGTAAGGGAACAGAAGCCTATGGAAGTGGATTATAAGGTCCAAAGTCACAGAGGGAGTTGTAAGTGATAGAGATGGGATTCACATAAAGGTCTTTTACTTCAAAATCCAGCACTTTAGGGATTAGAGGATCATAAATTTGGAGCTAAAAAGGATGTTAGAAATTCTCTATTCTAACTCCATGGTTTCTCTGATGAGGAAATTGATAGGTATTCATTGGCAATGTTAGGAACTGAATTCAGGTTGTTGGAGTCCAAATATCAGCACTCCTTCCAGTGTTTTTCAGAAAGTGCCTATTCTGTGAAAGTCTTATACTGAGTACTGGGGAGAGCCAGACCATGATGACACAGGCCCTTCTCTCAAGTAGTTTACAATCAATGGGAAGAAGAAAACATACACAAACAATAATCTAAAGAGGGCGAAAAGATGAATAAGACTAGAGGTAAGGAGAAGTTTAGGCAAAGTGCAAAGAAAAATTTGAGGAGGGGAAGATAATTTTCAGCTGGGGAAATGAGGTTAAGAAGGGCTAGAGAAAGGGAGAATCTAGACAGGGTCTTGAAAGAAAAAAGAGGAATCTATAGGTAGAGATTATTATTGTGGTAGGGGTGGAGGGAATACATTTGCGGCATGGGACATAGTGTGGGCAAAGATACAGAGGTAGGAGAGCACAGTATGGGATGGAGGAGGCTAGGAAAAAGGACAATAGAGGCCTGCAAAACAATGATGCTGGACCCAGATGTGGTTTAGCGATCTAGCACTATTTGCATTCATAAATAACACTCACTAAAGGAGTGGTATACAGTGGATGTTAGGGATCCAAAGATGGATATGACAGAAATCTTATTCTCAAGGAAGCTTAACAAATATAATTGGGGGGTAGAGAAAGGGAGAGACATATCTACAAATATAAATACAAGAGTGAGTGAAATGCATGTAAAGGAGAGGGTACAGGAAAAATTCTAGGATAAATTAGTTTTTGGAGGTAGGGGTAGTCAAGGAGGGCTTCATAGATAAATACAGATAGAATCTCAATCAGAGCTCTGTCTCTTTATCTTATCAGATAATCCCAAAAACATTTATTAAATGCTTACACTGTGCTAAGTGCTGGGGATACAATTAGAAGAAAGACAGTCTCTGCCTTCAGCAGGCTTATAACCTAAAGCCACATGATCAACAGTGGCGGAATATAAGCTTCTCAGGAGTCTGGCTTAACTCTAAGGTTATTTGATGTTATTATCAACCATAATAATGGTCCCAGCTTCTAGCAGTCTTATGGAAAATTTTATTGTCAATATGATTACTACTGCTGATAACAGTTATATGTCACTTTAAGAATCTATATAATTCAAATTTTACATAGATTATCTCATTTGATAATAACAACAACCCTATGAGGTGGGTGATAATATTATTCTCATTTTACAAATAAGAAGAGAAAGCCTGAGAGGAAATAAATAAATGCCTTTGCCCTGGGTTACACAGACAATATGTATCTGAGGAAAGTCTTCTTGACTTTAGGTGCAACATTCAAGCTATCTATTATATTACTTAGCTGCTGCTGAGTCAATTGTGTACAATCTGTACTTCTTCAAGGGACTAAGACAGTATCAACATCATAAAGACCTGCTGGCTGCTCAGATCCTATTTCTGCCTGGCTCTGGCCACAGAAGAAATATTTGCTTGGGGACCTTTCTAGACATGATATTCTGTTTAGGGGAGGAGCCAGCTCCAGATGGGACAGGAAAGAAGGTCTGCACACAGTGGGAACTGTGAGGTACGCCTGATATCAGTGGACTTGGTGTTGGCCCTGGCGTGGCCTGGCATAGTGCTCACCTGACCCAGGTTATCGAAGTTATATTTGCGCCGGATCCAGCGGTAATGGGCTGCACAGCAGTCAGCTTTGGTGGTGATGTTTCGAGTGTCTGGACCATCGCAGTAATAAAACTTACCCTTAAAGAGCTAGAACAAAGAGATGACAGCTTATCTCAACCAATATTTGTCAATAACAAACACTGATGAAAAGCCTCATATACAATGGATGTCAGGAATCTAAAGATGGATATGACAGAAATCTTATTCTCAAGGAAGCCTCACAATATAATTGGGGGATAATGGAGAAAGGGAGAGACATATCTACAAATATCTATGATACAAGGGTAAATGAAATGCATGTAAAAGAGAGGGTATGGGAAAAACTTAAGCACAAATCATTTTTTGGAAGTGGTGGTGGTCAAACAAGGCTTCATAGAGAAGTGACAGAGGAGTTAGGTCTCCAGGGAAAGAAAGGATTAAAAAATAGTTGTAGTTGGGGCAAGGAATTTCTTTCAAGAATGGAGGGACAGGAAGAGCATGGGCAAAGGTTTAGAGATAGTTCTGTATTTTTTCCAGACCCCTCCTGGTTCTTTATTTTTTTCATCCATCAAATGGAAATTCATAAATTGAGCTTTATTTTCTCCCAGAAATAGAATCACAGAATGCTAGATCTGTGAGGGGACCTTAACTTTTTTTTTTTGTCATGGACCCTTTAGATAGTATGATGAAGTATATACTGAGTACTGGGATACTGAGTATATCTTCTCAGAACAAAGTTTTTATCTAAATATTTGCATCTAAAAATACATGGGAATACAAATGAAACAAAATAATATTGCAGTAAAGATGCCTTCCCTCCTTCCTCCATCCAAATTCACAAGCCTTCTGAAATCTAACCACAGATCAGATTAAGAATACTTACTAAAATCCAACTTCCTCAGGAACTTAGATCAGCCAGCTCTTTTATAGATGAGGAAACTCAAGGCCCAAGAAAACTTAGTAACTTTTCTTTTTAAAAAATACTATTTTATTTTTCTCCAATTATAGACAATTTTTAGCACTCAGTTTTTTGATAATTGAAAAAAATAATTAAAAACAAAATGAAAAAATCTTTAAAGCTCAAGCTCAAGAAATGAAAGTGGCCAAAGATGCAAAACAAAATTTCATGTTTAACTACTTAACATAACATTCATCTAATGTTCCAAATTTTCTCTTTTCCTCCTTTACATCCCTTTCTCCCTAAGACAGTATCAAGAAAATTTAGTGACTTCAATTGTATTAAATGTAAGATTAGCTGAAGCTTAGGGAAGATAACAGTTTTGGCCAAGATCACATCCTGAGTTTGTAGCAGAACTGGAGTGGAAGCCATGCCCCCAGGTTTCCTTAATAGTACTTATAACACTACACAACTAGGAAGTGTAAAGAATACTCTTACCTGAACCCCAAGAATACCAAAGATTATAAAGAAGGCACAACAGATGAGGACAATATTTCCAATGGGTCTGAGGGACGATATCAAGGTCTCCACCACCAACTTAAGGCCTGGGGCTCGGCTGATCACCCTGGGTTGAGATATTATAACAAACTAAGAAAAAAATTTGAACATCCATCTCTGGCATCCTTGTTGGAATGCAGTTTCCAACCTGATGGCTACATGGTAGCCCTGATAATTACAGTCATCAAGAATCTGTGCTAGAGATGAATAGATGAATGAATGAAAACACATTTATCAAGTGCTTACTAGTATAAGTGCTTTGTTAAATGGAATCCAATGGAAGAGCACTTTTGTTGCTATTGTCATTCCTCCCCCACCCCAATCCCACCAGTTATATCTATTTTTCTATGAAGCCAATTTTTTTTTTTTTTGAGCAAAGATACTGGAGTAGGTTGCCATTTTCTTTTCCAGAACATTTTACAGATGAGGAAACTGAGGCAGGGTTAAGTGCCTTGCCCAGGATCACACAGCTGAGACCAGATTTGAACTCAGGGAGATGAGTTTTCCTGACTGCAGATCAGGCACTCTGTGCACAATGGCACCCCTTAACTGCATGTATACAGCGCTTTCTAGATCCCAAGATCCATGTGTCTGTGGGTTATAAGAACTGCCACTAGATGATACTGTTGCTCATTTTTGGTAACCCTAGTTCAGCAATTCAACTTCTCTGATACATTGTTTGGAGAATAAATTATATATCACTTTGATAATCAATCTTCAGTGGGATTATGCAAACTCATCGCCACAACTTTATATATATCATCAATCAACCAAGCAATTAGCATTTACTAAGCATTTAATGTGGTAGTGGCAAAGGTATGTTGATAAGTATTTTATAACCATTTCTTTGGATTTCCATTTTATAGGAACTGGAATGTTTTCTCTTATCTCACTCACTGGCTGAGATAACAGGGAGTTCAGCTCCTCCCATCATTTCCCTGCTTTTGTCCTATCTTGTGTAAGATTCCTTGCAAAGCCACCTCCATGGGAATCAGTCACATCCATAATTGGTATGGTGACAGGTTTATTAATCTGTCTTTTATTTTTATTTATTCATTTACTTATTCATTCATTTATTTATCATCTATCTCATCTACTTATTTATATATTTTGTAATATAAATATTTATTTATATATTTTGTATATTTCACATTTATTTTTTATTTTATTTATCATTTATTATATGTTATTATATAATTATAACACAATAAATTTGTATTTAAATAATATACAATTATTATTATATTATTATTAAATTTTAATTTAATTCAATTTTATTTATTAATTAAAATTAATTAATTTTAAACAGGGTTAAATTGACTTATCCAGGGTTACACAGAACGTAAGTGATTGAGGCTGGATTTGAACTCAAATCTTTCCGAACAGGCACAGCACTCTAATCATTGGACCACCTAGTGTCCTAGTTATTGCTATTGCCTTATGATTCATACTTGAACACTGATTGGTTATCCTGTTAGATTAATGCATTAACTACAAAGAAAATTCCTTTTTGGAGAAAGATACAAAGGACAAAATACTTATGTGCTTTTTAATATCTCTTAACTGTTTTCCTCTTCCCAATTTCAAAATTTTGAATCAAATACTAGTATTTGCTGGTTCCTTTATAACTCATCAGACCTTTCCTTGAGGATTCAAAAGTGCAGAGCAAGAGTTTCCCGTTAAAATAAGGATTTTTTATTAGACCTTTAAAGTCTTCTCTATGGTCTGCCATCCTATACTCTTGATTTTTAACAGATGCTGTTTGTGTCACTGGCCATTAGGCAGGTGTGTGCTGGAAAATATTTAACAACCACCTCTCCAAAACAAAAAGTATTCATTGTTAGGATTCTTACAAGGTGCTAAGTCAGCTGTCTAACTTTAGCATTGTGCTTAGCAGTTCTCTGGTTCACTAATGTATTTAGTACTCATTGGAGTTCTATAAGATTCACAATCTAGGAGATTCACAAGTTCAGTGGAGGAGATTCACAAGTCGCAGCTCCCACAATCCCACTTTCGGAGGAGGAGTCAACCTTTGAGTTCACACCTTTAAGAGATCATATATAAGGAGCTCCCACAAGCCAACTAGAGACTTTGGGGTGATTGAGAAGTTGGGATTCAGTTGGGCAGAACGAAGGATTCAGAGAGAGCGAGAGGCTGAAGCTGGAAAAGGCAACAGATTAGCAACAGGAGCTCTTGGAACCAAGGAGAGAGAGATAGGCCTCTAAGAAAACTAACCGGCTATTTTGGAACAGACAATAAAGGATCTGAACTTTTAACAGCTGGCTGCATTAGAGGTGATTATTGATCTGAACTGAAACTAAGGCTGCCTCCAGAAGCTCCCCAAGTAACCTGCTCACAGAGAACAATTATATTTGAGAAAAAAGAACATTACAATTCATGATATACATTTAAGTTTAACCTACTATATTAACATTTTCTTCATCATTTGCTTAAGCCTGGACAATCATCAAAATAGTAATTCAACTCTATCTGTAGCATTTGCTGATTTCTGAGGTGTAAAAACACATTCTGAAAATTATATTTCAATGTGGCTTTTACAATCACATCCCCACAATTAGGGACATTAACCTCTTAGAGCTCAACTCAAGAACTCATGATTTGGAAAAGGTCTTTGGAGATGAGTTAAATATTTCAAGATGGCCTTGGGGATTGGGCACAGAGTATAAGGCATCTGTCTCTTTCTACAATGCCCATCCAGTATTTTGTTCATTCATGTGTTCTCCTCTCACCTGGCTATCAAGTAATCCCTGCTAGGGCATGAACCAATAAAGACTCAGTGGTTTCCCTTATTAGGTACAACTACACGCTCATATTGGTCTACTAGAGGTGAAAATGCCTTTGTAACAGTAAAATTTCAGTCCAGTTGAGGAGATATTTGTAGAAGAGGAGGCAGGCCTAATATCTCTCATATCAGTATCTTATTCCATTTACATGTAAGGCCGACCATTATCTCAATTTCTTGGCCTTGTCACTGGGCAGTCAACTGACCAATGAACATTTATTAAGCATTTATTATGTAGTAGTCACTGTGCTAAGTGTTGGGGATTCACAGAAAGGCAAAGCATCTGTAGCTGCTCTCAGAGAGCTTACATTCCAGTGAATCATACAACATATAAATAAATAGGCATACAGAAGCTGTATATAGCATAGATAGAAGGAAGGTTTAAAGAGGATAGATCTAGCAGTTGGATCTAGCCTTCTGTAAAGGTAGCATTTGAGCTGGTTTTTGAAAGAACCTAAGAATGCTAAGAGGTAGAGATGAGGGAGGAGAGAAGTCCTTTGGTTAGCATTGTCAATGAGGATGACTAGCAGCAGCTGGTGGCAGAGAGTATAGAATATAAGACCTGAAGTCTGGAAAGATCAGAGTTCAAATCTTGCCTCAGATATTATGGCTCAGGACTTGTTTAAATCTCAAATTCAGTTTTCTTATCTATAAAATAGGGATACTAATCATTCCTATTTCATCAGGTTGTTGTAAGTTAATGTATGTAAAACATTTTACAAACTTTAAAACATTACATAATTGCTAGCTATTTTAGTGAAAATTCTGTCTTAAATAATTTTACTTCAGGAAAATGGACATGAGCTTGACCTTCTTTTATTTTACTTCTTCTGATGATCTTTAGAGGCTCTAGATTGGCTAAGAGTCAAGTAGAAAATGGAGATGATGTGAAAATCCTTGAATAAATCTTATAATGGGCTATGTACACTTAGATAATTGAGAGCTGGTTGTAGGAAGAACCCTTTTTGGGTATCATCCTTAATAGTACACCTTCATCCTGTATCTGGTACTACTCAGAAGGAACAGATTCCAGAATGCAGTACATACCGAAGTGGTCTCAGTGTCCTCAGCAATCGCAGGACCCGGAGGATGCCTAGGATCTTGGCCCCACCAGCTGAAGCCATGGAGACAATGATGTCGATGATGGAGACAAAGACTAGTAGTCCATCCAGCACATTCCAGCTGCTTTGCAGGTAACTGTTTTCCCCAGAGAAAAAGCCCAGAGCCACCATCTGGGAAAGGAACAACAGATGTTGTCAATTCAAGAATACTATTGAGGATGTACTGTGTGCACAGCCTTGTGAGAAGCAATTTACTGGATGCTAGCTGTGTATGCTGGCTGTGTAGACAACCCTTATTTAGCTTTTACTTATCTTTGTATCTCCCTTAGGATCTAGTGTGGGTTCTCACCCATACTGAGAAAAAATGTGATGGCCAAAAGAGCTTTGGACTTGAAGACAAGAAGTCTGAATTAAAAGCTTTCACAAAAATAATGGTGTTTGAGCTGGAGATCAAATAGGATTTTTTTTTTTTAGCAAGGCAATCAGGGTTAAATAACTTGAATTCAGGTTCTCTTGACATCAGGGCCAATACTCTAGATTCATTGGACCACTTAGCTGCCCCTCAAAATAGAATTTTAGTAGACAAGACATTCTGTGGGAAGGAAATTTCAGGACAATGAATAGTTGGGGAGTACTAGACCTAGAGACTTGGAAAAATATATGGAAGTTTTGGCTTTTTCTATGGGCTATTTTCTAGAATCTTTTGAAATCATAAGCCATGTTTATTAGGTCTCTGAGCAAAAGCCATGTGAAAGCTTCCCCACCCCCTGCCACTTCCTTCTCTGTGCCCTCATCCAAAAAAAAAAAAAAACCATCTTGATGTCAGATACCTTCACCATCATTTCAGCCACAAATATCGCTGTGAAGATGTAATTGGAAACACTCAGGAAGACCCGCTCCTGTAAGGAAGGGACATGACATGAGAGTTCCACAATGGGAACCCAAAGCATTAACAGGCTGGAGCTATGTACTTACTACTCATAAATGATTAGCACTCAGTATATGAGGAAATTGGGAACATTTATAGCTTATATGTCTAAGAGTAGAATATTTTCAAGAGGGAGGGTGTAGTTGAAAAAGTCCTATACTTTGATCTGGGAGATTTATATTAATTCTGATTTTTTCCAGTGAGTTGATTTAGGGTGATCCCTATTCCCAAAATGTCCATTTCCTCATTTGTAAAATGAATGTTAGCATGTTTAATTAGAGAATATTTAAGTCAGTTTAGACTTCCATTCTTCTGATCATGTAAGTTGCCTTACTGGTGATTTTCAGTAAAGCCATCAGCTGCAGAACCATCTCTGTAGAGTGACAGAGACCTCTATGCAGTGGGGACTATTAGTGCTGGCAAATCTGTCTGTGTCATTCAGGAATAGTTCTTTATATATGATAGCTTGACCATGCCTAAGCCACTTGCCTGGATAATTCAGACAAGCCAAAACCCAATTTGAGGGAAAGTCCATTTGTCTGTGTATGTGTATTTTTGAAGAGAGAAGGAAGAAAAGTGTCTACAATGTGCCAAATACTGTGCTGGGGTCTGGTGATACAAAGACAACAATTAAATAGTGTCTGTCCTCAAGGAATTTATATTTTAACCCCTCGATCTTTCTCCTTTCCCAAAACAAAGAACTGTTGTATGGCTATTTCCAAGGTTACTTTAAGGTGAGTTATAAATTGAGCCCAGAGCTGAGAACTCTGTGAAAAAGGGACCATTGCAGTGAAATGGGGGTACTTACTGTGCTATTAGGATCAATGTCAGGTCTCTCCAGGGCTATTGTGATGCAATTGAGAAAGATGAACACCAGGACCACATGATCAAACATCTTGTGGGCAATGACCTTCTGACATGTGACCCGAGCCCTGGATACAGTTAAAAAAAAAAAAAAAAGATTCAGGAATCAAGGAAGAACATATGGTTTCAAGAGCTGATGTTGCCAGTAAATGAGCACTTTAATGGAAATGACTCTGGATTGGGGGTTACCGGAGCTGCATTTTACTCCTGGTTTGTTGCTAACTGTGGAGCTTAACTTGAGTCCTTCCCCTTGCCTGAGCTTAAATGAAGTTCATCCATCTGTACAAGAAGCATAAGTAAGCCAATTTGCTTCCTTCCAGGGTGGTGGCAGTGAGACAATGGCTCTGGAAAATGTAAAGCCTCATCTCACCTTGGGAAATAGTGCAGCCAAGGTTTGAACCCAAGTGGCCCAGCTCCAAGGCTTTCTCCATGATGACATGCTAACATCATAGCAATGGCTGGATTTCAGGCACTGGTCAGCAGTAGTGAATGTGGAGAATTTGGGGGGTAATATGAGAGCCTTCTTAGAATTTTAAAGGTGTGTTTGAAAATGGTCAGATTCATTGTGCAAATTAATCTTTATTTTAGTCTAGCTTGCTGATGTTATTATTTGTCCTTTTCCCTGAAGAAGATCATGATATCAGAGAGATGATGTCATGATGTGTGAGTAATAGGGAGGGCTGTGCAAGGTCAAATTTCATAGTTTCCCCTCCAGAGTCATCTGGCTCCGGTGGTCAGATATAGAGCAGGATGAACTAGAGATAACCCAAGATGCAGTAGGACAGGTCTCCTATCACTGTCTTTCTGTCTCTGTCTCTGTCTGTCTCTGTCTCTGTTTCTCTCTGCCACTCTCTCTGTCCCTGTTTCTGTCTCTGTTTGTCTTTCTGTCTCTCTGTCTCTGTCTCTGTATCTCTCTCTCTCTCTCTGTCTTTGTCTTTCTGTCTCTATCTCTGTCTCTGTATATGTTTCTCTGTCTCTCTGTCTCTCTCTGTCCCTCTCTCTGTGTGTCTCTGTCTCTGTCTATCTGTATCTCTTGACTAGATAAAGGAGGAAAATCTCTGTCTCACTTATTGCTTAATAACTGATTGGCCATTGCCTCCATTAAACTGAAACTTATTAAAGTCAGCTCTGTCACTATAGAAGAAGGGGAAAAAGGAAGTGGATAAATATTTACATAGTACCCACTATGTGCCAGGCACTGTGCCAAGTATTTTACAAAATATCATCCCATTTGATTTTCATAACAACCCTGGCAGGTGGGTGCTGTTATTATCCTCATTTTAAAGTTGAAAAAACTGAGGCAAACAGAAGTAAAGTGTGTAAGGCTGACCTTAAATTCACAGCTTCCCAACTTCAGGCTTGGCACTCTATCCACTGTACCACCCAGCTGCCTTCCTGACCACTAATTTGTGGTATAACTCTGGGGAAGTTCTTTCCCCTAACTAGTACTATATATTGTTGTTGCTGAGGCTGCTTCAGTCATGTCTGATCCTTTGTAACTCCATTTTTTTGGCAAAGATACTGGAATGGTTTGCCATTTACTTTTCCAGCCAATTTTGCAAAAGAGGAAACAGAGGTGAAACAATGACCTGTCCAGAGTCACACTGATAGTAACTCTCTGAGGCTGAATTTGAACTTGTCTTCCTGACTCGAAACTCAGAGCTTTATCCACTGTGCCACCTAGTTGCTTCTAGTGCTATATATTCTTGACTCTATTATAAAAGGGGTAGATTTAACAATTTCAAGTTCTCTTCCACTTTTGACAACTCATGTTCCTTAGAACTGTAATTCCTTCCAACTTTTTTTTTAATTCTACATTCTGGGGTTCCTTCTACCTCTAATCTTTGATCTATGATCTGAGTTCCCTTTCAGCTCTGACATTCAATGTTCTCTGTCCTGAAATTCCTCTGAGCTCTTACATTTTATGTTTTATATTCTGAGGTTCTTTCAGTTCTGACATTCTTTGTTCTTTGATCTGAATTCCCTTCTGACATTCTACACTCTATGTTCTGTTACTTCCATCTTAAAAACCATATTGCATTCCATGTTCTAAGTTTCCTTTTACCTGTGGCATTCTATGTTCTATTTTCTAAGGTTCTTTCATTTCTGATATTCTATGTCCAATATTTTGAGATCCAGTCCAGCTCTAATAGTTTGTGTTCCAAAGTCTAAGTTCCTTTTCATTCTCAACATCCTATGTCTGATGTTCTCATATCTCTTTTAGACATGATGATTTACAATGTATATGGTTCTTTGTATTGTTATTATTATAAATAAACATTTAGGTATCTGGGTGGTATCATTATAGGAAAATGTTTGGGTGCAACATCAATTAGTTTTCTGAACTATAGAAAGAAGAATTAAGTAGGATTAGGCTTCCTTCTCTCTCCTATTTGCCTTTGATTAGAGATGGAGTACAGTATCATAGAGGGTGATATGGGAACTTGTGGAAATTGGCAGTGTCCTATGTGAGGCTTAGTGGCACAAGGTGGTGAACCTGGACATGGGTTTGACCAATGCCACTTATGAGATCTTAGAGAGTTGGGGCCACACCTGCTTCTTGAATCATATAGGGCTACCTTTGAAGGCTGATGCTGCTATATACCCAAAGGAAGGCTCACCAACATCTGCAGCTGATGGGAACAACTTCTTACCGGTTCTGAGGTGAGAACAGGTAGAAAGACCAGTCTTCATGGGTCTTACACCATTCTGGCTTGTATGGCTCTAACATCTTTTTCAATCGGAAGCAGTAGCTCTGGAAAAGAAAGAAGATCAAATGATCATGAAATTTAGAGCTGGAGAGGATTTAATGGCTATTTACCCCAAAAACCTTATTTGTCAGATTGGAACCATTGCTAGTAATCTTGACCTATGCCTTGATATTGCACCCAGATGGCTCTCGATGAGGATGGTTACATTCTCTGACTGCACAGTTCTGCCTCACTTAAATGCAATTCATTTGTAAATCAAAGCATCATCCCTTTCCCCTTAAAGTCATTGGTCTTTAAGAATGAAAGATGGACAAAAATATGTCACATGAAACCAAGAGAGCACAAAGAATTTCCCCAAAGTTACATACTTTGTAACAAGGCTACCATTTGAACCCAAGTCTTTAGACTTCAAATCTAGTACCATTTCCATTATACCACACTTCCTTCCATAAAACCGTTTGCTATTGGGGATGAGAGGAAACAGTATTCCTTTCTCTGCATATTGATCACAAACCCTATCCTGCCAATATGTAGCCTCTGTACCAACTCTTGGAGAGCTCTTTAAGCTAAAGAGTCTTCTTCTGAGTCCTTGGGAAGTTAGAGAAGTAGATTGTTCCTTTTACTAGTGAGAGGCAACATGGTGTGGTGGAGGCAGTACACGAGAGCTGGCTCTCCCAACTTTACTACAAATTTGTGGCTGTCCTTAAGTCCCCTCTCTAGGCTTCTACTGTCTCATCTGCAAAACTAGTAATGAGTCCAGATGATCTCTGAGGCTCCTTTAACTCATACAATCCATCATTTTAGTTGAGGCCCTAGTGCTTCTCTCCTAGACTACTGCAAAAGTTTCCTAATCAGCCTCCTTAGAGCAATCTCTCCCTGCTCTAGTCTGTAACAACATCAATATGAATAATAACAACTATCACTTATATTGTGTTTTAATGTTTGCAAAACACTTTACAAATATTAACTTATTTTATCCTCACAACAACCCTGGGAGTATTTTTGTCCTAATTTTACAGATGAGGAAACTGAGGCAAACAGGTTAAATGATTTGTCCAGAGTCACACTAGTAGTAAGTGTGTGAAGCTAGATTTAAATTCAGATCCTCCTGTCTTTAGGTCCAGCTCTTGATCTGTTGAGCCATAAAGCTGCTTATCTACCACATAGATTCTTCTTAAGAACAGACTTGACCATGCATTACTCAGTAAACTCCAGAAGCTCTCTATTTTCTCTAGGATAAAATGTAAACTCCATTTGGTTTTTAAAAGCTTTTCGCAACCTTGTTCCAATTTTTTTTTTTAAGCTTCAATCTACATTACTCTCACTAAATGTGGATTGAAGCACAGTATTTTCACAATTTTTTGTTGTTGTTTGTGCTTTTTTCCTTTCTCTTTGTTTTTTCCCCTTTTGATTTAATTTGTCTTATACAATATGACAAATATGGAAATATGTTTAAAAGAAATGCACAGGGCCAGCTAGTTGGTGCACCAGATAGAGCACCAGCCCTGAAGTTAGTAGGAGCTGAGTTCAAATTTGGCTTCAGATACTTAACACTTCCTAGCTGTGTGATCCTGGGCAAGTTACTTAACCCCAATTGCCTCAGCAAAAAAAAAAAAAAGAAAAAGAAAAAGAAAAAGAATTGCATATATTTAACTTATACCAGATTGCTTGCTGTCTTAGGAGAGTGAGGTAAGGAAAGGAGGAAGAAAAAGTTGGAACACAAAGTTAAAAAAAAAAAAAGAATGTTGAAAACTATTTATACATGTATTTTAAAATAAAATACTATTAAAAATTAACAATTAAAAATTTTAAAGAACTACATTATTCCCAAACTCTTATCCTATAATTTAGCCAAACTGGCTTTTCTTCTGCATCCAACATGGCATTTCATTTTCAGACTCTGCATCTCTGCACAAATCATGCCTCCATTTCCCCCACTCCCTCA
Source organism: Antechinus flavipes (assembly GCF_016432865.1). Classification (NCBI taxonomy): domain Eukaryota; kingdom Metazoa; phylum Chordata; class Mammalia; order Dasyuromorphia; family Dasyuridae; genus Antechinus; species Antechinus flavipes. Next base: position 340,722,240 of record NC_067398.1, on the reverse strand, counting down.
GCCTACAATTCCTCCTTACTTCTGCTTTACAAAAACCCCTTTTTCCTTCATGACTTGGCACAAGAACTATCTTGAATGTGAAGCTTTTCTTGATCCCCTCAACTGGAGAACCTTCCCTTTCAAAACCTTGTATTAAACTATCATATTTATTTGTATTTCTACTTTTTGCATTAATTTGCAATATAACTAAGTCCCAATTGTTATGACTAATGAATCCTTTAAAATGGTTGTATTCACATTATTCACATTCACATTATTCAAAGTTATAATTAAATAAAATGGAAATCAGTTCCAGCCCATATTGAGTACTAATCTAAATAATGATGGCACCTAGATGGGACAATGGATAAAACACTGGACATGGAATCAGAAAGACTTATCTTTGTGAGTTCAAATCCTCTCTCAGACATTTACTAGCTGTGTGACCCTGCACAAGTCACTTCACCATGTTTGCCTCAGTTTTCTCATCTGTAAAATGAGCTAGAGAAGGAAATGGCAAACCACTTCATTAACTTTGCCAATAAAACCCCAAATGGAGTCACAAAGAGTTGGACATGACTGAACAACAATAACAACAACAATCTAAATAATGAGAACAATTCAAGGAATTTATTATTGGCACTCATTGGGACCTAGCCAAAGACTTATATCTGTACTTTTTGTCTCCCTGCTAGAATGCAAGGTCTTTGAGACAAGGAATCACTTCCATCTTTGTATTTGTCTTCCCCATGCACTGTAGAGTGTCTGGCACAGAGTAGGCACTTAACAAATGCTTGGTTAATTTGAAACATTTTTGGGTTCTCAATGAGACAAGGGAAGGAAAAGGCTTCTAGAAATGATGACTATTATGATTTATCAAAGCTATTGTGGGACAGTGGAAAAAACATTGAACTTGGAGTGAAGAGACTCCAATTCTAGTTCAGAGATTTCGTAGTTGTAGGACTTTAAGCAAGTCACTTAAAATCTCTGAGCCCCCATTTTTTAAATCCATAAAACGGAAAAAAAATGTCTCTGTGGATGGTTTTGAGCAGTGGTTCTCAAAGTCTGGTCCAGAGCATCCTGGGAATCTCTGAAATCCTTTCAGAGAGTCTACAAATTCATAATTAGTTTTTAGTTTTAATGTGATCAATATCTATAACTATAAACCATATAAACAAAAACTCTTTGGACAGATCCTCAATCATTTTTTAATAGGATAAAGATATTGAGAACAAAAGTTTGAGAACCACTGGTTCTGAGGAAAGTGCTTTGCAAATCTAAAAGTACTATAGAAATGTGAATTGCTACTTTGATGAAAAGAATAGTATCAATTTCATCATCTTTTCATCAACTTCAACATCAACATTAGCATCTTCCCCTCACTTCTCTGAGAGAGTCAGAGACTTCAGGAAAGGAGACATTCTCATTGCTCACATCCAAGTGACTTAATTTGTGATCCAACTCACATCATCCATGTCATCATCATAATCTGAAGGGTCCTCCTTGTGGTTGTCGATGCGTAGGAAGAACTCACTGGGCATGTGCACCATCTGGCCATTGCAGTCCTGGTACTCAAGGGGCAGCAGAGTAGTTGGGCGTGGGGACAGCCGCTGGAGCCCCTCTCGCAGGTCCAGCGTACTTCGGTAGTCCAGGGACTCGGCTCGGCGCAGTTGGGATGCTCGGCCTGCTGAGCCTGGTTTAGCATCATCTGACTCGTCATCTGTGCTGCCTTTGCCCTCCCCGGAGAGTAAGGACTCTCGCTCCCCACATTGGCTCTTCTTCTTTAAGCTGGGCGCCCGGCCCAGGCTGTTCCAGCTGGAGCGCCTGCTGCCCCATGTACTATTGGGGCCCCAGTTGGCACAGGGAGAACTGCGTAGGCTGGACTGAGAGACAGTCAGGGAAGGACATGACATGAGGGAAAATAATAAAAAATCAGTGACATATGAAGTCCTTTTTAGTTTGCAAAGTGTTTTAGATATTATAAATCTGTTCACAGTTTACAAAACACCTTGCTATCTTCAAAAGGTTTAGGAATGTAAGATGATAGAATTTAGACACAGAAGGAACCCAAGAGATTATCTAGTCTAGAGGTTCTTCAGTGTCTTTTGTCCTGGACCCTGTGGTAGTGTAATGAAACCAATGGAGCACTTCTCAGATTATTTTTAAATTTATAAAGTATAATGAAAACCAATTATACTGAAATAGTTTTCTCTGTCTCTTTTAAACAAGTGCATGGCTCCCAGATTAAGAACCCCTGATCTAATTTCTTTATTTTATAGATAGGAAAATTGAGACCTATAGAGGGAAGATGACTTGTCCAAAATACTATATGATAATAGTAGAACTGAAATTAATTCATTTTCTTAACATGAATTCATCACTCTTTTAACTACACTATAGTTTGTTGTTTCCTTGATGGTTAACAAAATTATTTTTAATTTACTAAATGTTTTCATATCTACTGTCTCATTAAATTCTCATAACAAGGTTTAAATCTAGGTCTTTTGAGAGAAGCAGAACAGGAAACATAATTTCTATTCACTTTGGGAGGGAAAGCTCAAGGTCAAATAATGAATTAATGATAGAGTTAGGGATAGAATCCAGGGCAGATCTCCCAGGCAAAGCTACTTTAAATACAATAACATAAGAATACGTGACCTTCAGAGATCAGGCTTGACCTAGGATCTCAAGTCAGACAAGAACACTAAAGAATAGTTTAGGGAAGTCTGTGTTTAGGGGAAAAATATGGAAATAGAACAGAATTGTAGCTACTGGGAGGATTTGAGAAGTTTAAGGAAAGAAAGATTAAAACTGAATGACAAGAATATGTAGGAAAGAAGAAATTCATAGGTTTTAGGGTAAGAAAAAGGAAGAAGAAAGGAGCAGGAGGGAAAGAAAGATAGGAGAAAAGGAGAGCTCTAGCCACAAGAATCAGGGAGAGTTATGATGAAGAGAGGGAGAACTCAAGGAGAAGGAAATTGGTAAGACACAATAAGTTGGTAAATTGGCTACTAGGTGGATATGGTCGATAGAGGGCTAGATCCAAAGTTTGGAAGATCTGAATTAAAATCTGACTTCAGACATTTACTAACCATGTGACACTGGGTAATTATATCATCTAACCAATCTTTGTCTGCCTTAGTTTCCTCATCTGTAAAATGGGGATAACCACAGTGCCTACATTCCCCCTTCCCCAGATTGCTATAAAGATAAAATGAAATATTATATTAAAGAATTTTGAGACACTAATTATTTTTGGCAGCAGTAGTGGTAAGAGAAGGGAAGGGAAGGTGAATGTGGCTGTTAAGGAGCTAAAAATGGTAAAGAGCTACAAAAGAGAGAAGGGAAAGTAACATCTGAATTAAAGATAGTCACTGGCATCTCACAATTGTATAAGATCATAGATTTAGTGATGGAAATCATCTTCTCCAACTCCCCCATTTTCAACATGAAGACATTGAGGTCTCAAGAGTTTAAGAAAATGACATGGTCACATGGTTGATGTCAGAGTGGGGATTGGAACTCAGCTCCTCTGACCCACCTTGCCATGCGGTTTATCCTATCTGTCTCAGCCAATTTTCATGGAAACATTTAAGAACCACAAAGAGATTAGTATCCCCCTTTCAGCAAGGATGCAGACTAGAATGAATTTTTCAGTGATCTGCAAAGAATGTGTGATGCTTTTATTTCTGCTATGACCAAATGACTTATCTTTGCTCAAAGAAGTCTTTTTTCCTTCATAGAAAAGAAGGTTAAAAAAAGATAAAGGTATTTTAAGCATATTTCTCTATTCTCCAGGCTATCAAGGAAAATGTAGTACTTAAAAACAAAATAAATTATAAGAAAAGCTTTTGTGTGAAAACAAAAAAAAATGCAAAAGATCTTAAGAGACTGAAGGGAATCCTGATACATTTCTAGAGTTTGAAGTCCCAATGATAGAATATGATACAGAGAAGAAAGAGAATTAAAAAATGTGTTTTTATGTGGCTCAGCAATACATATGAGTCTCTTCTCGAAGAAGAGGGAATCGTATCCTTTAAAAAGGAAGGCATTTCTTATTAAAGAATGGCATGTATCCACAGGATGAATAAACATCCAGTAGGGTCAGAGGAGGAAGAGATGAGTAGAAGCACTTGGTGACTCTCTGATGAGAGATGATGAGGAAGATGTTTGTCAGTTTGACAGTAATAATAAAGAGATTTCTCCCTATGGCATATATTTTGAGTGTTATGGGGAATTTCTCAAGCTTTGCCATACCTGATGATTGTTACATAAATTCGATGATTCATCTAGGCACAAACTTAAAGAATAAATTTAGAGAACAATGTTGTAGATTATGAAGTCGTCAGCAAAAAGCTGAAGCTTAGAGACAGAAGAAAGAAGCCATCCACAGCTTGGAATAATACTATTAGCACTTTCAGGAAAATGGCTGAGAGAAATACTTGATTCTGGACACATGCCAGGAGAAAATCAGTCACAAGCATTTACTATGTGTCAAGTGCTAGAGGTACAAAGAAAGCTAAGTTAACAAATATTAGTTAAGTGCCTACTATGTGCCAGGCATTGTGCTGGCAGTCCCTAGCAAAAACAGTTCCTGCCTTTAAGGATTTCACATTCTAAAGGGAGAGAAAAAGCTCAAAATTGTACATGTAGTAATCACTACTTCCAAATGGAGACAGATTCTGAAGGAAAAGGCATTTTGGGGTCAAATATTTGGGATGTGAATAACTGGTTAAAAGAATGGTCTTTAAGAACAGGATTTAATAACAATAATAAAATGAATTTGGACTTAGGATTTAAAATATTTAAGGATGACAAACTCATTGACAGGGATCAAGTTCACTTAATGAGGGCTTATAAGAATGGCTTAGCATAACTTGCTTTTTTCAGAACATGACTAATATGGAAATAGATTTTACATGATTGTACATATATAACCTATATCAAATTGTTTACCATTTTAGGGAGGGCAAAAGTGAGGTAGAAAGGATGTCCTCTACCAACATAAATTAAAAAAAAAAAGATACACAGAAGGAAGAAGAGATAACGGGGTGATTATAAAAGGGACATAGTTCTGTAAAGATAGTGATAACAGTACTGAGACACAGAATGAGGTCAGGTTGGCAAGGGAAGTTAAAAACAGCAAAAAATGTTTTTAAAACTATACTGGGGTTGGGGGAGCAGTTAGGTTTCACATTGGATAGAGCACTTGCCCTGTTCACTTACTGGGAGGAAGAAGAGGAGGAGGAGGAGGAGAGGAGGAGGAGAGAAAGAGGAAGAAGAGAAAGAAGAGAAGGAAGAAGAGAAGAAGAATAAGAAAGAACAGGAGAAGGAAGAGAAGAAGAAGAAGAAGAAGGAGGAAGAGGAGAAGTATACAGGGGAAAAGAAGAACATCAAAGAAGGGTCAGAGGATTGGGCTTGGAGATAGGAAGACTCATCTTCCAGAATTCAAATCTGGCCTCAGACACTACTGATATTCAGAGACTAGATATGTGTCCACCTTCTCCTCCTTAAAGAGGGGTCCTTGTCTCTTGTGGTAAGGCCCAGATAGGTGTCTAGCAAGAAGTGAGTGCTCTGTAGTATGCCATGGCACAGGTGAGAACAGAGAATGCCATGGGCCTCCGAGGGAGAAGAGAAATTTATTCCTCCTTGATGAAATTAACACTAATTTGCAATTTTTGACTAAGCAGATGGTATGGGGATAGAACTTTTATCTTCCATTAACACACTTTGTCTTCAGAATGCAAGGTAGCGATAGGGTTGCAAGAAGGGGGAGATTTTGAAGTTTTGAGGTTTTAGGCGATGAACTAGTTTAGAGTTAAGATTAGGCTAGTTTGAGGGTTAGGATTATATCTCCATTGAAAGGAGTAAGATCAGGGACAAAGTTAGGATAGCATTAGGGACAATGCTAAGATTAGGAGCTTACTCAGGTTTGCCAGAAATGGTCTTTTTCATTTAAATCAGTACCTTTCAAAGCATTAGGGGTCCCTGGAGGATTCTTGAGACTTTTTCAAGGTATCCATGAGATTAAAATTATTTTCATAATAACTCTAAAAATGTTTTAATATGTAAAATGTAACTCTTAATAGATAAAGCTCACATAAAAGTGCTTTGAAGGATACTCAATAATAATTAAGAATGTTGAGTTCTGAGACTAAAAAGTTTAAGAACTGCTAATTTGGAGACCTCCCTATCCATGTTTTCAATTTTTCCCTAGTATTCTGTGCAGATGATGTTTTCAATCCCACACAATAGTTCCCCTTTAGATCTCTAATGATTATTGGCACACCTGGGTTGCACAATTCCTCTTTTCTACTTGTGCAGTTCAGGCTAATATGGCAGTGATTTTGTTTACTCTTAGTTTCAGAGAAAGTAATTAAAGCAGTCTAACATTTTCCTTGGAGTGGTGGTTAAGATGGGAACAAGGTGTCCTAGTATCTATAATTTCTTGTGAAAATAGGTAGCAGAGAAGTCAAATAGTTTGCAAGTGAAGCAGTTCTGGATAAAGATTTATCACAAGCCTAATATTGGCACTGGGTCTGTGGGCAGGAAAGTAGAAAGTGATGACCATGAAGGCAGGAGAGAAGAGAGTGATGGGCATGTGGGCAGTAGAGAAAAGAGTGATGGGCATGTGGGCAGTAGAGAAGGGAGTGATGGGTGTGTGGGCAGTAGAGAAGAGAGTGATCTAGGGGCAGTAGAGAAGAGAGTGATGGGAATGAGTGTGGGCAGTAGAGAAGAGAGTGATCTATGGGCAGTAGAGAAGAGAGTGATGGGAATGAGGTCAGGAGAGAAGAGAGAAGTACTGTGGACAGTAGAGAAGAGAGTGATGGGCATGAGGGCAGGAGAGAAGAGAGTGATGGGCATGAGGGTAGGAGAAAAGAGAGCAATGGGCATGAGGGCAGGAGAGAAGAGAGTGATGGAAGTGTGGGCAGTAGAGAAGAGAGCAATGGGCATGAGGGCAGGAGAGAAGAGAGTGATGGGAGTGTGGGCAGTAGAGAAGAGAGTGATGGGCATGAGGGCAGGAGAGAAGGGGGTGACCTACCATTGACTTCTGATCATAGTGCTGGGGGTCTACAGAGACACTGCTGCCTCTGCGTGAGTCCAAGAGGTTGGGGGTGGAGTCCACATTGGGAGAACTCTTGGGCGTCAGCATGGGTGTAGCTGCAGTACGCATGATGAGAGGTGGAGGCAGACTGCCACGGCCCTCCAGATGCCCATTGGGTGTCATTGCCAGGGAATACATCTTCATCTCTGTACATGGGAAGGATGGTGAGAATCAGGGTTATAAGCATGCCAAGAATTCTGCATAAATAGGGATGTGGAAGGAGTGATGGGGCAGTTAATGAAAACTAGAGAATGGGAACCACACCATTTCCCTGTTTTCTCTGAGTGCCAGGTTGTCTTGACTGGCAATGACAGTGCAGTGGTTTCAGGATTTTGTGTGCATTACCAGCTCTGAGTATTGACTCCCTTGCTGAGCATCCCACCTGGGGTGGCACTTGTACAGTCATTTCAGCCATGTCTTACTCTTTGTGACACCTTTTGTGGGGGGGTTTCTTTAGCAGCAATACTAGAATCGCTGGTCATTTCCTTCTCCAGTTCATTTTAGAGCTGAGGAAATTAAGGCAAACAAAGTTAAGTGACTTGCTTAGAGTCACACAACCAAGAGCGTGAGACCACATTTGAATTAAGGTCTTCTTGATTCTAGGTCTGGTGCTCTATCTATTGTTCCAGCTCACTGCTGGTGTTCATAGATATGCATGTATAAAAAGACACGGTGGAGCAGGAGGACCCTGGCAAGTGGGGAGATAAGAAATAGCTACAAGTAGAAGGGATTGCTGGAGCTGAGTTTTGAAAGAAATTAGGGATTCTGAAAGTTAATAGTAAGCACAGGATGAGGGCCAATTGGCCTGGACCACCGAGTGAATGAGTATGTATAATAATGAATGTATTAAGGTTGGGGCCAGGTTGTGTCCCATTGTGACCTGTCTAGGTATAGCATGACAGCTTGATCAGCCAATGTGAGGGTATGTGGTAATGCAGACACGTGTTGCTTTTCTTCCCTGCTGCTGACTCCACACAAGAAGTAAATTCAGCGCAGAGTGTAGATGTCTATACATGGAAATGTGCCTGGAAATGTCAGGCCCCCTGGAAGCCTCATAATTCTGTTTCGTGTTTCCTTGGGCATACTGTAACTAATTTGGAGGAAGCTTCCAATTAGGACTCAGAGTGAAAAAATGTCCTTTCCCTGTCATTTGGGAAGAATGTGGGTGGGCAGGCCTATATTTGATTGTATGTGGAGACTTGCAACCTAGAAGGGTCTCTGGATGAACAACTGTTTTAGTTGGGAGAAGAGGAAGGAATCATTCTGATCTTAAAGATGGGAATAGAGCCTTATACTTGGGATAAACTGATGATGCCTGAAAGTATGTCAGAAGGGCCACTATTTTCCACCAAACAGTAACTAAGGAGCTAGTTTTGACCCAGACATAGCCAAATTTTTCAATAGTATGTTATACAATCTACCTATGAATAGAGTCATGCAAATTTAATTATATAATTAAGGACAGGAATAGGTACTATACTCTTGCAATTTCTTTGATATATGGCATTCCAAGATGATCTCCCTCTATCATATATATCAAGCACTTTCTCTGCCTTAGTCTCCCAGAACACTGAGTGACTAAGGGATTTGTCTAAAGTCATATAGTCATTAGATGTCATTGACAGGATTTCTTGAATCCAAGATAGGTTTTCATCCATTTTATCTCATACTTGCTATAATTAATCATAGGGATTGGAAGATAGGAATTGGGCTTGTAACTTCATAAGTACACGGATGCTTGAGTTTCAGTGTTAGTCAGCACCTTCTTTGCCACTTATAGCTGAGAGTGAGCATGGGATAATCCAGCATCTCAAAGGCACTATGTGTTAGAAGCTGATTGAAGTTCAGGTTTTTCTATCTTTGATGATGCCTCTAGGGTGGTATTATGTGACACTGTCTCTCTATTAGTCATATTCACTTTTAATTAACATTGTAGAAGAAATAGCCCTGTTCTTAAGCCCCAAAGACCTCTTGGATTTGAATTTTGGCTTTGGCTTTTAAACTAGCTGTGGGCTAATTAAGTGGGTCTCTGGTCATCGTGCCCATCTCCCACCTCCAGAACCTTGAGCAGCACCTGAGACAGAAGACTCTGATAGATGTACTTACGTTTATCTTGTCTAAAATAAAAGCCTTTTCCACTTCCTAGCTATCTGTACATCATGACCCTAAGCAATACCCACTTTTATGATCTTCCTACTTCTTAGCTTTCTCAACATTATGCCCAAGGCAAGTGCCCCCTTTTCTATTTTCTTTGTTTTCTATCTTTCTCCCAGATATGGTCTCCTCCCCTATTAGAATACAAATTCTTTGAAAACTGTGCTTGCTTGTATTTGTATCCCCACATTTAGCACAGTTCTTGATTTTTAATAAATTATCTGCCCATCTACAGGGAGATTTGTGTTTGAAACACACAGGAAGTAAATAGTACTATGTGAATTTGAATTCAGGGATTCTTACTCCAAATTTGGGGTCCTTTTAAATTAGCTGCCAGACATAGTTCTTTCCTTTAAAATGAATGCATATGTGAAGGGAGACAAAAATATTTATTAAATATTTACAGTGTTGTACTCCAGGCACTAGGCTGTTTGCCCTGCTTGCTAGTTCAATTTAGTACATAACTGTATGTTACAGGTCTCTGTGCTTATGTAATTGTCTAATAGGCGATAAAGTTCTCAGGGACAGATATTGAATTTTATTTAGGCTTTACTATAATTTTTTGTACATATTGGATGCTTGAAAAACATTTTTGTCTTTTTGTTTTTGTATTTTGTAGATCCCAAGGTCTAGCACAATGACATGTATATATAGAATTGGTGCTTAATAAATGAACTGAATAGAATTAGGCATAGCTCATGATAAGTACCTGAGCCTCTGTGTCTCAATAATTCTGGTATCTTTCCATTTTGTCTTTTTTTGATCTTTGTTACCAGTAAAATTCTTTTGAGAAACCCGTCAGGGAAGGAAAGTGGTAACTACAGAGCGAAGATCTAAAAAGATCTTGACAGGCTAGAATATTGGCCCTAATCTAATAAAATGAAATGTAACAGAGACAAATATAAAGTCTTACGCTTGTGATTTTAAAAAAATTGCTTCACACATACAAGCAGAGAGAGGTATCGTTAGCAGTTTGTCTGGAAAAAGAGTTGGCATTTAAGTAGAATGGAACACTCCAGAGATGAGGCAAAAACTGATAGGTAGAATTGAAAAAGCTGGGGAAGGGGCTTCTTATCCCCCTCTCACATAAGTGTTAGGAACTTGGAAGTGGATATTGAGTTTAGAAGAGAAAAGTAGAAAAATCCTGGAGTCCTTTCAATCATTCTTGGTATCTCTCTCAATGGATCAGGGTCTTACAACCTTCAACTGAGAAATATCCAAACAAATAGGGAAGGGTTCAAGATTGGCTAGAGAGCGCAGTCCTGATCTTATGACATAGCACTATCATGTCCTGAATCTTTGTTTATCCTGTGTTTGAGTTCTCTGGCTGTTGCATATAACTTTCCTGGGAACAAACATCACATAGGAATACAAAGAAAGCCCCTGGGGTAATCAGAGTCTTTATGGCCATGCTGTGCTTCTACAATGGAGTTTCTCTGGTCTCTCTTGTTCCTCCTGCTTCTGAAACACATGATCTGACCATGGCAGTGGAATAGCCTAAAAATCAGGCCTAAATCCCTGCTGTTAATTGTAAGTCAGGGACTTTGGAAACTATAGGCTAGTCAATTTACCTACTGGTGGCTTCCCTGGCGGAGTTTTACAGGGAGAGATGTGAGGAATAAGGGTTGGGAACAAGTAGATAAATCCTATATTGAGGATATCTACATATATAACATCAGAACTCTAATTGTGTGGTTAACCATTTGGATTAGTAACCTAATCCTTGACTAGGATTGGGGATCAGGGCTTAATATGGGATTAGGCAGTCTTAGAATGAGAGAGATGGGTGTCCTCACTAGGGCTACTGGCCACCACCTGTTGTCTTCCTTGTCTCACTAATTAAACTGTCCATTGCCAGTGATACGGACCTATGTTTTGCCACTTGACCCAGGTGACTCAGGAGGACAGAGTGAGGCTGGTGACAGTTCTGTCTCACTTAAATCCAGTTCAAGACATCATCTTCCCCTGATGTCACTGGTTCTCTTCAAGAACAAAGGATGAACAACAACAAACTGATCTGCCTCCTCCAATAGGGGTAAGAGCCTTAGAGAAAAGTCAGGAAGTCCTGGTGGCTACTCATTGCTGGCTCAGAAATGATCACCTTAAGGCTTAGGCCTTCCTGGATCAGAATTTCACTTCTGTCTCATAGACATAGGAAATTTGGGTTAAATGGGGTAATGGATAGAATGTTGGACTTAGAGGCAGGAGGGCCTGGCTTCCTGATCCTGCCTAGCTTCTATGTGTGTGACATTGGGCAAATCCCTTACCTCTCTAAATTTGTAAAATGATAGGTTTGCATTTGCCGACCTCTAAAACCCTTTCCAATTTTATATTTATGATCCCATAATCTGATGACATCAAGACTTTTTCTTGCTTAGTATTAATGATCTAGGTTTAAAATTAGCTATAAAAGAGGTTTCTTATTAGTTAGGAAGAACTCCACCCACTGACACCAGTAAGAGAAGAAGAGTCCTCTTTTACAAAGTAGCTCAGACAAGTGAAGCCAACAGCCCAGGTTACAAACTATATGAGTTTCTGATTTCAGGAAATATTTAGATGTAGAGTCTTCCAGATTTTCATTTAGTCCCACAAGATATTCTACCAATGAAAAATTACTTTTCCTAGGATGTTTTGGATTTGAGACTTAGCTCTGTCACTAATTTATAATGTGATCCTGGATAAATAGCTTTCTTGGTCTTCAGTTTCTCTTTCTGTAAAATCAGGTGATTGAGCTATATGATGCCAAATGTGCCTAAATCTGAAATTCAAGTTTTTGTGTTCTAAGGCCTTTCCCAGCTCTGATAGTCCATGTTATATGTTTTAAAACTCTTTTGCATATTTGCTATTCAATGAGTCTATCAATTGACTACTTTCACTGCCACCAGATCTTTTTATCAGAAGCTAATTTTGCCTAGAAATATGCTGAGCACTGTGATGGAGATAGGGCCTTTTTCATTTTTCAGAGTCCCTCACTCATAGCTTCCCATGCCTCTCTCCACATCTCATCAGCCTCTAAAGAAATATACCTGTGGCACGTAAGTCTCTCAGTTTTTCAAAATCCTCTTCAAAGTTGGCTGATGTCTTGTCCTCATCTGTGTCAGATCTATTTGCATCCCCCTGCCAACCAAGAAAAACAGGAGTTACTAACTTTATACTTTGTTTAGAATATCAAGGAATGGGAATGGTTGTATAGATAAGATGACTTTGAATCTAGCAAGTGTTTTCTAAGCACTAACAGATAGTTAAGATAAGTTCAGATTTAGCTCCTGTCCTCAAGTAGTTTACATTTTGGCTTTATCTGTAAAGATAAAGCCAACCATCTTGGCTGTAGAGCAATACATCTATAAAGAGGTAGTTCAAAGGGGAGGAGAATCAGAAGTTATATTATATCTGTAGATGGGGAAGATGGGAAGAATGGACTAGGAAGTTTACTGGAGGAGGTGTTGTAAATCCTTGACACAGCCTCAGAATGAATCCCAATTACATCCCCAATCAAGGACTAGTCCACTGGTCATAGGGTTCCCACATGCAGCACGTGGCCACACCCACACACATATCTATATAAATATACACACACATTTATATCTATAGCTATATACATACATATATCTATATCTATTTAGAGATATATGTAGATATGGGGCTCTAGAATGGGATATGTCTACGTGTCCCCATCTTCTGTCCCTCACCTCTGCCTGGAAGCCCTCCACTAGGATGGCCACCAGTAAGTTGAACAGCACATAGTTGCCAAAGGTCATCAGCGCCACAAAGTAGAGAGCAGCCCAAGAGGAAGTGGAGGCCATGCCATTATAAAGCACAACATTCCAGTCTTCTTGAGTGAGAATCTGTGAGAAAACAGAGAGTGATTTTCCCCATTTCCCTGTAGCACAGAACCAATGGATCACTTTTTGCACAAGTGGTATTCAAACCATCCCGATGAAATGACTTTGAACCCAACAAGAATATTTTGAGGTCCCACAGAAATCTTCCTAAATATGAGGCAATACTGCTTTAGCTACTGTCTCTCCAGATCAAAAAATATTCCCCATCCCCATTCCACTCCCACTATGAGCTGCTGTGGATTTCCTATTTAAAGTAGAGCTAATGAGTTAAAAAGAAGTTAAAGAATTGTTAACAATGCTTAATCAACTGATTCACATTCATTCAATTTAACAAAAATTTATATGTTCCTATTTTGGCTAAGGCACTGCTCTAAATGTCATGGCTGCGAGGAAAACAAGTTAAACAATTCTTTCCTTCAAGGAGCTTATATTCTTCTGGGAAGAAAAATACACATATTATTTGAGGGTGGGAAAGAATCTCAAAAACTTTGTGGAGGGGAAGATTAGGGAAAATTTTCCATAGGCTGTACCTAAAGTGAGCCTTGAACATCCTTAAAAGGAAGGTAAGAATTTGGAGAGGGAAAAACAAGAAGACAGTAAGTACCAAGTACCATAAGGGAGAGAGAGAGTCTGTGAAGATATGAAAATGGGAGATAGAATGCCAAGTTCAGAGAATGGATAGTAGCTTAATTTGGCTGAAATGAAAAAAGCATGAAAGGAAGAAATGGTCTGGAAATGTAATAAGGTCAAAGGAAGGCTTTAAATGCCAGCCAGAAGAGTTTATATTTCATGCATGAGGAAGAAAAGGAGCTACTGAAGGTTTTTTTTGAGCATGGAGTAATCAGATTTGGGAAATTATTTTGGCCCTATGTAGAGAAGAGATAGTAAAGAGGTGATGAAGAGCAGAGAGGGACTGGGCTATTGCAATAGTGCCAAAAAAAGGTAATAAGGACCTGAGACAAATGAACAGCTATGAGAATGGAGAGAAGCGGGCTAAAAGACATGGAGGCTGAAAGATAAGATTTGGAAACAGAGGGGAAATGAAGGGTAAAGGAGAAGGAAGAGTCCAGGATGACTGGGTGATGAAAACCTGAAATACTAGAAGAATAGTCACATCATCAACAGGAAGATGGATGTTTAGGAGGAGAAGTAGATTTAAGAGACAAGAGAATGAATTCCATTCTGGTCATATCAAATCCAAATAATTAGTTAGAATAATAAAGAATAATGGCGCACAGATCAGATAAATAAAAGGGTATAAATAAACAATTTATACCTTCTTAGGCCCTATATTAGAATATTTCTCCTTGCAATTCTAAATCCTTTTTCTCCCCTTTTTTCCTCTCCATTTTTCTCTTTCTATCTTTTTTTGTGTGATTCCTGTTTTTTTTTTTTGGTGTGTCTCATTTTCCTTTTCTATAGCTATTTGTTTCTGTCTGTCTATCTATCTGTCTATTGCTCACTTTCTCTTCTACTGACTTCTTCTGTGATAGAAAGAAGATCAGGACCCAAGGAGATCTAGCTTCAACTTCTTATGTTAGTTTGGTCAAGTTATTTGAATTTTCTGTCTCAGATTAGGTGATCATTAAGGTCCCTTGCAGCTCTTGATATTTTATGATTCTTTGTCTACTGAAAGAAGAGATGACATCTTCTTTCTCCTCCTGGTATCTAACACAGAGTTGAAAGCAGGAATATCTTGTTGGCGTGTTCTAGCTGAACAGGACTTTAGTTTACAAAGTTATTCACCATAGAGAAAACATTTTGTAGTTTATAGTTTAAATTTTACAAACATTAAGTTATCTATTACAGTGCTAAACACAGGAAATACAAAGATTTTAAAAATGACAGTTCCTGTCCCCTAGAAACATATATTATCTGAAGATATGACATGTTCACAGATAAGTATAATATATCATTGGGAGTGGAAGGGTTGAAGGAAAGATCTAGGCAAAATACTCTTGGAAAAGCTGAGATTTGAGAGAACACTGATTTCTAGAAGTACTGTGTCATGGGAAGCTTTGAAGAAGATCCATCATCTACATGAACATAAAGAAAGAGCTGCAAAGTGGAGATAAGGATGAATGCATTCTGGGAGAGGGACACACTTTCCAATTACAAAACTTTTCACATGTTCTCTTTTAACAATCTTGAAAAGGTAGGCTCTACATGGATGAAAACTTCTATTTTAGAGTTGAGGAAACAAAAGCCCATGTGGTACATTTAAGGAAGAAGCAAGACCAAAACCAATCATTGTCTCCAATTCCTTTCTACTATTATGCATCACCACCTTCACTTTTATTTCATGCCTTTACTGTAGTGAATGGTGGTGGCTAGGATAAAGAAAGATGAGTCACTTCCCTAGATGTCTAGACATGTGGCTAAAGTATGGCTCTCACTTGCTGTTCAGTGATCCCAATTTCAATAGAGTCCAATTTGCCTTGTGGGAAGATACCCCAGGATTTGCACAAAAGCATAGAATCTCAGAGATGGAAGGGACCTTGGAACTCATCATCTTGTTCATCTAGGGCAAATAGAAATCTTTCTTATGTTCAAAAGTTAGACAACAACTTGTCAGGAATGCTTTAGAAGAAGTTCTTAACCAGGTATTGGTTGTATTTTATGACCTTTGTTATGCCTCTCAGCTCTGATTATAATCACTCAGATTCAGCTTGAATGCTTCCAGAAAGGGAATTTACTATTTCATTAAATCACTTGTTCTATCATTACATAGTTCTCATTATTAGAAAGTTCCTCTTTATGCTGAGCCAAAGTTTTCCTCTTTATGATTTTCCTTCACTGTACACTGGTCATAATTCTATTCTTTGGGATCAAGAACAACACATCTGTTCCTTTTCCTCCATGACAGCTTTTTAGATATTTAATGACTAAATGTGTCTTTACCAAGTCTTTTATTCTCCAAGATAAATATTCCTAGTTCCTTCAACTATTTTTATATCACATGGTTTCCCTTCCTCTCAACTGTCTTCACTGCCCATTTCTAGCTTATTAAAGTTCTTAAAATATGGAACTCTAAATCAGAACAATGCATTTAAAATCCAAGTTCCTTATGTGAAAAGTTTTGTATATTGTTGGTGAAAATTTTACACTAATATAAATTTAAGCTAGGGGAACATTTTTCTATGGAAAGCCATTGAACTAATTTCTCCATGTCTGTATTTCCCCCATCAATAGAAGGTCTCATTAAAATTTTTATTTTATATTTTTTCTATGTCTCTAGAAAAAGTTTATATTTCCCACATTTTAAACAGATATATAGGAACACAAAACATTTTCAATTACAACAAATTTGAACAAATATATTTTCATTAAGTTTATGATTGATTAACTCAAAGAACAGATGGATGAGAAAAATAGGGGAAAGGAGAGAAACAAGAGTGTAGAGAGAATAAACAAGAACAAGGAGAAGGAAAGAATAGTGCAGGAAGCAGAAAAAGAGAGAAAGAAGTAGATAAAGGAAGGAGAGATATGGAGGCAAAGAGAGAGATAAGAGAAATAGGGTGAGGGACATAGGAGTAGACAGTTTTTTATCCCATAGGCATCACATTGAGTTACGAATAATAGTAACAGTAGGTTATCACTGATCATCAATGCCCCATTGAAATACAATGTTACTAATTACCTATTATTCCTAGCTCTACAGCAGCTATAATCCTTAAAACTAGAAGTACCCTTCTGAGGGGAAAAACCACAGCAGCCTACTATAAATGGGGATTTTGCTCTAGGCTGAAGCTGTGAAGGTCTTGGCAGGAACACCCTTGAGGAACAAAGGAAGTCAATCAGAAAGCTGCATGTGGGGATGGCTATGACAAACCTACTCCTGCTAAGGTTCTAGACTTTACCTGGAACACAGTGACAATGGCCCAGAGCAAGGAGTCAAAGTTCTTCCTGTCGGGGACGGTATCTCCAGTGTCAGTTTTCAAGCTGAATTTACACCCGAAGAGGTGCATGCCAAGGATGCTGTGGGTGAATGAAGTTGAGAGAGTTAAGGAGCCATGAATCAGTGTGAGATGGAGGGAAGGAAAACACTGCTCCCCCACCCCCCACCCCCAACCAGGGACACTAAGCCATAGTGGAGAAGAATGGACTTTCCCTCCCAATCTTTAGCTCTTTTTCTCTTTTAGCATTTAGGATTGACACACAATAGAATTTCAATAGGAACTGCCTTGTTATCTCACTATTTATAGCTGAGACTTCTTTCTCCCAATTTCCCAGGAAGGCTCTCTGCTGTGGACCTGCTCTTTCTGCTTTCCCTAACCATATTTACTCAGCACCATGGACAGCGAGAGGCATTGGTCCCCTTTCTTCCCTCCACCCTTTGCTGAGCTGCAGGAAGTTGTGTGCAGGGCTGAGGTCAAGGCTGTGGGGAGAGGTTACCTAAAGATAAAGATGAACAGCATCAGGAGCATACAGAAGGTGGCCACATTGTCCATGGTTTTCATCAGCACCACTAGCTGTCGTCGAAGGGCTGGCATAAACCGAACCAGCTTCAGCACCCGAAGGAGCCTAAAGGTCCGGAGTACTGACAGGCCCCCATCTGACTGTCCGATAATTTCCCAGACACTTTTGGTAAAAGGCACAGGAAAGAACATGTCAGAAAATTAGGTTCCTTTTCATCTATCTATCTTCAAGTTACAGTTTGAGTACCTTTCCTCCAAAAAGCCCAATTGGATTAATCCAGTCTTTCCTTTGTCTCCAATTTTCCACCCTTGGGCATCCTCATAGTATGGGAATGGTATATTTCTGTATATTACATGAATATTAAGGGAGTAACTTTCCTAAGCTCAAAGGGGAATTAGAGACAGAAATGGGTCTAGAACTCAGGTTTTCTGACAATTACTCTTGGTTGTTACATTACATTGCCATTCCTATCAATAGATTATAAATACCTTGAGAGAAGGGAAAGGACTTCCTTCTAGTTTTGTATCCCCAGAACCTAAGAGAGATATGCACAACCCATATGGTACTTAACAAAGAAGGCATCTGATAAATTGTTGAACTGTATTGGATTGTTCATCCCCTGATAGCCAATGAGGAAAAAGTCTACATCTTCGGGGTGGACAGGTTTTGATTAACTAAGAATCCTTTTGTTTAAGCAAAGAATGAATATCTTTCTTGCCCTGCAAAGATTATTCTATGGCCCCTGGGAAATACTCAGGCTTAGCTAACATATCACTTCCTTAAAAAATTCCAGTTTCACAATTCACAGAAGGTTAGAATTAAAAGGTTCACTTAGGTATCCTTTAATGCAACTACATTATTTTTCAGTGAAGGATACCGAATTATAGAAAAATTAAGTGATTTGCTCAATGCCACACAGCTGACAAATGTGACAGCCAGAGTTTGAACTCATATCTTGTGATTCCCAGTTCAAGACTATCACTATTTATTTTGTGTAAATTACTTTCCCCCCTCTATTTCCTTAATGGCAAAATTGGGATAGGACAAGGTCTCTTTCAGCTCTATGTCCTGTGAGCCCATGGCCAAAATTTCTGGATTGCTACCCCAACTGAGTTTGGGAAATATTTAAAGTTTCTCACAGATTTCAGCAGCCCTATGCTTTCTTAGCTGGGTGAATTCTGGAAAGGAAACTATCTGTTTTTTGTTGATTCAGCTTTCAGTAGAAGTCTTCTGAGTCAATGTTTTTCACCTGCCTACCTATTTCAAAGGGAGAGGAAAGATCTAGTGACCAGAATAAAGTTTTATACTGAGGATTGGACGATGTCATAGATTCAGGCATTGAAGCTACTCTAAGCACTTAGAGCTGTACTCCTTGGTGTCGAAAGAGGCACCATTGGATTCAGATACTCCTGGAATCTTCCTCAAGTTCATGGCATTCTCATCTCTTGTCCCATTCCCCAATCATACATATAATCACCTGATAACAACGATGATACCATCAAAGATATTGTAAGGATTCCTGATGTAGCCCAGAAGCCCAAAGGCCAACAGCTTCAGCAGCATCTCCAGGGCAAACATGCTGGTGAAGACGATGTTGCTGATTTCCAAGGCATTGGTCAGCTCTTCAGGCTGGGGAGTACAAAAGACAGTGGGTCCCATTGCTGCCCTAAGAGCAAACAAAGGCCAAAAGGGCCAATAGGATAGATCTCCACTATGAACCAAATGAGATAATATTTATAAAGTACTTAGCACAATGCCTAGCACATAATGGAAATTAAATTTTTCTTCCTTTTTTCCTTCTTTCCTTCCTCAAATGACTGAATGAAAAAGCATTTATACATACACTATGTGAGAAATACTGTGCTAAGTTCAGCTAAGACTTTGATGGCCCTTCTCATCTGCACCACACAATCTTTCCCTTCTTCATCCAGTCTCTTGCTATCCTTTGATTGTTTCTCCTGTAAGCATGTCTCCTAAAATAGAGAAAAGCTTTCTAAGAGCAGGTATTGGCTCTTCTCTTCCTCTTGTCTATTCCATTCTGTAGTCAAGCTCATCCCTGGGAAGGAAGCTACTTCCCAAGAATAAAGGCACAAAATGATCATGTAGAAGGGTACCTTGGTGGTCAGTTTTGCTGAACAATTTCCTTTTCTCTTTTTACCCTTTGTCATACAAAATCCCTGGGATGGGAGGGATCTCTTGGACCACAGGAAAAGGAATAAGCATTTTTATAGGATCTTTTTGTTCCAGGCATTGTGCTAAATACTTTTTGCTTTTTTCAAAAAAGAGTATTATCTCATTTGATTAGAAGATCTTCAATCTAGAGCTGGAAAGGATCTCAGAGGCCAGCCATCTAATTCAAGCCTCTTATCTTGCCGATGAGGAAACCAAATAGGGAATGAAGACTTGCTCCAGGATCACGCAGTAAGTATAAGAGGAAAGATTCAAATCCAATTCTTGCTACTCCAGTTAGCATTTTCCCCCCCCCCCCACTGTCTCACACTACTTCTAGCAAGTACTTAATACTTGCTGAATAAATGAATGAATGAACCCTAACCCAACTTTAGCCTGTTTGACCCAGACTATATCCCATCCAAAATTTTTAGTAGAAACTTCTTAGTTAATTAACTACCATACAAAAACAAACAAGCTGATGCTAGGTGACATGAGTTATTATTGGATTAATTGAAAGTGAATGCAATTAATCATATAATTAAATTCATATGACCTTCCCACATGGATTTTTGACCATATGGCTTACTATTGAAAATCTTAGGGGTTCAATCTTCTGATTTTCTATGGGGGAAAATTCAGACTCAGAGCAGGGGAGTAACTTGCTCAAAGTTAATGCCAAAAATACCACAAGCAGCCAGATATCTCAATGGTCCTCATTACTCACTTATATTCTGAGAGTACAGGCTTCAAAACACCAACCATAGTGCTTCCAGGTACTTGTCAAACAGTCTCTGGGAAAAAGGTGTAGGTGAGTTGTGTTTTCTACACTTTAAGAATCCATGTAAGCCCCTAACCATTGACTAGGTTGATCCATAGTAGGCCATCAATGGTTAGTACCATAGACTCAGAGGTTAGAATGGGTCTTGGAGGTCTACCTAGTTCAACTCCAGCAATTTTACAGATAAGTTTCTGTACACCAAAGTGATACAGACAGAAAGTAGCGAAGTTGAGATTCAAACCCACTTTCTTTGCATCCAAATTAATCAAATTGAACCTTCTTCAATAAGCGCTCCCCTTAAGCTCTGATGGCTTGACATGCTCCAATATTTATCCTAAAGGAGTTCAATCCAAGGCTCTTCAAAGACAGAGGGCAATGATATTGGGCTCAATATAAGCCCAATGGTGAGTGAGATGGCAAAGCACTTTTGATAAGTTTTCTCAGTCTCTTCTTTAATTTCTTCCTTTGTAAAATCAGGGGTTGGATTAGTTGAACTAAAAGGTTTCCTTTAGCTGTGTATCCTCTGGTTCTATGATCCAGTAAAGTTATTAATTTCATCTGGAAATCTCAGAGCACTCTTGTTCTGTGGATGAACACTGATGATATTTGCATTCATTAGTACCAGAAGCTATTTTAAAAATTCAATGGCACATGGATGCTCTAGATCAGGGGTCCTCAAACTATGGTCCGTGGGCCAGATGCAGCAGCTGAGGACGATTATCCCCTCCACCCAGGGCTATGAAGTTTCTTTATTTAAAGGCCACAAAACAATGTTTTTGTTTTTACTATAGTCCGGCTCTCCAACAGTCTGAGGGACAGTGAACTGGCCCCCCCTATTTAAAAAGTTTGAGGACCCCTACAGATCATAAGGCAAATTCTCCACCTTTCAGGGCACACTATATGAGTATACAAAGACGGCCATTAGTGGGGTGAACTAAGGATAGAGGTCAGGTTTCTGTCTTGTCCATAAACTACTGCAATCCACTAGGCTATATTGAGTAATTATGAGGATTTCATTATTTATGTCCTGTTCTTGAGCTGGGATCTCTTCCAAATCAGCTCTGTTTATCCAGAACTTTCGGGATTAGAAATCAAGCTAGAAAGCATTCAGAAATATACTTCTCCAGAGATATTTCATAAATCTGACTTCAGTTATTCTCTAATCATGTAAAAGTTAGGCCTGGAGAGGATCCTATTCCAACTTGCATTTAAAATAGTTTGGGAAGCTTTGGAATCTAGAGTGGCAAACAACAGGAGTAAATAAAGGGAAGTCCCCAAATGTTTTTGAGTAGAGGACTGCCATAGTTTAAGATCTATGCAATAGGAATACTAATCTGCCAGTGTGTTAAGACTGGATTGGTGAGGGGAGGGGCCAGAAGCAGAGAAACCAACTAGGAACTTATAATAGGTATGAGAAGGTGAGGGCCTGAATAAAGTGGGGCCCATCATGGGGAGAGGAGAGGATGAGTAACAGATGATTTGAAAAAAAATGAGAGAACTTTGTGAATGTTCTATCCTTGAAAATGGGGCATGAGGGAGAGGTCATAGACCACTGAAACTTTTAGTCTAGCTGCCTGGGAGTATGGTGATGAGCAATGCTTCTTTTTATGACCTTTTCCAAAATTCTCAGTTCAGAAGTCTCACCTGCCCCTTAAAAAACTCACTTCCTGAGATCACAGATAAACATAATGGGTGATGCTCAGATACTTTGTGCTTCCCTTGCTGGAGGCAACTGAGTTTCACACATACACTCACAGAGATTGGGGACCGAGAGGAGGTGGAGCAGGTGGTGTTGTTAACACAGCTTGTCCTATTCAGTAGTTTGAATTGTTTCTCCTGGGTGTATAAAGACTGAGTCTTCCTGAGCTAAAGAGGAAGGAAGCCCTGCCTCCAAGCAGGGACAGACCTAGAGTGCAGTTAGCTTCAGCTATATGGATAAAATAAGGGTTAATTTTTTCCTCAATTGCTTTCCAACTTGAAGACATTTCCTAGAAGGCTTTGAAACACTTGTTAAGTGAAAGCAGAGGAATCAATACTCCTGTTAAAAGCAAATCTAGAATTCATAGTTCAGGAAGTCCAAATCTGCTGAGGTAGTGAATTGTATTCTCTTGCTGATAGATTTCTCCAGTTTCTACCAGCCAACGCAAAGGCAGTCAGTACCTGGATCACCTAGCCCATCCCTTCCCTGTCCTGTCTAAGATCCAAATCCAGATTTATCTGGCTTATAATATCTCTTGTACAAGGCCATCTCACTCCTGATTTCCTCACTTGGATTCTTCTTTATTTCTAATGGTCTAGGAGTATCTTTATCAGTGCTCCCCTTCCATTATTTCTCCCTCCCTTCAAATCCCAATTGCTGAAAAAAAAAACCCAGGCTTTTTGGTGTTATAAAAAGAACTTTGAACTAGGAGCTAGGATCCCTAAATTTGGAGTTCAATTCAAGCTCTGACACAAGTTTTTGGTATGATTTGGGACAAGTGATCTTCCTTCTCACACATATTCACATTTAAAGGTATAAGGGGCTTGACCTGAAAGGCCATCTTTTGAACCTTCCCTTCCCCAAGTAACAGATAAGGAGGCTGTAGTCCAGAAATAGTCAGTGTCCAGAAAGGGCAATTCCAGGTTCTGGATCCAGGTTCCTTGACCCCAAATCCACACACTTTAGAGTCTTGATTTTCCTCTTTAGTAAAATGCAGAAATTGGATGAGCTGATGTCAAGATCCTTCCTGGCTTTGATGTTCTCTGTTTCTATGTACATTATCGACACAGACTTCACACACAGACAGACTCCAAGCTGATTTTAGCCTCAGAAACTGTGAGTTATTTGACTTACAAGATCCCTCCAGGCTCTCTGATACTGAACAGTATCTATTACCAGGATGGGGACATTCTTGAAAGCCTTTAAAACCGAAATCTTAATAGAAAAAGGTTTTATAAGAGCACTTTTTACAGTCAAGGAAGAATTAGGATGGAGTTATATCTACCTCAGAGCT
This sequence comes from Antechinus flavipes, assembly GCF_016432865.1. Lineage (NCBI taxonomy): Eukaryota > Metazoa > Chordata > Mammalia > Dasyuromorphia > Dasyuridae > Antechinus > Antechinus flavipes. The sequence continues at coordinate 340,698,798 of NC_067398.1, read as the reverse complement.
TTGATGATGCAGGGCACAATGTCTGGGAAAGGAATGGATGTCCTTATTATTAAGAGTTTGTTAGCCAAGATGATTCCTTCCCTCCCAATGCAAAGTGACATTTTTAAAGATAAAAGAATCATAGAATTTTAGAATGTCAGAATGTAAAGGACTTTAGAAGTTACCTAATTTTACAAAGGTGAAAAATGGGGCTCAGGGGTGATAATGACTTCCTTGAGGTTATATGGAAAGTTAATGACAATGTTAACCTCAGTGTACTTACTTCCACACTATGGCTTCAAGTTGAATTTATGACAAATACTAGGTGGCACAATGGATGGCCTTGACTAAGGAACACCTTCCTTCCTGAGTTCAAATATAGCCTCAGACACGTCCTAGCAGTGTGACCCTGGGCAAGTCACTTAAACTTGGTTGCCTCAAGTTTCTTCATCTGTAAAATGAGCTGAAGAAGGAAATGGCAAACCACACCAGTATCTTTGCCAGGAAAACCCCAAATAGGATCATAAATGGTCAGAGGCAATTGAAAAATAAATGAACAACAAACAACAATAACACATACATGTTCTGATGTCAAGCAGGTATTCTTAAATCTAGGTTATGATCTGTGAAACTTGCACTGGCTCTGCTGTATCTTGTGCCTTTTTGATTTTCCTTCCCCCCCATTACCAACTTCTAACTATTTGGATTTTCTACCTCACTCCTCTCACAGAGCCCAAGCAGCTGCTCAGTCAAGCTAGGACTAGGCAATACCAGAATGACTCTCTAGAGAGTGGGCCAGCAAAACAATGTTACTTGATCCACTCCAATAGTTGTCAGACTAGGACCCTCTAGACTGTGTGTGAGTGTGAAAATCTATAAGTTTTGTGGGTGGTCTGATGATTGATTTCCTATTACCAACATTTTCTACTTCCTTGTGAAGCATCTCATTTTGGAGATGCTTTTACCTCTTTGGCCTTTTCCTTTGATTGGTGAATTCAGTTCTGGGAACACTATTTCCTCAAGTGCCCAGGCTATCTATATTCACTTCTCTTCTGATTCCATTCCTGAATATTTTGAAATTTTTACCCATTCACTAGCACTCTTAGTTCCTTTTATTCCCCTACTCCCTTATCTTTTTATATCTGTTCTTTTTGAGGATAGAGATTATCTTTTTTGTTTGGATTTATATTGCCAGTACTTAAAACAGTGCCTGGCATTGGGAATGTGCTGAATAAATCTATCTATTTATCTATCTATCAATCAATCAATCAACACTCTGGCCATCTGGAAATCACCTACTCAGATGTTCATTTATGCAGAATCCAAAAAGAAGTCTCCCTTCTTCCTGCCTAAAAGAAATCTCTGACCATCAACATTAGGAATAGAAAGCCCGTGATCAACTGTATTCTTAAGATCCCCTCTTTGTCCTATTAACACTAATTTTAAATAAAATCCTAACCAGTTTGAAGATCTAATTTTCCAGTCTACTATAAATGAAAAAGCCAGCAACAGAGCTGCTAGAGGCAGATATAGTGAAAATGAGAGGCGACTTTTGATAGCTTGGAAATAGAAATAGAAAACGATATTCAAAAACAGATCCAAAAACTCAGAAAGCACAGCCATTATTGAAGGTTACAGATGGTCCTTCCCACTTTAATAGCCAATATTGACAAGGCTTAATATTCATTATGAGATACTAGGTCTCTACAATGGTTTATGATTTATAAAGGAATCTTTTTCTCTGTTCCTCAAGTAAGACACTTCTAATTCCTAATTCTGGGCATAGTCATTACCTATTCCCCCTTCCTGGAATTCTCTCTCTTTCCATGTCCACTCCTGGCTTCCTTCAAGTCTCAGTCTTCTGCAGGAAGCCTTTCCACTCCTCCTTGATCTTAGTATCCAGTATTTGAGATTAATCCCAATGTATCACATCAATTTCTTATTTGTAGATAGTTGTTTACATGTTACCTCACTTGTTATATTGTGAGCTCTTTGACAGCAGAGACTATATTTTACCTTTTTTTTGTTTCTTTTTGTATCCCTATCACTTGGCAAGGTGTCTTATAAGTAATAGATACTTAGTAAAATGCTTATTGACTTGCCTAGACTTTCCTTGCAACAACTTTGCTAGGTAGGTGAGAGTAAGTGTTAGTTTCCCCATTTTGCAGATGAAGAAACTGTTTCAAAAAAGATGAACTGATATGACCACAGTCACACAGAAAATAATAACTAATATTATATATTCTTTCCTTCCTTCCTTCCTTTCTTCTTATCTCCCTCTTTCTCTTCCTTCCTTCCTTCCTTCCTTCCCTTCCTCCCTCCCTTCTTTCCTTCTTCCTTCCCTCTCTTCTTCCTTCCTTCCTTCCTTCCTTCCCTTCTTCCCTCCCTCCCTTCTTTTTTTCTTTCTTCCTCTTTCCCTTCCTTCTTTCTTTGCTTCCTTCCTCTCTTCCTTTCCCTCCTTCCTTTCTTCTTTCCTTTTTTTCTTCCTTCCCCCTTTACATGATTATCTCATTTAATCCTTACAACTAATGTGAGAGATAAGTGCCATTTTACAGATGAGAAACTGAGTTAAACAGAGACTTGGCGAAAGTTACACAGCTAGTAAAATGTCCTACCCTGGGATACTATGAGGCTCAAATAAGACACTGGATTTGGGGATGCACTTTGGAAAGCCTGATTATTTTAGCAAGCAATGGACTTGATAGAAATGACTAGAGTGAGCTGATGAGTTGAAAACTTTAACAGGACAAAGTCATAAGTCTTTAGATCCCGGCACAGATTAATGTTTTCATCTTCTCCTCTGTCCAGCATCCCCTTCCCCCCAAAAGAGTGGCTTGCTGCCTGATTTTGTATTGAATCCAGGCATGAGGGATACAGCTTATTATCCTGGTTGCTTAAGTTCATACCCCTGTTCTTTCTCTTATTTTCCTTCTGCGGGCTTCCTGGAGAATAAGGTCTGGGAATAGGCCGTGCCCTCTGTCCTACAGACCCGCTGTGACTCAGTTGCTCTGGAAACAATCACCATACGGGGCCTGTTGGCTACACAAAAGAACTATTCACAGGCATCCCGCCTGGGGCCGGACACACAGAACAGTTGTCAGCTGTGAAAAATGTCCAGCCAAGAGCTTCCAATTTAGGGCTGTTTGCTGGGAATAATACATTTCAGGATCACCATTGCCTATGTTTCTTTTGCCTTCCCCGATCAGGTTGGAGTCAAGCAGAGAACAGAAATCAGAATCTGCTCAGATGCAGCCAATTTACCTTTGAAACGAATGCCCTGGCTCCTTGAATGAACAATGGCCCACAACCTTCTAATTAGCATTCTTTTCCAATACAGTGGGACGACAGAACTGGGTCATTCAAGCCCATACATCTGCCCTGGGAGGACATTTGACTCAGAAGATGGCCTTAGATTCCACAGAAACTCCATTCCCTTTATTAGCAAGTGGAGGCCTCTTCTCTAGTCTGGGCTCTGATTCAGATCTGGCTCCATCCCAAAGGGTATGGGGCCAGTGTTGCTCACTATGTGGCTAACAACTGTGACCTGAAACCTCAAAGAGGCCAGATCCTGGCTTGCTGAGCCATCCTGAGGAAGCAGGACTGCCCTTAGAGGAATGCTGACCTCTCAGACCCAATGCCAGATTACCTGATGGACAGTAGGCATATGCTGGGAGTTCCCAAGAGTTTCAACCATATTGACTTCCATTCTCTGAAACCTACATCACAGATTACATGTCAAACCACAGTGGAGTCATTTTGTTCTTTGTACACATCACTTTTGTCACAGCTTTGCGACATGAGCCTTCATGTTCTGACCTAATGTTGAATGTAATAATGGGTATTATTGCCATGGGTAGGGTAGTAAGGTTTTTGGTAGTTATGATCTCTAAGGTTTTCTGGCTCTTTATCAGACTGAAATTTAACACCACTTCCATGAGTTTTAGGGCAACCCAGACCGTCTGTCCCAACCTCCTTCTCCCTTTCTTACTCTCTTCCTTATTTCTCTTCCTTCTTTTCCTTCCCTCTCTTTCTCCCTCCCTCCCTTCCTTCCCTTCTTTCTTTCCCTTCCCTTCCTTCCTTCCCTTCCCTTTCCTTCCCCTTCCTTCTTTCCTTCCTTCCTTCCTTCCTTCCTTCCTTCCTTCCTTCCTTCCTTCCTTCTTATCTCCCTCTTTCTCTTCCTTCCTTCCTTCCTTCCCTTCCTCCCTCCCTTCTTTCCTTCTTCCTTCCCTCTCTTCTTCCTTCCTTCCTTCCTTCCTTCCTTCCTTTCTTCTTATCTCCCTCTTTCTCTTCCTTCCTTCCCTTCCTCCCTCCCTTCTTTCCTTCTTCCTTCCCTCTCTTCTTCCTTCCTTCCTTCCTTCCTTCCTTCCTTCCTTCCTTCCTTCCTCCTTCCTTCCTTCCTTCTTATCTCCCTCTTTCTCTTCCTTCCTTCCCTTCCTCCCTCCCTTCTTCCCTTCTTCCCTCCCTCCCTTCTTCCCTCCCTCCCTTCTTTTTTTCTTTCTTCCTCTTTCCCTTCCTTCTTTCTTTGCTTCCTTCCTCTCTTCCTTTCCCTCCTTCCTTTCTTCTTTCCTTTTTTCCTTCCTTCCCCCTTTCCTTCTTTCTCTCCCTTCCTTTTTTCCTTCCTTTTCTCCCTTCATCTTTCCCAGAATTATACATGGGTAGGTTGGGGTCAAAGAAGAAAGTACTATTCTTAATTATAAGCAAGGGAAAGATTAGCATCACCATATAAGTAAATAGAAAATGAACAACTCAAGAATTAAAGCAAGAATTATCCCAAGGTAGCATAATTAACGATCAAAGTAGTCATTCTGAATTCATGCAATGAATTTCAAAAAGGGAGGGGTTCAGAAAGAGAAACTTGTGAGTGGAAGGGAGATACAATGCAGACCTTGGGGTCAGGATGAATGCAAGTCTTTCCTCAGACACTTATTAGATGCATAATCAAGTTTCCTGGGACTCAGTTTCCTCCCTTATAAAAGGAGTGAGTTGGACTGAATGACCTCTAATGGAAAGCTTCATGGGAATATAATTCACAAGCTAGCCTTGTGGGTGCGTTGTGCGTTGTGAGAGACAGGGTGGTATAATAGATAGAAGGCTTACTGTGAAAGCAGGAAGAGGTGAGGGTGAGTCTGGTTTATAATAATTAGTAACCATGTGACCCCTGGCAATAAATCACTTGATTTAACAGTCATTTAAACTTTTGGTGACACCAGGCATCTCTCTAAGACTAAATTACAAATTAAACTTTCCATTGTATTGCTGAAGGGAATTTCCACACTAGTTGTCCTTTCATACCCATTGAAATAACAGGTGAGCAGCAAAATGAAGGGGTTATAGAGTGAGGGCAGGGAAAAGTATATGGGAAAACTTAAAAGTGGAGTGATGAAATGCAACAGCTATAGAGATGGCTATTATATGGGCTTTATATGGGTAAAGAAAAAGGTGGGGGACTGATATCAAATTATTGTATGAGGAACTAGATATTAATATAATGAGTTGGTTTAAATCTAGGTGGCAGTGAGCAGTCAGAAAAACTTGAGTTCAAATCTGGCCTCAAAGACCTACCTACTAATTGTGTGCCTGAGCAAATCACTTAATCTCTATTTACTTCATCTATAAAATAGGGATAATAAGAACACCTACCTTTGTGTTGTGAGGTTATTGCATTGAGTTGTTATAAAGACTAAGTGAAATGATAATTATAAATTACTTAGTATAGTGCCTGATATAGGGTAAGCACTATATAAATATAAGTTATTAATTATCATTAAACTGAAGTTCACTCATATAAGAGTTACACAAGCTAGGGTTTATAGCATCATAGATTTAGAGCCAGACAGAATCTTAGAGAGCATCTTTCTGATCACTTTACAAATAAGGAAACTGAGGCCCCCAACTGGCTATATAACTGACTTAAGGTCACAAATTTTTTAAGCCTTGAGATAATAAATTTAGTGGTAGAGGAACCTTAGTCATACACAGGTTGTAAGTTACAGAGCTGGATTTAAATCCAGATTGGTTATTTCCCCGCTAAGATGTCACATTAATTCTATACTCTAATAAGCTCATGGTTTAGGGGAAAGTGGATATGTGGATATGTATGATAACTCAGCTTCTGCCCAAGTCTCAGTTATTACCCACTGAGAGGCAGAGTAAGATGATATAGAGTAGTTCTGGGACATAGCTTCTAGTTTTGGCTCTAATAGTAACTTGATTTCTGAGTTTGAGTAAGTCACTATATCTTTGTTGGCCTCAGTTTGCCTCTCTCTGAAATGGGGATGATGGTCTCCGCCAAATTTCCTTTACGAGGCTCTAATGAATAAATGTAAAGGTGTTGTCCGGAGGCTGCAATAACTCCATTTTACCACAAGGGGGAACATTGGTACAGCAAAATTAGTTAATTGCTTGGATATCAGAACAAGACTGAGATTTGGCTGCCCTGGTAAGACTGAGGATTGTTAGCCTGGAGTGCTGCTAGAAAGGAGGACTGAATTCTTCCTTCCTTCCTATACAAAATACCACAAGGTGGGCTTAGACATTTCCATTGTTTCCCATTCTAAAACTCTTTTATTTGGCATGGCTGAGATTTGGACCTGCTCAAAGTTAGGGGATGATCTAGTTGATTTTCCCTTCTTGCTCCAGTACTGTGCATGGTTTATAGACATACCATGTCATGAGCTTGTTTTGAGTCAGCCTTAATGTGATGATGCAATAGAAGAGGTCTCAGAATAAGCCCGGGATTTAGAAATGGCCTTGCCACTAAACCCTTCGGTAAATTATGCCCCTTCTCTGAACCTCATTTTCTCATCTCTAAAATAGGGGAGGGATTAAATTAATTCAACTTTACAAGTCTGTTTCAACTCTATTGCGAGTCTATAATTTTATGATCATTTATTTTCAAAACATTTGCCCAGAACTTATTTATAGAGCATGATGGACATCTGGGATGTTTGCCATGCAGGTCCACGAATCTTTGCACAGTGGGTGAGTGAGGGTGCAGAAGTAGAAAGGACTACAATCAAGCCAAACTCCTGCCATTTCTAAAGTGTCATTGTCGTCGTCGTCGTCGTCGTCGTCGTCGTCTTCTTCTTCTTCTTCTTCTTCTTCTTCTTCTTCTTCTTCTTCTTCTTCTTCTTCTTCTTCCTTTTCTTTTTCCTTTTTTCAGAGCACTTTCCCATGTTATGCTCCACCATTTCACCCCTTTCCTATTTCATTATTTACTTTCAATACCAGAACATCAATGAGTAGACTCAATAGATTCAAATTGCGAGCTTCCCAAAGTCAGGATTCATATCTCCTCATTTTTTATCTCTTTATAGGCCATAGTCTATAGACTTAAGCTCATTGCTTGGGTCTGTTCCTTCTCTTATTTGCTTTCCAGCATAATGTTGTATAGGGCTGGAGACCTTGTATACAGGTTAGGGCATGGTGGCGAGGGGTAATATCCATGAAGACTTATTGAATGACTTTTATCCTTTTTGAATTCTAAATGAATAATAATAAATTCCATTAAAAATCCTAATTAAACATAAATAAATCCTATTTATTCACCTAAGTAATCTGTTCATTCCATTTTGCAGAAGGGGAAAACTGAGATGAAGAAGAAATGAAGTGGCTATTCAAGATAACATAGTTGATGATAGGGCTAGAACCTAGGTGTCCTGACTCCTGGAGCTGTATCTTTCCTCTGGAACATTGTAACCTTCTTTCTGGATCATGTTGCTCACAATTGAGCTGTTTGGAGTAAAACATTATCTCCTTTGGCTCAGTCTTCAGTCGTGTCCTCCTCCACCTCAACATACAAAGATCTAAGTAACCATTCCTCAGTTTATCTGGGAAGACAGCGTCTTTGGAAGGGAAGCCATAATTTGCAGCTAAAGCAAGTCCAGGATTTTGTGAGGGAAATGAATGAGTCAATATTCTTTTCCCCTTCATCCACCTAGAAATTTTTTTGAGTAAGGAACTCCTAGTATAATGGCTGGCTAAGTGACTCATCACTCCCATTGTCTTTACTCAATCCACCATTAGCTGAGAGCCAATTGACCAATTCAGAGAACATTCTGTCCTGGACTTGAGGACTATTGTTTCATTGTTGCCCTGGATTGATCTGAATGGTAGGCCTTGCTCTTCAGATTTCCTCTCTTGAACAGTCCCCCTTTCTTCTGTGTACTGAAGGATTCCTCTTAGACCTTCAGCATCAGGGATGGTGGTAGACTTGAAGGGGGAGAAACTCCAACATCATTAAGCACACTGAGGAAGAATCAATTCTGTAGAATTTTAGGGTTGGAAGGAAAGACCCATTACAATCCATCCAATAAGTAGCTATCTAGCTTCTGACTGAAGGACTTCAGTGGAAGGAAGGAAGAGTCAACTGAGGAAGGCAGAGATGAACTGCCTTATACAAGGTCACAAGTGATTGCCTCACTAAGCAATCCACCCAATTTCTGGTTGACTCTAATCCATGGTAATGGTAAATTGACTATTACTAAGGTAATCCTTAGGACAGCTGATGTTACAGTGGATAAATAGCTGGGCCTCAAGTCAAGAAAATTCATCTTCCTGAGTTAAAATCTGGCCTCAGACACTTAATAGCTGTGTGACTCTGGGGAAGTGACTTAACTCTCTTTGCCTCAGTTTCCTCATCTGTAAAATGAGTTGGAGAAGGAAATGGTAAAACCACTCCAGCCTCTCTGCCAAGAAAACCCCAAATGGAATCATGAAGAGTCAGAAATGACTGAATAAAATCCATGGTAAATTTTTTCCTGACTTTAAGCCTAAATTTGCATCTTTGAGAGTTCTATCCATTGCTCCTAGTTATGCCTTCCAGGGCAGACAAGCCCAATGAATCTATTTCCTCTTCCACAGCCTTTCAAATGCTTGCATGTAATTATCAAGTTCCCCAAGCCTTCTCTTTTCCAGTCTAAAAACATCTCCCTTTTCTTCAACCCATTTTTGTCTGACATGGATTCAAGACTGTTCACATTTCTAATGGTCCTTCTGGACTTTCTCTACATTATCAATGTGATACCCAGAACTGAAAGGAATAGTTCAGATATGTTCTGACCCATGCAGAGTACAGACGAGTCAGTGCCTCCTGATTCCTAGAAGCAACCCTGAAGATCTCAATAACTTTTTGGATTGCTGTATCACGCTGAAGAAAAAGGACGAGACGAAGCATTTATATGGCACCCACTGTGTTCCAGGCATTGTGCTAAGCGCTTTACAAATATTATCTCATTGATGCTTACAACAACTCTTCGAGGTAAAAGCTGTTTCATTATGCAGATGAGTCAACTGAGGCAGGCAGAGATGAACTGCCTTGTACAAGGTCACAAGTGTCTAATACAAAATGTGAACTTTGGTTTTCCTAACTCCAGGCCCTATGAAATTTGGTTTTCCTAACTCCAGACTCAGTGCTCTAACCACTGTATCACCTAGTTGCCTCATACTGAGCTGCTGATTCATATGGAACTTGCAATCCACTAAAAACCCTGAGATCTTTTTCTGATCATATATTCTTCTCATCCCTGAATCTTAAACTTGTAAAGCAGATATAAGATTCCCTCAAAGAATCATAGATTTAGAACTGGTATTTAAAAAATGATTCAGCCCAACCTGTCATTGTACAAGGGAGGAAATGGAAGCCTGGAACAGGCAAGGGAAATACCAAGGTCACACTCAGTGAAAGATGGGCAGATCAGGGCTAGAACTTTAAGATCCTGATTCAAGCCCAGAGCTTTATTTTATAATAGGCAAGTTCTTGGGATCAGAGGCTCTTCTTCTTAACTACAGTCAAGCCCTAGGACAGGAATTCTAGACTAAGAATACTTTCTTAGGAAATCAGAGATGGACTAGGCAGAAGATTCAGGAGAAAACTCAAAAATCACAGATTCTCAGAGCTGGAAAGAGCCTTAGTGGTAGAGGGTATATTCAGATATTCCCTTTACACAATTCATGACAAATGGTCCTCAAGCAGTCTCCAGTGATAGGAAATTCATTACATCTTGAGGGAGCCTATTCCTTTGTTGTATTGCCCTGACTGTTAATAAATTGTTACTCATATTGAACTGAAATTTGCTTCCTTTTTACTTCTTTTCTCTGGTCCCAATCTTGTCCCCTGGGTCCACACAAAAGAAAGCAGATTCTTTTCTATGTGACAACCTTTTAGCCACCTGAAAACAGGGAGCCTTTTGTTTTTTCCAGGTTCCAAGTTACTAATTCCCTTAACTAGTATTGGTATGGTAGGACTGAATCCCTCTTGGATACACCCATTTTCTGATGTCTCCAAGACCTCACTTTTTATCTCAATCTAGGTTCTCAGGGGACAAATGACTATCTCTAGTGACAAGAGCTATTGTGTTTTATCTACAGAGATAACCAAGGTGAAGGCAGTGGATAATGGAAGTCCACAGCCCAGACAAGAGCAGTCCCAATGCAATTAAGGAACATAGGATTCCTCCCTGTCTTGTCCCACATCTCCAAGATCAACTTCCTGAAAGAGAAAGTCCAAGGGATGCTCCAGTTAATTTTTCCTGAGCACAGTGTTTGCTGTGAACCCTATATTTTTCCTGGAAGGAAAAGGGGGATAAGATAGTTGAAGAAAAAAACAAAGTCCACATGCATGTTTGGGTCCCAACTCTTTGCTTCCTTTGAAGGAAGAAGAGCCAAAGATGCTTCTGGTCCAAAGGCTTCATCCTTATACTTCTAGGCTGTATAGATCCCCAACTTCTAGGCTTAAATACCTGGGGAGTCCAAAGATATTTGAGAGTCAGAGAGACCAAGCTGAAATAGCTATATGATTATGGACAAGTTCCTTTCCTAAGGCTCAATTTCCTCATCTGTAAACTGGAATTACTAATATTTATTATGCTTATCTCACAGGAGTATCATGGAAAAATGCTTTGTAAATACAAAGTACCACAAATTGAAGACTTACTATTGTTCAAACATATTTCTTTTGTAAGATGGTTTTCTATGTGGCCCGGGGGATGGAGTAGGGAAAAGACTCCAGATCTCAGAGGAGCTGCTGTACCCAGCTCTGTTCCCAGCCCGGGATCCCTAGGCAATGGACCCTCTCCAGTCCTTGCTCACAGTGCCTGAAACAGCTGGTGCCAGCCTTACCTGCTCATGGTGTTCTATGCCCATGCTGAGGGTGTTGATCAGGATGGCGATCATGATCCCTCGGTTAAAGTACTTGCTTTCCACAATCCGCTTGAGTTTGTTCCCAAAGGCTGCCCAGAGACAGGCCACCCCACTGCGGTCCCCCACCTTCTTCCTGGGGACCCCTCCCCGCCGCCTGGACCCACTCTGCGGTGGGGCCTGCTGGGGCTGCTGGATGGGGTCTCGGTGGTCTCCATGCCGCAGGTCTTGTGTGAACTCATAAACACCATTGGTGTCGGAGTCATAGCTCTCCAGCTCACTCAGTTCAAACTCAGGATCCTCCAAGATGTTGGCACAGTAGGGACAATTCTGCAGTTCGCATGTCAGCATAGCTGCTTGGGGACTGGGTAGGGAGCAGGGCACGTTCAGGCCTGATAGCCTGCTGGGAGCCCTGCAGAGACCTATGGAGAGAAAAGCAGGGTTGGGGTCAGCACTTTGCAATAACCCATGTACAGCCAGGTATTCATACCCCTCGAAGTGGGTTTGGTAACCATGGTGGTTCTGTTTATGGCCTGGCCCATCCCACAGCTCACAGATAGGTAGAAGTTCCATTCTGCAGTGGATATTAGTGGTCTAGAATCATGGGGTTTAGAGCTGGAAGGACCCTTGGAAATCAACTAATTCAATGGTGACAAGCTCAAATAGAAACTGCCGCATGTTGATTTAGAAAACCACAGATCCTTATTATCTGTGTTATATTTTTATTTATTTATGTTAAACATTTCTCAATGACATTTTAATCTAGTTTGGGCAACGCTTGGGAATTTTGCATCAGAGTTTGATGCCTTTGAGGCAGTTTAATATCTTCATTTTAAAGATGAGGAAACTGAAGCTTAGAAGGAGTAAGTGATTTTTTCATTTATTATTTTTGCTGAGGCAATTGGGGTGAAATGACTTGCTCAGGGTCATACAGCTAGAAAGTTTTAAGCATCTGAGATTAGATTTGAACTCAGATCCTCCTGACTTCAGGGCTGGTGCTCTATCCACTGCACCACCTAGCTGCTCCTAGGAGTAAGTGATTTATTTAAGGACAAAGGCAGATTTAATCGAATCCCACAAATCTGTGACATTTCCACTGGGCCACACTATTGAGGCTAGAACTGAGGTGTCCTCAAGCCCCAGTAATGGGTAGAGAGGATAATTCCTGGGCACACAAAGGGCCATGTCAATCATGTCCAATGGAGAAGTCTATGAAAGAGATAGGGCAAGAGTGATTAACCCCCTGTTCAAAAGTAGAATCTGTGTTCCAGGGACATGACCTCAGGTAGCTCGTTTATAAAATAGGTAGATATTAATTTCTGAAAAGGATTTTGTATGAGACTGAGAGTCTGGATAATGGTTTGCCCAGTTGGTTGAAAATGCATTTCAAGAAGAAACAAGAAGGTGGATGTTTTGATGCTGCCCTGGTCACTGACTTTCTGTGAGACCTTGAACAATTCAATTCTCTCTGAGTCTTGTGAAATGGAAGGGCAGGAGGGGCTGGGACATATGGTCTTGAAGGTTCATTTTTCACTCTAGGATTTTTTGATTAAGAGATTCTAATCCAATTCAATTCAGTCAAAGTCTCTGGAGGCTTCTCTACGTGCTGGGCACCATTCTTCAGCACTCTCCACTCTGACCTTGCTTCCTTTCCCTCCATCTGCTACCAACTCAACCGAAAATAAACACCTGGGTCGGCTGTCCCTGAGTTCAGCCCTCTGGCCTTGGGAACATTGTGTTCTTGTTTATTTCTGTTCTGTTTCCTGGCTGGACGATGCCTCCTCCTCTTCCTCCCCTGCGTCTCTTTCATTTTTGGTGGTTTCTCATCCTTTCCTCTCAGTTCTAGGACTAGGGAGTCCTAAAGGCTTGTCATCTTCCAGGGTTTGGATTAGAATCTCTGAGGATGACCAAATGGGTGCCCAACATCTCTTTGGTATTCTCCCTGATCCCAAAGCCTCTTGATTCTCAACTTTCTCTATCATTTCTTACACCCTAGTGTGAATATAGGTCACATACTCATTTAGTGGTAGTTGGAATATAGTGGAGAGAACACTGAATTAGAAGCCTGAGAACTTGTATTTAAAGTCCAATCCTATTACTTTTTTAACCATAGGAATTTGAGCTGACTTGATCTATCAGGTCTTTAATTTTCTTATCTCTGAAATAACTCAATTGAAATCAATGATCTTCAAAATCCTTCTAAGACAAATGATCTCCATGAAGAACCAGATATGATCACAGGAAGAAGTTGACCTTGTACACCTGAAAAAAAAAGTGTTTGGCATACTTCCTATTCATAAAAATTTTAGTCATCTACCTAACTCTTAGGCAAACCATGAATTCTTAGAATCATACAATTCTTAAAGATGGATGGGTCCTTGGACACTATTTGTTCTTAATAGATGAGAATTCAGAAAGGATCTCATTGCCCAACATCTCATAGCAAATAAATATCAGAGCTTGATTCTCAGTAGTGGAATAGTGTTAAAATTACTTTACATCATCTTCCCATAGGAAATGATCTTGCAAGGTCATCAAACCTAATCCTCTACCTCTGAGCAGAATGGGATCAAAATGACCCCAGATCTATTTAAGAAATCCCTACAGCCCATCAAATCTAATCACATCATTTTATGACTAAGGAAACTGAAGCACAGAACACAGTTACTTATCCAAGGTTATCCAGAAAATCAGTGGCAAAGTTGGGGCTGTATTCAGATTTCCTGCTTCTCTACCCAGGATTTTATTCAATAATTCAGTTTTATAAACATTATTAAGTGTCTATTCTATAGAAACCATTGGGTCAGGTATAGAGGAAAATGAATGCACTTTTCCCTTATACTGAACTGTTCTCCTCCCACAGAGGAATTTGTCCCAAATATGGCACCATCACTCCAGGAAGGCCACTTCTCCTTAGTCCTAACAAAGGACTCACTCTTTCTCCAGGGAGAATACAGATTGTAGGATCAGAGATTCATGAACGTTACAAGCTTGGAAGGGACCTTTGAGAGTCTCTCTGAAACGTAGTAAAGGAAGCATTTAATAAAGCTTGTTGACTTCTTGATATTTAGACACACCTCTTAATCATAAGATGAAACCTGTAAGATCTCACATCATTGAGAGGTTGAGATTGGGCACAGATCAAAGAATCACTAGAATGTAACTCTACAAAGCTTCTCTCAGGAATAGGGAAGAAAAAAGAGAGTTTTTGTGAAGATGGGGCAGCTAGGTGGTGCCATAGTGCATAGAATGCCTGGCTTGGAATCAGAATGACTCATCTCCCTGAGTTCAAATCTCATCTCAGACACTTATTAGCTGTGTAATCCTGGGTAAGTCACTTAACTCTTAGTTTGCTCATTTGTAAAATGAGCTAGAGAATGAATGGGCAAAGTTCTTCAGTATCTTACCAAGAAAACTCCAAGTGGGGTCATAAGGAGTCAGACACGACTAAAATAATTCAATAACAACAAAGATGGGGGCTTGGTGACCTAAAGTTGGAGGAGTGATTTGTGCCAATTGCTTCTCTCTTTGTTCTACCTCATTTCAATAACTCATTGAGATAGGTCAGGGATTGTGATCCTCCCTCCTTCCCATCTCTTTACCTCTCAGTCTCCATTCTCATCTATTTATTAGTTTTCACTCCTTCAGTTTTTCTTGTTTCCTTCCTAGATCTGGAGCTAGAAAGGGACTTTTGGTTCAAAACTTTCTTTTCCAGATGAGAAAAACCAAATCCCAGAAGAGCAAAGTGGTTTGGACCAAGGTGTGGCAGTAGTAAAGGGCAGAGCCAGAATTCAAACACTCTTAGTTGAATATATATTGTACTGTGTCTTCCTCCTACCCCAGCCCCTTTTAGAATGATAGCTCCTTGAGAGCAGGAACCACTGTGTTTTTCCTTTGTACCTCCAGTGACTAGTATGCCTCCTGGCACTTACAAATGTTTATTGACTCACTGAATGATCCCTATTTGATGGAGAAAACTTAGGCCCACACAGGGGAAAATAGTGAGTGAAAAGCAGAGCTGACTATGACCCAGTTCCCCCAACTCATTACTGGGAAGATAGTACAGGGATATTGTGGAACAATAAAAAGTTAGAAGATTTGTATTTGAACCAGATTTCTGCCACCTACTACCTGTGCCACTTTGGATCAAAAATTATAGACTCAGTTTCCTCATCTGTAAAATGAGAGGGCTAGATTTGATGACTGCCAAGGTGCCTTCCAGTTCTAAATGGATGAGCCTATGATCCTATAATCTCCCAGCTCTGGGCTCTCCTCCATATGCCATGAATTCCCAGAGCTGAAGGCATCCCCCCTTTCCTTACCATGTTCCCCAACCAAGTGTTGCA